>NW_016908637.1:1107531-1653748 GCF_001483705.2 Eufriesea mexicana | reverse complement strand
GCTCTGCCAATTGCAAATGTCTCTAGCTATTACCGTACCATGCATGGACTCTTCTAGAGTTGATGTTAATCTTGTTATGCCAGGGAACATATTAATCCAACGGCTAAGGTACTGTTATGATGGCTGTACTCGGTACTGCTTCGTGAGTAGTAACTACCTCTAGCGACCATGCGTCAGTCCTTTGCCATTCTGGAATTACAACAGTATTCCTATCATCAGAGAACGGATTAATCCAAAGGCTGAAGTGATACGGCAATGGCAGTACTGAGTGCCGTTCTGGCAATTTCTATTGTATCGAGCTGTAACACATATGCCTTTTGCAATTCTGCAGTTGCGATTGAATCTACGTCATCATTGATCAGCTTTTTTCCACTGCTGCAGTGCTCTCTTGATGAATGTACTCAGTGCGGTACTGTCATTAGTAGATATCTGCAGCCACAACAGTACCATGCATTGATTATACTGGTATTGCTGTGAAAATTATGTTATTAGCGAACAAATTAGTACAAAGGTATATGTACTTCAGTGAAGGCTGCACACAGTACATTTTCGTGAATTGTTAATGTCTCGAGCGGTAATGGGACAGTAATTCGTCATTGTAGAATCGCACAAGGACATGAATCATGTCTCAACAGGTTAATTCTGCGGCAACACTGCTCCGTTGAGGGACGTGCTATGTTCCGTACTGTCAATTGTATATATCTGCAGCCATATCTATACTAAGCTTTGATTATTCCAGAATTGCTGTTAAACTTAAGCTATAAGTGAGAAAGTTAGTCCAACGGTTAAAGTACTGTGATGAAGTCAGTGATCAGTTCCGTTTCCTGAATCGTCAATGCTCCGAGCGATAATGGGACAGTCCTTCGTCATTCTAGAATAGCAATAGGACGTAAATCATTAGTGAACAGATTAACTCAATGGCAGCTGCGCTCCATTGGCTAATGAACCGACTACAGTACTGCGTATCGTAAGTATCCCTAGGCAAATCTGGTGTATACGTTGATAACTCTAGCACTACCGTTGAACTTATGTCACCAGCGAAAAAATTAATCAGGCGTCTACAGTTCCGTAATGGTTGCTGTACTTTGTACTGCGTCGCCAGTTGCTAATATCTCGAGCGGTAATGTATGTGCCTTTTGTCATTCTATAATTGCCATGCAAACTTAATCATCATTGATCAGATCACTCCAACGGCTACAGTGCTATGTTCATGGATATACCAAGAACTGTATATACTAATATAAATATCTCCAGCCATAACCGTACTATACATTGATAATTCCAGAGTTTCTGTTAAACGTAGATTATTAGTAAACAGATTAGGCCAACGGCAAAAGTACTGTGAAGATGGATGTACTGAGCACTGTTTCGGCAATTTTTATTGTCTCGAGCTATATGAGTTCCGCCTTCTGCCATTCTAGAGCTGCTATGGAAACCAGTCCGCCAATGAGGGGTCTAACCCAACTGCTACAGCGCACAGTTGGTGTACGTACCAAGTACCGCACTATCAACTGTAAGTATCTGTATCCATAACGATACTATGCTTTGCTTAGTCTATAATAGCTGCTAAGCTTAAATTATAAAAGACCGAATTGTTCCAAAGTCTAAAGTACTGTGATGTTGGATCTACATATAACCGAGATGTCAGTTGTTAATACCTCGAGCTACAACGGATTTGCCTTTTGACATTCTAGGACTGCTGTAGTATACAAGTCATCAATGAACATATCAGTCGGGCTGTCACTCTACCCTGCTGATTGATGTACAAGGGTCCGTACTCTCAATTATAAATATCTTTAACCGTAACCGTGCTATGAATTTATTACTCCAGACTTGCTTTGTCACTTGCATCGCCAGTGAACATATTAATCCAATGGCTACAGTACTGTAACCATGCCTGTACTCAGTACTGGTTCGTCAGTTCATAATTCCTCGAGAGATAATGTGTCAGCCATTAGTCATTCAATAATTGCAATAGAATATAGATCATCACTGACCAGATCAAACTAACGTCTACAATGCTCTAATGTCTTATGTACCAACTGCCGTACTGGGCATTTTATACATCTCTAGCCGTAACAGATGAGTACATTGACTACTCTAGACCTGCCTTGAAATTTACATAATCAGTGAACCAATTAATCCGACGGATACCGTACTGTGACGGTTGCCGTTCTCAGTATTGTTTCTTGACAAAGGATAGTTCTTCTTTCATTCTAGAATTGATGATGAATATACACCATATGCGAATGGATTAATAGAACGGAAACTGTGTTCCGTTCGTACACGTCGTAAGTACAGTATTGTCAATTGTAGGTATCTCTAGACGTACTCGTAATATTTATTGACTGTTCTACACTTGCTGTGGAACTTATGTCATCAATGATCATATTATTCCAACTGTTTCAGTGCAGAGATTGTGGCTGCCCTCAGTATTGTGTTGTCAATTGTTAATTCCTCGAGGGATAATGGATCTGTCGTTTGTCATTCTATAAATGTTATAAGATCTGGATCATCATCGAACAGGTTCATTCAACGGCAACAACACTTTGATTGTGTATGTAGTACGTACCGCAATGACAATTGAAAATATCTTTAGCCAGAGCCGTACAATATATTGATTATTCTAGAATTGCTGTGAAAAATTAGACATGAATCTGCAAGTTAATCCAATGTATACATCACTGTTGTGTTGAGTGAACATTGTTCTCCTTTGGCTTTCCTTCTTATCTCAAGGTTTAGTGGACCTGCCTTCTTTTCATTCTGGAATCGCGAAATAATCTAAATCATTATTGATTAGGATAACCGAACGGCTACATAGCTCTGTTGTTTGATGTACTGGGTACCATACTGTCATTTGTAAGTATATCCTGCCATAACCGTTCTATACGTTGACTGTTCCTGAATTGCTTTGGAATTTACGACAGCAGTGAACAGACTAGTGCAACTGCTACGGTAATGCGATGATGGCTTTACCCAGTACTGTGTCGACAAATGCTTATATTCAGAGTGTTAAAGGATCTGCCTATTTTCATTCTAGCACTGCTGGGGAATATAAGCATCCATTGAGCAGACTAATCCTACGGCAGCAGTGCCCTGTTGGCACATGTACTGTGTAACGCACTGCAAATTGTGAATATCACGAGGCGCGACCGTGCTGTATATAGGTTATTCTAGAATAGCTGTGGAATTCGCATCATCAGCGAATAAAGATTTCTAAAGGATACGATATAGTTATGATGTCTGTACTCAGTCCTGCTATGACAGTTGTTAATGGCGATACAACAGATTTGCAATTTGCCATTCTATAATTGGCATAAAACCTAAATCATTAAACGAATTAATCCAACGGCTACTATGCCCAGCTGCTGCATGTACTAAGTACCGTAATGTCAGATGTAAATACCTCCAGCAATGTCCGTGCTATATATTGAACGTTCTGTAACTGCTGCAGAACTTACGTCATCAGTGGACCAATTATTCCAACGCCACATTATTGTGACGATGGTTGCACTCAGTCCTGCTACGACAACTGCTAATACCTGACGATATAGTGCAACTGTAATTTGTCATTCTAGAACTGCTACATAATCTAAATAGTCATCCAACATGTAAATCCAGCGGCTGAAGTGATTTGCTGTTGGAGGTACCAAGTACCGTTATATCAAATGCATATATCACTAGCCATTAGCGTATAACGCATTGATTATTCCAGAATGGCAGTGAAATTTAAATCGTCATCCAAAAAAGCTATCCACCGAACACCGTGCTTGTGATGATGGCTGTAATCAGCACTGTGTTGTCAATTGCCCAAATCTCGAGGGATAATGGATCTTTCTACTTCCCTTCCCTAATTGATGTAGAATATATGTCATCAGTGGGCGGATTAATGCAACGGCATCAAAGCTCGGTTGGTGGATGCACTACGTACATTACTGTCTTTGTTCATATTTATAGACCTACCCGTACCATGAATTGAATATTCCATAATTGCTTCGGAATTCGCATAGTCGGTGAACAAAATCAACCAACGACTACTATGCTGTGATGATGGCAGTACCCAGTAATGTTCTGTCAATTGTTAACACCTCGAGCTATAGCGGATCCGTCCTTTGTCATTCTAGGATAGCCATGGTATGTAAACAATTATTAGACAGGTTAGTCCAGCGGCTGCAGTGCTCAATTGGTGGACGTACCAACTACCGTAGCGCGAATTTCAAACATCTTTAACCATATCTGATGTATACATTGATTATTCTATATCTATTGTGGAACCTAGGTCGTCAGTGAAACGATTAATCCGGCGGCTGCAGTACAGTGATGATGACTGTAGTCGGAAGCGTTTCGTCAATTTTAAGTGCCCCGAGAGATAAAGGATTGTTCCTTTGTCATTCTGAAATTGAAATAGGTGTTAAATCATCACTGAACAGATTAATTCAGCGGCAGCAGTGCCCTACTGGTGGACGTGCCTACTACATTCCTTGGAGCTGTAAATACCTCTAGCCATACCTGACGTATACATTGATTATTCTGGAACTACGGTGGAATATATATCATGAGTGAGCAGGTTAATCAGCGTCTGCAGTACTCTCTTGGAGGATGTACCAGCTACCGTTCTGGGAATTGTTGGTGTCTCTAGCCACGACTGATGCATGCATTAATTATCATGGAACGACTGTGGAATTTGAATCACCAGTGAAGTAGCTATTCAAACGTATGCAGTGCTGTGATGCTGGCAGTGTATAGTACTAAGTTTCCAATTGTCAATGCCTCGTGCAATAACGTATCCGACGTTTGTCATTCTAGAATCGTTATAGAATCTATGTCATCATTTATCAGGTTAACCCAACGCCTACAGTGCTCTCTAGATGGACGTACCATGATAGGTACTGGGAACTATAAATATCTCTAGCCGTATCTAATGTGTACATTTATTATCCTAGCATTACGGTGGAATTTTAATAATCAGTGAACAGATTAATCTAACGGCTGCAATGCTGTGATGATAGCTGTCCGCAGTTCTGTCCTGTCAATTGTGAACGTCTCGTGCGATAATGAACTTGTCCTTTGTCGGCCTAGACTTAAAATGGAATATAAACTATCATAGGACACACGAATCCAACGGCTACAGTGGTGCGTTGAAGGATGTAATAAGTGCCGCACTGCCAATTCTAAATTTCTCTGGATATAGACGTGCTATATATTGACTACTCTAGAAATGCTGTTGGATTTAAGTTATCCGCGAAGAAATTAGTACATCGGCTGTTGTACAATGGTGATGGCTGTATTCAATACTCTTTCGTCTATTGCTAACGCACCGTGAGATATTGGGTCAGTCCGTTGTCATTCTAGAATTGCAATAGGATTTAAACCATCACTGAACAAGTTAATCCTACTGCTATGGTGCTCTACTGGCGGGGAAACGATCTACATTCCTGGGAATTGTAAATACCTCTAGCAATGCCTGACGAATACAATGATTATTCTAGAGACACCGCAGAACATAAATTATAAGTGAACAGGTTAATCCAACGGCTGCAGTAATGTGATGATGGCTGTACTCAGTACTGCTTCCTCAATTGTCAATGACTCGAGCCATGCCGGAACTGTCGTTTGTCATTCTAGAATTACAGAAGTATCTGAAGCATAATTGAACAGATTAATCCAACTAATGCTGTACTCTATTGTTGGATGTACCAGCCACCGTTTTGGGAATTGTAAATACATCTAGGCTTAGCAAATGTATACATTGATTATTCCAGAGGTACTTCGGAATTTAAATCGTCACTGAAGAGGTTATTCCAGCGACTACTGTGCTGTATTGGAGGGTGTCCCATCTACCCTACCTGGAATTGTAATTGCCTTTGTCTACCACTGATGTATACATCAATTATTCTAGAATTGCTATGGAAATTAAGTCACATGTGAACAAATTACTCCAGCGGCTACGGTACTGTGATGATGGCTGTACATAGTATTAATATGTCAATCCTTAGTAACTCAAGTTGCAACGGATCTGTTGTCTGATATATTAAAATTGTTACAGAATATATGTCGTCATTGAACAGGTTAAGCCACCGGTTGCAGTGCTCTGTTGGGAGATGCTCTAAGTACTCTAATGCCCATTACTGATCCCTATAGACGTAACCGTAATATACATTAATTACTCTGGAATTGCTTAGGAATTTATACCATCAGTGGACAAATTGATCTAACCGGTAGTGTACTGTGATGATGGATGTACTCAGTAGTGTGTTGTTAATTCCCAATAGATCGAGAATAACGGATATGTCCTTTGTCATTCTCTAATTGCTGTAGAACCTAAAACATCGTTGATCTGGTTAATACATCGGCTACAGTGTTCCATTGGTGGATACACCAACTACCGTACTGGGGATTGTAAAATCCCTAGCCATAACTGATGTTTATATTGATTATTCTAGAAACTCTGTTGTATCTAAATCATCAATGAACAGCTCAATCCCACCGCTGCAAGGCCCAATTGATGGATGTACGAACTGCTGTACTGGGAATAGTAAATATCTCTTGCCATAACCGATGTATATATTGATTACTACAGGACCACTCCGTGACAAAATGATCACTGAACATATCAATCCAGCGGCACCAGAACAGTGGCGATCGATGTACTCTTTACTCTTGTGTCAATTGTTAATGTCTCGAGCTATAACGAATATGCCTATTGGTATTGTTGAATTGTTACGGGACCTAAATTGTCACTGTAGAGGTTAATCCTACGGCAACTGTGTTCTGCTGATGGATAAACTAAGTACCGTATTGGGAATTGTAAATATCTTTCTCCATAGCGGATGCACGTATTGATTATCCTAGGTAGACAGTTGAATATGGATCAACAGTGAAGAAATTAATCCAACGGCTGTACTACTGCGATGATGTCATTGAACAGGTTAAATAAACGGCTACAGTGGTCCGGTGCTGGATAAAAATAGTACCGTTCTGTTAATTGTAAGTATCTGTAGCGATAATCGTACTATGCCTTTGTTAATCTACAATGGATGTCAAATTTAAGTTATAAGTGGAGAAATTATTCCAATAGATAAAGTACTCTGATGGCAGATGTACTCAGTAGTATTTCGTCAATTGCTACTGTCTGGAGCGATAATGCTTAGTCCTTTGTCAAACTAGAACTGCAAATGTATATAAGACATCACTGAACAGATTATTCCAAAGGCTACAATGCTCTATTGCTGGATGTTCCAACTACCGTACTGGGTATTTTAGATACCTCTAGACATAACTAATGTATACATTCGTAATCCTCAATATTCCACGGAATTTATATCGCCAATGAGAAGGTTAGTTCAACTGCTACTGCGCTGTGTTGGAGAATGCGGAGACTGCCGTACAAGGAATTGTAAATGCCTTCATTTATAACTGATGTATACATTAATTGTTCTAGAACTGCCGTGGAACTCAAATCGTCGGTGAACAGATTAATCCACCGGCCTGAGTGCTCTGTTGGTGGCTGTACACTCTAACATACTGAGAGTTGTGTATATCTCTAGCCGTAACACATGTATGCACTGATTATACATCAACATCTGCGGAATTTGCATCTTCACTGAACACATCAATCCAATGCCTGGAGTGCTCCGTTGGTGGTTGTACAAACTAGCATACTGGGAATTGTAAATATCTCTAGCCATAACAGATGTATACGTTCATTGTTCTTGAAGAACTGTGGAATAGATGTCGTCAGTGGACAGATTAATCAAATGGCTGTAAAACTGTGATGATGGCTGTACTCAGTACTGGTTCGTCAATTATCAATGTCTCGAGCCATAATGGGCCAGCTCTTTGTCATTCTCCATCTAAAATAGGATATAAATCATCACTGAACAGAATAATCCAATGGCTACACGGCTCCACTCCTGGACGAACCAACAACCATGCTGGGAATTGAAAATGTCTCTGCACGTACCCGATGTATAAATTTATTATTCCAGTGCTACTGCGGAACTTAAATCGTCAGTGAACGGATTATTCCATTGGCTACAGTACTGTCATGACGGCTGTATTCGTTAGTGTTTCATCAATCGTTAATGTGTGGAGACATAACGGATATCTCTTCTTTCATTCTAGAATTGCTATGGAACCTATATCAATATTGAACATGTTAACTCAACGGCCACAGGGCACTGTTGATGGATATGCTATGTACCGCTCTCTCAGTTGTGAACATCTGTAGCTGTAGCCGTAGCATTTACTGATTATTCTGGTATTGCCGTTAAACTTGAGATGTGCGTGAACAAATTATTTCAACGGCAAAAGCACTGTGATAATGGCAGTGCTCAGCACTGTTTCGTCAAATGTTAGTGTCTCTAGCTATATAGGGACAGACCTCTGGTATTCCGGAATTGCTGTAGAATAGAGCATCATCTATGAACATGTTAGTTCAGCGGCTAGAGTGCTCCGCTGATGGTTGTGCTGTTCATCGTACTGTCAATAGTAAATATGTGCATCCATAACCGTAATATATATTGATTATTCTAGAATTGCTGTTTAGCATAAATTAGCAGTGAAATAATTAGTCCAATGAATAAGGTACCCTGGTAATGGCTCCACTGAATGACGTCTCGTCAATTGCTTGCATCTACAGCGATAACGGGTCACAGTCCTTTGCATCCTAGAATTGCAAAAGAACTTAAATCATCACCGACCAGTCTAACCAATCGCTACAATGCTCTGCTGATGGATGTACTAAATACCGTGCGAACAACTTTAAATACGTCTAGCCACAACCGTACTATGCATTTACTATTCTAGAATTGTTACTAAAGTACGTTTCGAGTCGGCAAATACTTGCAACTGGTAGAGTATAGTGTTAATGTCCATAACAAGTATTTCCTCGTCAATTGTTAATGGCTCCAACGTCAATGGTTCAGTCCATAGTCATTCCAGAATTGCGATGGTATTTAAGTCAATGCGGAGCAGTTTAATCCAACTGCTGCAGTGCTCTTATGGTGGATGCAACTACAACGACACCGGGAATTGTAAACGTCTCTAGACATAACTGATGTATACATTGGTTACTCCAGTCTTGCTTTGAAATTTACATAATCACTGAGAAGATTAATGCAACGGCTACAGTACTCTAATGATGGCCGTTCTCAGTACTGTTTCGTTAATTGCCAATGCGCCGTGCTTTAATGGGTCTGCGCTTTGTCCACCCAAAATTGCTGTAGAGCCAAAATTGTCAGTGAACATTTCAAACCAGCGACTGCATTGCTCTGTTGATGGGTGTACTGAGAGCCGTGCTGTAAATGGTATATGTCCCAAGACGTAACCGTGCCATATATCGACTACACTAGACTTGCTCTGGAATTTGAACCATCGCTGAACTGATTAATCCAAAGTGTCTAGTCATGTTACGATGGACGTACGCAGCAATGATATGTTACTCGTTAATGTGTTGATAATGGGAGAGTTCTTTGCCATTCCAGAATTGTAACAGAATATAAATCATAATTGAACAGTTCAAACCAACGGCTTCAGCGCTCAATTGGTTGTTACATCGACTATCGTACTCTGTATTTAAAATGCATCTAGCCACAACTGACGTGTACATTGACTATTCTAAATCTAATATGGAATTCAAGTCATCAGTGTACAGATAAATACAGCGGCTGCAGAAATGTGATGACTGCTGTGCTCGGTACTGTTATGTTAATTCACAAAGTATGGAGCTAGGACGGATATATCTTTTGTCACTCTAGAATTCCTATAGAATGTGCATCATCATTGAACAGGTACATTCAACGGCAACAGTACTCTGCTAATGGGCACACTAGGTACCGCACTGTCAATTCTAAATTTCTCTAACCATAACAGTACGGTATATTGATAATTCTAGAGTTGCTGTTGAATTTAAGTAGCAAGTAAAGTAATTAACGCAACGTCTAAAGTACTGTGATGGCATCCGTGCTCGGTACTGCTCCGCCGATTATTAATGTCTCGAGTGGCAATGGGTTAGTCCTTCGAGATTCTAGAATATTAATAGGACATATATACACATTGAGCAGATTAATTCAACGGCTGGAGTGCTCAATTGGTGGATGTTACATATACTGTACAAGGAATGGTAAATATCTGTAACCACAACATATGTGTAGATTGATTATTCTAGAGCTACTGTGTAATTTCGATCACATGTGGATAGATTAATACAACAGAAGCTATAATGTCATGATGACTGCACACATTACAGTTATGTCAATTGTTAGAGTGTCTAACTGTAACTCATCAGTCTTTTTTCATTATATAATTGCTACAGAACCTACATCATCAATGATCGGGTTAACCAAACGGCTACAGTGCTCTGTAGATGGATGCACTGAGTACCGCACTGTAAATTATAAATTCTTCTAGACATGACTGAACGATGCATCGATTATTTTATAATTGCTGTTAATCTTTTGCTATCGGAGGAAAATTAGTCCAACGGCTGAAGGACTGTGATGATGGCTGTACTCAGTTCCGTTTCGTCTACTTTAAATGTCTCGAGCGGTAATGGATCATTCATCTATCATTCGAGAATTGCGAAAATAATTAAATCATTACTGAACAGATTAATCCTATGGCTACAGTGCTCTACTGGTGGCTGTACCTAACTCTGTAGTGGGAATTGTAAACATATCCAACCATAACTGACGTATACATTGATTATACTAGAGCAACTGTGGAATTTAAGTAACCACTGTACATATTTATCCTGCCGCTACAGTGCTCTTTAGATGAATGTACTGAGAAACGTTTTGTCAATTGTAAATATCCCTAGCCACAACTGTACCAGGCATTCATTACCCCACACTTGCTTTGGAAATTAAATCATCACTGAACACCTATATAAAATGAGATCAGTGATCTCTTCGCTGATGTACCTACTGCCGTACTAGAAATTGAAGGTGTCGCTGTCCACAAGTGGTATATACAATGGTTACTGTAGCGCTACTGTGGAATATGAAACGTCTGTGAGCAGATTAATCCAACGGCGGCAGCATTTTGATTACTGCTGTACTCACCACCCTTACGTCAATTGTTAATACCCCGAGCTATAAATGATATATCATTTGTCAGTCGACAATTGCAATTTAATTTGGATCATCAATGAACATGTTAATCTAACGGTTAAAGCGCTCTGTTGGTGGATGCACTAACTACCGTTCCGGGTATTTTAATTATTTCTAGTCGTAACTGATGTACAATTTGATTACTCTAGAACTACTGTGAAATTGAAATCATAACAGAGCTGATTAATACATCGGCTACAGTCCTCTCGTCGTGGATGCTATTATGTGAGTATCTCTAGACATAACTAATGTATACATTGATGTTTCTACAACTATAGTGGAATTAAAGTCATCAGTGAACAAATCATTACAAGGGCTATTGTACAGTGATTATGGATGTACTCAGTACAGCTTCGTGCATTCATAATGTCTCGAGCGATAATGCGCCAGTCATTTGCCATTCTATGATTGTAACATAATTAAGCCATCACTGAGCAAATTGATCCAACTGCAACTGTGCCGTATTGCTGGTATTGCCTAATGCCGTACTAGGAATTGTACACATTTCCAACCATAACTGACGTATACCTTCATTATTCTGGAACTACTTCGGTATTTATATCATATACGAAGAGAATAATACAACGGAAGCAGAACTATTGGGATGGCTGTGCAAACAACTGTTATGCCAATTTTTAATATCTCGAGCTCTAACCGATCTGTCATTTGCCATTCTAGAGTGGCCGTAAAATATATATCATCATTGAAAAGGTTAATCCTGCGACTACAGTATCCTCTTGATGAATGTAGCAACTACCCTACTGAGAGTTGTAAATGTCTCTAGCCGTACTATGCATTCATAACTATTGAATTGCTTTGGAATTTTCATCAACAGTGAAAAAATTAACACAGCGGATACAGTACTGTGATGTTGCGTTTACTAAAGACCGTGCTGTCAATTGGAAACATCTCTAGCCATTACCTACTAGAACATTCATTACCCTAAATATTCTTTGGCATTTACATCGGCAGTGGACAAATTAGTCCAGCGGCTACAGGGCTCAATTGGTGGACGCACCATCTACCGTAATGTCTATTTTAAATACGTGCAGCCAAATCTGATGTACATGATTGATTATTCTAGGTCTGCTGCAGAATGTACGTCGTCAGTGAACTGATTAATCCAAGGTTGCGGTACAGTGATGATGGCTGCTCTCAGTACTTTTATGTCACTGGCTATTATCTCTAGCTCTAGCGGATCCGCCTTTTGTCATTCTAGATCGGCTATATGGTCTAAATCATCACGGAAGAGGTTATTCCAACCGCTAACCTGCTCTATTTGTTGATGTACCGACTACCGTACGGCGAAATGTAAATACCTCCAGCCATAACCGTACTATTCACTGATTACTAAAGACTTGCTTTGGAATATACATCACTAGTGAAGAAATTTATCCAACGGCTACAGTAAAGTGATGATGACTGTACTCAGTATCCTTTCACCTATTATTAATGTCTCGAGCGATAATGGGCCAGTCCTTTGTGATTCTAGAATTGCAATATAATATAAAACATGAATGATCACATTAATCAAGTGGCTTCAGTGCCCTGTTGGTTGACGTACTGGGAATCGTACCTTTAATTGTAAATAACTCCAGACATAACAGTACAATGCATTGGCTACCCTAGACTAGCGTTGGAATTTAAGTCACCCATGAGCAGGTAATTCCAATGGCTACAGTGCTATATTGGTGGAAGTACCAACTACCGTACTGAGATTCCTAAGCATCTCTAGACGTAACCGTACTGTACATTGACGACTCTAGGCATTCTTTGTTATATATGTCATCAGTGAACGGATTAATGCAACTGCTGCTGTGCTCTATTGGTGGATGTACCAACTACCGTTCTGGGAATTCTAAATACCTCTAGTCGTAACTGATGCATTCACTGATTAGTCCAGAATTACTGTGGAATTTATATCATGAGTGAACAGATTAATCCAGCAGCTGCGGTATCATGATTGCAATTATACTGAGTACCCTTACGTCAATTCTTAATATGTCGAGATATGATGAATCTATCTATTGCAATATAATTTCGTTACCACTCAAGGGACTAATTCATGGACAACAATGCTTTAGTGGCGGTTGTACCAACTACCGTACTTGGAGTTGTGAATTTCTCGATCCTTAACCATACTATGCATTGATTACTACAGACATGCTTTGAAATTTCCATCACAAGCGAACAAATTAATCCAAAGGCTATTGTACTATCATGTATTCTCTACAGCAGAAATATTTCGTCAATTGTTAATATCTAGAGCCATGTTGGGTCAATTCTCGGTCATTCCGGACCTGCAATTGAACATGTATCATCACTGAACAGACTAATTCAAAGCCTAATTTACTGTGATGATTTCTGTTCTCGTTCCTGCCATGCTAATTTTTAATGTCGGGAGAGATAATGGATCTATATGTTGTCATCATTGATTTGCTATTGCATCTAAACCCTGAATGAACAGATTAAGCCAACGGAAGCAGTGCTCTGTTGTTTGTTGTACTGTGTACCATAAAGTCAATTGTGAATATCTCTAGCAGTGACCGAAACATGTTAGTTCCAGAATTGCATTTGGTATTTATATCATCAGTGGAAAAATTAACACAACGCCCACGTTGTTGTGATGGTGGCTGTACTCAGTCCTGCTTTGTCGATTTTCAACATCTCGAGGGACAATTTACCTGTCTTTTTTCTTTCTAGAATTGCTGTAGGTTACAAATCATTAGTGGAAAGATTAATGGAGAGCCTATATTGCTCTGCATGTGTATGTACTGTGTAACATAGTGTCGTTTTTAAATTTCTCTAGCCATAACCGTTCTATACATTAATCACTCTGGAATTGCAGGAGAATTTAATTCAAGGGTGAAGAAATTAATCCAACGGCTGCTGACATGTTATGATAGATTTACGCAGTCTTACTATGTCAAATGTTAATGCCTGGAGAGATAATGGATATATATGTTCTTAACCTAGAACAGCTGCAGAATATATATCATAATTGATCATATTAAACAATCGGCTACAACGCTCTTTTGGGACATGCACATAGTACCGTACCGTCAGCTGTAAATATCTCTAGACCAAACCGCAGTATGTATTGATTATTATAGAATTCCTTTGCAATTCACGTCAACAACGAGCAAGGTAATTCATCTGCTAAAGCCTCATGCGACAGTGTGTCAGCCCTCTGTCGTCCTGGAATTGCAATTGAATGCAAATCATCACTGAACAGATCTATCCAAAGGCTACAGTACTCCAATGCTTGATGAAGCAACTACCGAACTGGAAATTGTAATTACCTCTAGCCGTAACTAATGTCTCGAGCGATAATGCGCCAGTCATTTGCCATTCTATGATTGTAATATAATTAAGTCATCACTGAGCAAATTGATCCAACTGCAACTGTGCCGTATTGCTGGTAGTGCCTAATGCCGTACTAGGAATTGTACACATTTCCAACCATAACTGACGTATACCTTCATTATTCTGGAACTACTTCGGTATTTATATCATATACGAAGAGAATAATACAACGGAAGCAGAACTATTGGGATGGCTGTGCAAACAACTGTTATGCCAATTTTTAATATCTCGAGCTCTAACCGATCTGTCATTTGCCATTCTAGAGTGGCCGTAAAATATATATCATCATTGAAAAGGTTAATCCTGCGACTACAGTATCCTCTTGATGAATGTAGCAACTACCCTACTGAGAGTTGTAAATGTCTCTAGCCGTACTATGCATTCATAACTATTGAATTGCTTTGGAATTTTCATCAACAGTGAAAAAATTAACACAGCGGATACAGTACTGTGATGTTGCGTTTACTAAAGACCGTGCTGTCAATTGGAAATATCTCTAGCCATTACCTACTAGAACATTCATTACCCTAAATATTCTTTGGCATTTACATCGGCAGTGGACAAATTAGTTCAGCGGCTACAGGGCTCAATTGGTGGACGCACCATCTACCGTAATGTCTATTTTAAATACGTGCAGCCAAATCTGATGTACATGATTGATTATTCTAGGTCTGCTGCAGAATGTACGTCGTCAGTGAACTGATTAATCCAAGGTTGCGGTACAGTGATGATGGCTGCTCTCAGTACTTTTATGTCACTGGCTATTATCTCTAGCTCTAGCGGATCCGCCTTTTGTCATTCTAGATCGGCTATATGGTCTAAATCATCACGGAAGAGGTTATTCCAACCGCTAACCTGCTCTATTTGTTGATGTACCGACTACCGTACGGCGAAATGTAAATACCTCCAGCCATAACCGTACTATTCACTGATTACTAAAGACTTGCTTTGGAATATACATCACTAGTGAAGAAATTTATCCAACGGCTACAGTAAAGTGATGATGACTGTACTCAGTATCCTTTCACCTATTATTAATGTCTCGAGCGATAATGGGCCAGTCCTTTGTGATTCTAGAATTGCAATATAATATAAAACATGAATGATCACATTAATCAAGTGGCTTCAGTGCCCTGTTGGTTGACGTACTGGGAATCGTACCTTTAATTGTAAATAACTCCAGACATAACAGTACAATGCATTGGCTACCCTAGACTAGCGTTGGAATTTAAGTCACCCATGAGCAGGTAATTCCAATGGCTACAGTGCTATATTGGTGGAAGTACCAACTACCGTACTGAGATTCCTAAGCATCTCTAGACGTAACCGTACTGTACATTGACGACTCTAGGCATTCTTTGTTATATATGTCATCAGTGAACGGATTAATGCAACTGCTGCTGTGCTCTATTGGTGGATGTACCAACTACCGTTCTGGGAATTCTAAATACCTCTAGTCGTAACTGATGCATTCACTGATTAGTCCAGAATTACTGTGGAATTTATATCATGAGTGAACAGATTAATCCAGCAGCTGCGGTATCATGATTGCAATTATACTGAGTACCCTTACGTCAATTCTTAATATGTCGAGATATGATGAATCTATCTATTGCAATATAATTTCGTTACCACTCAAGGGACTAATTCATGGACAACAATGCTTTAGTGGCGGTTGTACCAACTACCGTACTTGGAGTTGTGAATTTCTCGATACTTAACCATACTATGCATTGATTACTACAGACATGCTTTGAAATTTCCATCACAAGCGAACAAATTAATCCAAAGGCTATTGTACTATCATGTATTCTCTACAGCAGAAATATTTCGTCAATTGTTAATATCTAGAGCCATGTTGGGTCAATTCTCGGTCATTCCGGACCTGCAATTGAACATGTATCATCACTGAACAGACTAATTCAAAGCCTAATTTACTGTGATGATTTCTGTTCTCGTTCCTGCCATGCTAATTTTTAATGTCGGGAGAGATAATGGATCTATATGTTGTCATCATTGATTTGCTATTGCATCTAAACCCTGAATGAACAGATTAAGCCAACGGAAGCAGTGCTCTGTTGTTTGTTGTACTGTGTACCATAAAGTCAATTGTGAATATCTCTAGCAGTGACCGAAACATGTTAGTTCCAGAATTGCATTTGGTATTTATATCATCAGTGGAAAAATTAACACAACGCCCACGTTATTGTGATGGTGGCTGTACTCAGTCCTGCTTTGTCGATTTTCAACATCTCGAGGGACAATTTACCTGTCTTTTTTCTTTCTAGAATTGCTGTAGGTTACAAATCATTAGTGGAAAGATTAATGGAGAGCCTATATTGCTCTGCATGTGTATGTACTGTGTAACATAGTGTCGTTTTTAAATTTCTCTAGCCATAACCGTTCTATACATTAATCACTCTGGAATTGCAGGAGAATTTAATTCAAGGGTGAAGAAATTAATCCAACGGCTGCTGACATGTTATGATAGATTTACGCAGTCTTACTATGTCAAATGTTAATGCCTGGAGAGATAATGGATATATATGTTCTTAACCTAGAACAGCTGCAGAATATATATCATAATTGATCATATTAAACAATCGGCTACAACGCTCTTTTGGGACATGCACATAGTACCGTACCGTCAGCTGTAAATATCTCTAGACCAAACCGCAGTATGTATTGATTATTATAGAATTCCTTTGCAATTCACGTCAACAACGAGCAAGGTAATTCATCTGCTAAAGCCTCATGCGACAGTGTGTCAGCCCTCTGTCGTCCTGGAATTGCAATTGAATGCAAATCATCACTGAACAGATCTATCCAAAGGCTACAGTACTCCAATGCTTGATGAAGCAACTACCGAACTGGAAATTGTAATTACCTCTAGCCGTAACTAACTTGTACATTGATCATTTTAGAACTACTGAGGAATTTAGATCATCAGTGTACAGATTAATAAAACGGCTGCAGTACTGTGATGATCGCTGTACTCTTGTTGATAATGTCTCCAGCAATAACGGGTCCGTCGTTTGTCAAACTGGAATTGCTATAGGATATAATTGTCATTGAAGTTGATAATGCAAGGGCTTCAGGGCATTGTTTAATGGACGTACCTACTACCGCAAGGGAACCGTAAATATCCCCTTCCATAAACGTACTATACACTTATTACTCTAGACTTGCTTTGGAATTAACATCACCAATGCACAAATTGATACAACGGCTACAGCAATCTGATGATGCCTGTACTCGGTACTGTTTCGTCAATTGTTGATAAATCTAGCGGCAGCGGACATGTCTCAAGTCACTTCAGAATTGCTATGGAATATAAATCATCACTGAGCAGGTTAATCCAACGACTGCTGTGCCCTGTCGATGGATATGCTAGGAACCGTACTGTCAACTGGAAATATCTCTAACCATAGCAGTCCTCTACAGTGACTACCATAGATATGCTTTGGAACTTATTTCTTCATGTAGCAATTTGATCCAGCAGCTGCAGTGCTCTATTGGTGAACGTACCAATTGCCGTCCTGAGAATTGTAAATACATCTACCGATAACTGGTGGATTCCTTGACTGCTCTAGAGTTACTGAGAAGCTTAAATCATCAGCGAACAGATTATTCGAGCGGCTGCAGTACTGTGATTACGGCTGTACTCAGTCAAGATATGTCAATTGATGGTATCTAAAATTATAAGGAATTTGTCTTTTGTCATACTAGGATTGCTATATGATCGACATCATCGTTGCACAGGTTAACTCGACTGCTACAATGCTTCGTTGGATGAGGTACAAAGTACTGTACACTCAATTGTAGATATTGGAAGCCATAACCGTACCATACATTGATTGTTCTAGAATTGCAGTTAAACACAAGCCATAAGTGAACAAATAAGTCCGACAGATAAAGAACTGTGATGACGGCTGTAGTCAGTCCTGTTTCGTCAATTGTTAGCGCCTCGAGCGGTAATGGGTCAGTTATTTGTCACTCTAGAATCGCAATTAAGTTCAGATCTTGATTGAACAGCCTAATCCAACGGCTAGGGTGTTCTATTGGTGGAAGCTCCAACCACCGTCCTGGGAGCTGTATATTTCTATATCAATAACAGATGAGTGCGTTGATTATTCTAGAACAACTGTGAAACATGTATCATCAGTTAACAAGGTAATCCGACAGCTAGAGTCCTGTGATGATAGTTGTACATAGTACTGAATTGTCAGATGTTAACATCTGGAGCTATATCGGATGTGTCTTTTTCCATTCTATAGTTACTACAGGATCCATGTCATCATTGAGGAGATCAACACATCGGTTACTGTTATTCGTCGATAGACGTATTAAGAACCGTACTGTCAATTGTAAATATCCCTAGCCATAACCATGCTATGCATCCACTATCCTAAACATGATTCGCAATTTATACCATCACTGGACACATTAATAGAACGAATACAGTAATTTATCGGGGGATGTACAGACTACTATACTGGGATTCGTAAATATCATATGACACAACTGATGTATACGTAGATTATTCAAGAAATAAAGTGGAACTTAAATATTCAGTGAACAAATTAGTCCAACGGCTGCAGTAATGTGATTATGGCAATACTTATTGCAGTGTTGTCAATTGTTAATGTCTCGATAGGTAAAGGATCCCTCTTTTGTCATTCGTGCATTGCTATAGAATATAAATCATGATTGAACAGATCAATCTAACTGCTACAGTCCTCGTTGATGAATCTACTAAGGGCGGTACTCTCAATTGTAAATATCTCTAACCACAACAGTACTATGCATTAATTGCACTAGATTTGCTTTGGAATCTGCATTGTCACTGAACCGATTGATCCAATGTCTACAGTGCTCTGTTGGAGTATGTGCCAACTACCGTACCGCAATTGTAAGCACCTCTGTACATAACTGATGTATACATTGATTATTCTAGAGCTACTGTGTAATTCAAAACATCCCTGAACCGCATGGATCAACAGCCGCAGTGCTCTCCTGGTGGACGCACCAACTTCCGTACTGGGAATTTGAATTCCTTTATCTATAACTGATGCATTCGTTGATTATTCTAGAAATACTATGGAAGATAAAGCATCACTGAACAAATTAGTCCAACACGTACAGTAATGTGAAAATTGTTAATATCCGGAGCTGTACGGATCCATCTTTTCTTATTCTGGAGCTGCTGCAGAATCCAAATCAACATTGAATTTGTTAATCCAGCGGCTACACTGCGAAGCTTATGGATGCACTGAGTACCGCACTGCCGGTTGTAAATGCCTCTAGCCATAACCGTGCTATATATTGATTATTCTAGAATTGCTGCTAAGTTTAACTTATCAGTGACGATATTATTCCAACGGCTCAAGTACTCTGAGGATGACTCGTTAATGTGCCCAGCTACAGCGGATCAGTATTTTGTCAGCCTAGGATGGCTAGCGAATCCAAATATCGTTGAAGAGGTTAATCCAACGGTTGCAGTGCACTATGGATGTACGTACTACGTACCCCATTGTCATCTGTAAATATCTGTAGCCATAATTGTACCATGTACTGAATATTCTAGAATTGCTGCTAAATTTATATTGTCAGTGAAGAAATTATTTCAAATGCCAAGGTGCTGTAATGATGGTTGTACTCAGTACTGTTTCCTCAATTGTTACCGTTCCGAGATATAACTGATCACTCTTTTGCCATTCTAGATTTGCTATGGAATTCAAGTAATCACTGAACAGGTTAATCCAACGAATACAGTGCACTGTTGACGGATGCACAAAGTACCGCACAGACGATTGTAGATATCTGTAGCTATAAAAGTTCTATATAGTGATTATTCTACGTTTGCGGCGAAATTTGAATTATCAGAGGAGAATTTATTCCAACGGCTTATGTACTTCAGTGATTGCTGTACTCTGTACGGTTTCCACCACTGTTAATATCTCGAGCTATAACGGATCAGTCCTTTGTCTTCATAGAATTGCCACAACACCCACATCACTACTGAAGGGGTCAATTCAACACCTACAGTGTTCTGTTGACGGATGTACTAAGTACTGTACTGTCTATTGTAAATATCTCTAGCCATAACGGTACAATACGTTCAACATTCTAGAATTGCTGTTAAACTAATATTATAGGTAACTAAATTGTTAGAACCTCTAGCGTACTGTGGTGATGGCTGTACTCAGAGCTGTTTCTACAATTGCTAATATCTCGAGCGACAATTGGTCAGTCGTTTGTCCTCCTAGAATTGTAATAGGATTTAAGTCATCACTGCACAGATCAATCCAATGGCTGCTGTACTCCATTGGTGAACTCACTGTCTACAGAACTGTAGATGTTAATATATATAGTCTCAGCTGATGCATAAGTTGATTATTCTAGAACTACTATGGAATTCGAAACATCATTGAAGAGATTAATGTAACGGCTGCAGCAATGTTGTGATGGCCGTACCCAGTACTCTTCCATCAATTGCTAATGTCTCTAGCGATATTGACTCAGACCTTTGCCGTTCTAGAATTGCAATCGAATATATATCTTCACTGAACCGATAAATCCAATGCATTCCCTATCGCAATGTTTAATGTATCGACTACCGAACTGGGAATAGTTAATTTCTCTAGTCGCAACTGATGAATACAGTGATTATTCTAGTACTACAGTGGAATTTAAATCATCATTGAAGTGATTAATACAACGGCTGTAGTAACGTTTCCATGTCTGTATTCTGTACTCTTATGTCAATCGTCAATGCCTCGAGCAGCAACGGATCCGTCTTTTATCATACCAGAATTGCTATCGAAGTTAAGTCATCATTGAGCACATAAATCGTACTGCTGCAGTGCTGTGCTGATGGATGAACTGAGAACCGTAATGCCAATTGTAACTACCTATACCCATAACCGTACTGCACATTGACTATCCTACACTTCCCTTTTTTAAACCATTACCGAAATTTTAATCAACGGCAAGAGTGCTCTGTAGATAAATCTACTGCGATGCCCAGTGACAATTGTAGATACCACTAGCTGTAACCGTACTATGCATTGTTCTATCTAGAATTGTTGCTAAAAATGCATTATGAGTGAACAAATATGTTCAACGGATAAACTTCTATGCTGACAGCCGTAATCAGTACTGATTCGTCTATTGTTAATGGCTCGGGCGATAATGAGTCTGGCCTTTGCCATTCCAGGTTTTCAGTGTAATTTATATCATCACTCAACAGATTGACCCAACGACTACAGGACACTATTAGTGGATGCACCAGCCTGCGTACCGGGAATTGTTGATATCACTGTCCATGTCTGTTGCATGCACTGATCATTCAAGAAATGCTGCTGTATTTAAGTCGTCAATGAACAGTTAAATCACGCGGACGTAACTCCTTGACGATGGCCGTACGCAGTAAGGCTGCGTCAATAGCTTATTCCCCAAGCTCTACACGATATGTCTTTTGTGATTCTAGAAGTTATATAAAATATACATCACCATTGAAGAGGTTAACCCAACAGCTACACAGCGCTATTGGCGGATGTACTAAGCACCGTGCTGTCAATTGTAAGTATCTGTAACCATAACCGCACTACACGATGGCCATTCTAGAGTTGCTGGTAAATTTATATTATCAGAACAGAAACTAATACAACGACTACTGTGCTGTAATAATGGCTGCACTCAGTATTGTTTCCTCAATCGTTTTTGCCTCGAGCGGTAATGGTTACGTCGTTTGTCGTCCTAGAATTGCTTTAGGGTCTATGCCATTGTTCAACACCACAATCCAACGGCTATAGTGCTCTGTTGATGGATGAACTATGTACTGTACGCTCAATTTTAAATATCTCTTGATATAACCGTACTATGCAATGATTATTCTAGAATTGTTCCTAAGCTTACGACATCAGTGAACAAATGCGTACAACGGCTATTATGCTGTGATCGTGGCCGCTCTAAGTACTGTTTCGTCAATTGTTAATGTCACAATCAATGTGTGGTCAGTCCTCTGTCATTCTAGACTTGCAATAGAATTTATATCGTCACTGATGGGAATAATGCAACGCTTGCAGTAAGACTACCGCTCTAGAATTGGTGCTGAACTTTACTCGTCAGTGAACAAATAAGCCCAACGCCTACAGTAATGTGATGATGGCTAGACTCAGTACTCTTTCGTCGACGTCTAAAGTCTCGAGCGTTAATGAGTCTGCCTTTTGTCATTCGAGAATTGATACAGAATTTATAGCACTGTACTGATAAGTCGAATGGCACCACAGCTCTGATGGTGGATGTGCCAACTTCCGCACTGCCAATTTTAAATATCTATAGCCGTGTTGGACATATACAATGATTATTCTAGCACTGGCGTGTGGTTTCATCCCACAATTAGGTGGTGAATACAACGGCTGCAGTGCTCCATTGGTGAATGTAACAAGCATCGTACTGACAATTGTAATTATGTCTAGCTATGACTGGTGTATACATTGTTTTCGTCCTAGAACTGCTGGGGAAAATAAGTCGTCACTGAAAATGCCATTCAAATGGTTGCAGGAGTGTAATGATACTCTGTACTCTTTTGACTAATGTCAGTGTTTCCAACGACAATTTATATATCCACTGTACATTCCAGAACTGCGATACAAATTAATTCATGACTGAAGAGATAAAGGAATTGGACATATGGCTCTGTTGGTGGATACACTAACCAACGTACAGCCAACTGTAAACATCTCTAGGCATACCTGATCTACACAATGACACCACGAGGAATGCTGTGGACTTTAAACAATGTGGGAAACAAGTTAATAAAATGGCTGCGGTAGTTTAGTGGTGGCTGTGCTCGGTGCTCTTTTGACAGGTGTCAATGCCTCCTGCGAAAATTCAACATTCATTGAACATTGTACAATTGCTGAAGATATTAGGTGATCAGCGGATTGATTACTTCAAAGGCTATAATACTGTCCAGATGACTACACTCAGTATCGTATCGTCATTTATCAGTATAACCATAGACGCCTGATATATCAATTGATTGCTCTAAAATTGCTAAGTCAGTTCAAGGTATCCGTGGTCATAAGAGTCCTATACGTTGATTATTGAAGAATTGCTCTGATATTTTAGTCATCAGTGAACAAATTGGTACAACGGAAACGGAACTGTGATGATGCCTGTGCTTAGCCCCGTATCATCAGCAATGAACGTCACGAGCGGTAATGGGCCAGTCCTTTTCCATACAAGAATTGCAATAGGGCATGGATCAATATTGACAAGACGAATCCAACGGCTACAGTGCTCCATTTGCTACTGTAACAACTAACGTACTGCGAACTGTAGATATCTTTAGCCATAACTGATGTATGCACTGATTGTTATAACACTACTGCGGAATCTAAGTCATCTGTGAGAAAATTAATCCGAGGGATACATTACTGTGACGATGGCTGCACTCTGTAATGTTATGTCAACTGCTAACATCTCGAGCTATAGCGGATATGTCTTTTGTCATTCTGGAGTAGCTACAGTACCCAAATCATCACTGAACAGGCTAACCCAACGTCTTCATTACTCTGCATGTGAATGTACCATCTACCGTATTGTGAACTGTTTATATCTGTAGACACACCTTGTATGTACATATTATATTTTAGAAACACTGTGAAATATAAGTCATCACTGTAGGTATCAGCCCACTGGCTACAGTGCTCTCTTCGTGGATGTATCAACTACCGTACTGTGAATTGTAAATATCTTTATATATAACTGATGTGTGCATTGATTATTCTAGAACTATGGTGGAATATAAGTCATCAGTGAACAAACTAATTCAACGGCTACAGCACTGTGGCGATGGCTATACATACTACTGAGTGGTCACTTGTTAATATCTCGAGCTATAACGGATCAGACTTTTCTCTATCTAGAGTTGCTACAGGATCCATATTATCAATGAACATGTGAATATAACGGCTGCAGTACACTGCTGATTAATGTACTAAGTACCGTACTCTCAGTCGCAAATGTCTGTAGCCATAACCGTACTACATATAGAATATTCTAGAATTGTGGCCAAATTAGTTTATCAGTGAAGAAATTTGTCTAACGGCTTAAGTACAGTAATGATTGCTGCACTCAGTACGGTTTCGTTAATTGTTATTATCCCGAGCGACAGCGGATCAGACATTTGTGATTCAAGAACTGCTGTATATTACAAGTCATCAATGAACAGGTTCATCCAACGGATGCTGTACTCTGTTGGTGGATGTACCAGCTTCCATAGTGTGAATAGCTAATCTGTCTATCCATAACCGGAGTATACATTGATTACTCCAGAATTGGCTTGGAACTGACATTATCAGTGGAAAAAGTTATTCAACCGTAACAATAATGTGATTACGTCTGTACTCAGTACTCTGTTTTCAATTGCTAATATCCCGTGTGGCTGTGGACCTTCATTTTGCCATTCTAGTATTGTTATAGACTTTAAATCGCCATTGAACCTGTTAATCCAACGTCTACAGTATTATATTGGTGAACGAATAGGTACCGGATTGCAAAATGGAAAAATATCATGCCATAACCTTGTAGTATCCATTTTCTATTCCGGAAATGCTTTCGAATCTACATCACCAATGGAACAAGTAGTCCAACGGAAACAGCTGTGTGATAATGGCTGCGATCATTACTGTTTTGTCAATGGATAATGTCTGGAGGGATAATGCATCTGTGCCTTGTCATTCTAGTATCGTTATAGAACCCATACCATCATTAAGCAGGTTACACCACTGGCAACAGTACTCTGTCGGTAGATGTACGTGGTATCGTAATACCAAGTGTGAATGTCTCTGGACCTTAGTATGCGTTGATTATAGGAGAATTGGTTTGGAATTGACACTATCAGTGAACAACGTTATACAACAGTTACAATACTGTAAAGGTGGCTGCACTCGGCACTGTGCTGTTAATTGTACATACCTCGAGTTTCTTTGGATATGAATTTTTCCGCCCTAGAAATGTTATAGAACACAAACCATCATTGAGCAGGTTAATGCAACGGCTACTATGCTATATTTGTGGATGTAATATGTATCGTACCGGCCACTCGAAATATCTCAAGCCACAACCGTACCATACATTGGTTATTCCATATTCGATGTGGAATTAACATCTTCAGCGGTCAATGTATTCCAACGACCACATTGCTGTGACTATGGTCGTACTCTGTACTCTGTCGTCAATTGTTAATGTCTAATGGTTTATTGAATATGCATTTTGTAGTTCTTGATTTGATATAGAACATAAATCATCACTGAAGGGGTTAATCTAACGGATGCAGTGCTATATTGGTGGATGTTGTAAGTACCGTACAGTCAATTCGAGATATATCAAGATATATCAATACCATACACGGATCATTCCAGGTTTGATGAGGAAATTACATCATCAGTGACCAATGTATTCCAACGTCTACATTACTGTGATTATGCCTGTACTCAGTACTGTGTTGTAAGTTGTTTATTTCGCGAGTGTTAATGGATGGATGTTTTGTCATTCTAGAATTGTTGCAGAACCTAAATCATCTTTGAACAGATTAACCCAACGCAACAGTGCTCTGTTGGTAGATGTACTACGTGACTTACACTCGGCTGTAAATATCACTGACCATAACCGCACTTTACATAGATTGTTCATGCATCTCTTTCGAATTTACGTGGTCAGTGAGCAATGTGGTACAACGGCTAGAGCACTGTGATTGCGGCTGTACTCTGTACTGTCTTGTAAATTCTAAATTTCGCTGGGGTAATGGATCTGCATTTTGTCATTCTAGAATTATTATAGAATACATATCACCATGGAGCATTTTAACCCAAAACAACAGTGGTCTGTTGGTAGATGTACGAATAACCGTACTATAAATTTGAAGAATCTGTAGCCACATCCGTAATATACATTGATTGCTCCCTAACTGCTCTTGAATTTACATTATCAGTGAGCAAGGTGGTCCAACGTTTACAGTACTCTGATGATCGCTGCACTCAGCACTATTTTGTCAATTGCCAAGTCGGGTGGGATAATGGACCTTCGATTTTCATTCTAGAATTGCTATAAATGTAAATCCGCATTAAACAGCTCATTCCGTTGGCTACGCTGCTATATTAGTGAATTTTATAAGCGCAGCACTGTCAATTGGAAGTCTATCACGGCCTTACCGTGATATACATTGATATCTACATAGTTGCTTTGGAAACTACACCATTGGAGGACAAAGAAGGTCAGCGGCTACCGCACTGCAATGATGGCTGTACTCAGTACTGCGTTGCTTATTCATAATATCTAGAGCGATCTGGTACATTCATTTTTCATTCTGCAATTGCTGTATAACATACATATTCAGTGACCAATACAATCTAACGGCAACAGTGCTCTGTTGGTAGATGTAATAGTTACCGGAATGGGTATTGCTTATGTCACTGGCCACAACCGTGGTATACATAGCCTATTACCCAATTACTTTAGAGTATACGTCATCAGTGGTCAAAGCAGCCAACGTATACATTACTGTGAAGATTTTTGTACACTGTACAGTGTTGTGAATTGTTAATATCTCGAAGAATAATGGATATGCCTTTTGCCATTATTGAATAGCTATAAAGCCTAAATCGTCATTGAATAGGTTAATCCAACGGCCGCAGTACTATATCGGTGGATGTTATAAGTACCATACTGTCAATTGGATGTGTCTCAAGACACAAACGTAATATGAATTGATTATTCCCAAAATGCTTTCGAATTTGCGTCATCAGTGTACAAAGCATTCCAACGGCTACAGCAATGTCATGATGGCCGCACTCAGTAAAGTATCGTCAATTGCTAATGTCTCGAGGGATAATGGACATTCATCTTTACTATAGAATTTCTGTAGAATATAAACCATCAGTGAACAGATTAAACCTATTGCGAAATTCTTCTGTGGTGCGAGTACTAGGTACTGTACTTTGAACTATAAATCACACTAGACGTAATCGTACTATGCATTGGTATGTGTAGATCAACATTAGAACTTACATCAGCAGTGAACACAGTAGTCCAACGTCTATAGAAACGTTATGACGGTTGAGCTCAGATTTGTGTTGCTAGTTGTTTATATCTCGGGAGATAATGGATCTGCCCTTTT
This sequence comes from Eufriesea mexicana, assembly GCF_001483705.2. Classification (NCBI taxonomy): domain Eukaryota; kingdom Metazoa; phylum Arthropoda; class Insecta; order Hymenoptera; family Apidae; genus Eufriesea; species Eufriesea mexicana. The sequence continues at coordinate 1,626,082 of NW_016908637.1, read as the reverse complement.
TCGTTCTGCCCGTCGATAATCCAACGGCTACCGTGCTCTACTGGTGGATGTACCATCTACAGTAATGACAGCTGTCAGTATCTGTACCCACGACTGATGTATACAATGGTTATTCAAGAACTGCTGTTGAATTTACATCATCAGTGAACAGATCAACGCAACAGTTGCTGATCTCTGCTGGTACATGTAATAACAGGCGTACTCTGAATTGTAGATAACCCTAGCCACAAACGTACTATGCATTGATTACTCCAGGCTTGCCTTGAAATTTACATCATAAGTGTAGAAATTAATCCAACGGCTACAATATTGTGATGATGGCTGCACTGAATACCGTGGTGTTAGGCGTCAATATCTCGAGCGGCAATGGCTCCGCATTTTGTCACTCTAGAATTGCTATAGAATCTAAACTATCACTGAACAGATTTATAAAACTGCAACAGTGCTCTGTCTGTAGATGCACTAAGTACAGTATTTTCATTTGTAAATATCTTTATCCACATCTGTACTGTACATTAGATACCCTTGAATGGCTTTGGAATTTAAATAATCAATGAAAAGTTTAATCCAACTGCTACAGTACTGTAATGGCGACTGTACTATATCCTGCCATATCAATTGTTATTGCCTGCGGATGTAATGGATATGTAATTAGTCATTGTAAATTTGCTAGAAATCTAAACCTTCACTGAACATGAAAAAAGCATCGGCGAAAGACCTGTTTTGGTGGTTGCACTGAGAACCGTACTGACAGGGGTACATCTCCATAGCCATAACCGTTCTACGTATTGCCAATTCTAGGTTGGCTGTGGAATTAAAATCATAAATGAACAAATTGTTCCGACAACAACAATAATGTGATGATGGCTGCCCTCAGTACTGCCTTGTTATTTGCTATTATCACGAGCGATAACGGATCTGCCTCTTTTCATTCTAAAATTGCTATAGAATATGAATCATTCGTGAACATATTAATCCAACGGCAACTGTGCTCTCTTTGTGCATGTACTGAGTGCCGTACTGTCAATTGTAAATATTTCTATGCATAACCGTGTCATCAATTGGCTAGACTAAAATTGCTTTGGAATTTACATCACCAGTGAACAAGGTATTGCAACTGCTGCGGTAGTGCGATGATGTCTGTACCCAGAACAGTATTGTCAACTGTCTATATCTAGAGTCATAATGGACCTGCCCTCTTCTATTATAGAATTGCTGTAGAATATAAACGCTCAGTGAACAGGTTAGTCCTACAGCAGCAGTGCCCTGCTGTTAGCAGTACTGCCAATTGTAGGTATCACTAGGCATAACAGTACTTACCATAGGTTAGTCCAGAATTCCTGTGGAAACCACATCGTCATTGTACGAATCGAAACAACGTCTATAGTACTGTGATGTTGGCTGCACTCTGTGCTGTGCCGTCTACTGTTAATATGTAGATGGATAGAGGATCTGCATTTTGCCATTCTAGCATAGCAATAGGGTTTAAGTCATCAGTGAACATAGTGGTACGAAGGATACAGTGCTCTGCGGCTAGGAGCACCAGGTACCGCAATGTTAGATGTAAATGTCCCTAGCCATAACTAATGTGTGCTTTGATAATTCTAGCACTACGGTGAGATTTAAGTCATCAGTGGAGAAATTAATCCAATGGCTACAGCACCCTGATGATGGCTGCACTCAGTACTGTGATGACAATTCTCAATATCTCCGTCGATAAAGGATATGTCCATTGATATTCTAGAGTTGCTGAAGGACCTAAATCACCCTTGATCCAATTAATCCAACGGCTACAGTACTCTGTTGGATGATGTCCTGAGCATCTCACTCTCCACTGTTTATCTCTCTTGCCATTACCGTAGATGAACATTCATTATTCTAGAATTACATTGGAATTCTAATCATTAATGGAGAAATTATTCCAACGGCCATAGTACTGTGATGATGGCTGAACTTTGTGCTGTGTTCTCAATAGTTAATATCACGATGGATAATGGTCCTGCGACTTGTCGTTCTATAATTGCTATGAAACCTAAATCATCTGTGATCGTACTAATTCAACCGCTACAGTGATGATTTGTTGACGCTTGTAATGCGTTCCGTAACGTCAATTTTAAATATTTCTAGCCATAACCAAACTATATGTTGGCTACCCTGGAATTGCAATGGAATTTACGTCACCTGTGAACAAAGTAATCCAACTGCCACTACACGATGATAATGGCTGTAGTAAATATTGTGATGTCAGTTTTTTATCCCTTGAGGGATAATGGGTCACTCTAACTTCATTCTAAAATTGCTGCAGAAATATATCGTCACTGAACAGTTTATTCCGACGGAAACAGTGCTCTGTTGTTAAATAAACTGAGTAACGCGCTGTTAATTGCTAATGTCAATAGATATGCCGATATTATACATTGGTCATTCTAGAATTGCTGTGGAACATAAATCAACAGTAAGCGAATTGTTCCAACGTCTACAGTACGGTGACGATAGTTGCATTCAGTGCTGCGTTGTCAATTGCTTATATCTCGAGGGATAATGGATATGTGTTCTGTCATTCTGGAATTGCTATATTATTTTTATCACAAGCGAAAAGATTCTTCCAACGGCATCAGTGCTCTGTTGGTGGAAGTACTAAATGATGCACAGTCAGTTGTATATACCTGTAGATATAACCGTACTATACAGTGGCTATTCTAGAATTGCTTTGGATTTTAGATCACCTGTTAACTAATTATTCCTACGGCTATAGTACAGCGATTTTGTGTGTTTTCCGTCCTTCTAAGTCTATTCTTATTCCCTGGCGATATAGTGGGTCTGTAATTTGTCGTTCCAGGATTGCTACAGAACGTAAATCATAATTCAAGATGATAATCCAACGTCTGCAGTGCACTGCTATTGGATAAACTAAGTACCGTGCTGTGAATTGTAAGTTTCCCAAGCCATAAGCGTACAACAAGTTGATTATTACAAAATGCCTATGGAATTAATATCATCAGCGAACAAATTAATACAACGACTACAGCATTGTGATAATGCCTGTAATCAGTACAGTGTTGCCAATTGTTTATATCCCAAGGGACAATCGATCAGACCTTTTTCTACCTAGAATTAGATATGTAGCTATAGGATAGCTATAGGATGTAAATAATCAGTGAACGGATTGTTCCAACGGCAACAGTTCTCTGAAGGAAGATGTAATGAGCACCGTACTGTTGATTGTAATCATTTCTACACATGCCCGTACCATGCATTGACTATTCTATAATCGCTGTTGCATTTCAATCATTAATGAACAAATTAATCCAACTACCACAGTAATGTATTGATAGCTGAACTCAGTACAGTGTTGTCAACTGTTGGTCTTTCCAACGGTGATGGATATGTCCGTTATCATTCTAGAATGTCTATAAAATCTATATCATCATTAAGCAGATTAATCCATCATCAACAATGATCTACTGGTGGAGCTACTAAGTACGGTAACGTTTGTTCTTAATATCTCTAGACATAGCCCACCTATATATTGATTATTCTGTATGTGCCACAATCTTAAATCACTAGTGAACATAGTGGTGCAACGGATATAGTACTCTGAAGATGGCTGTACTCAGTACTCTGTTGTCAATTGCCAATACCTCGAGGGATAATGGATCTCTCCTTTGCCATTCTAGAATAGCAATATTATCTAAGTCATTATTGAACACATTAATCTAACGGATACATTGCTCTGTTGGTGTATGTATTACGTACCGTACTGTCTGGTGCAAATACCTGCGGCCATAGGTGTCTCATTCATAGGTTATTCTAGTGCTGCCGTGGAAAGTGAATCGCCTGCGAGCGTATTAATATAAGGCTACAGTGCTTCCTCGGTGTTTGTAGTTAGCACCGCACTGACATTTGTTAGTATTCCTGGCTAAAACTGACCCATACATTTATTACCTTAGAATTCAAGTGGAATTTATATAATCATTGAGCAAATTGATCCAACGTTTGCAGGACTGTGATGATAGCTTCCTCAGTACTGTGCTGTCAATTGTTAACATCTAGAGCGTTAATGGATCTGCTTTTTGTCATCGTAGGATAGATGCATAATTTTAATCATCAGTGACCTGAATAAAAGGAGGATTCTGTACTCTGCTGATTGACATACTCGGTACTGTATTGACATATGTAAATGTCTCCAGCGACAATTGCTCATTCCATTGGTGATGCCACAGTTGCTGAAGAATTTAGTTATTTGGCGAGCAGATTAATACAATGTCTGTAGCATTGTGTACATGGCAACGCGACGAACAGTGTTGCTGCTGTCAATATCTCCAGCGACAGTTGCTTTCTCCAGCGGTCATTCTACGGTTGCTGCACAAATTAGGTCGTCAGGGAACAGATTAGTTCGCTGAATATAGTGTTGTGTTGATGGCTACGCACAGCACTGTATTGTCGTTTGGCAATGCCACTGGTGATATGTCATCTATCCGTTTATCATTCTAGTATCGCTGAAGTGTATGAATCGTAAGACCACCGATTATTCCAACGGGTACAGTGCTCTCAATGTGGATGGTCGAACCACCGTACAGCTTATTGTAAATACCTCTACACATAACTGAACTATACATTAATTATTCTAGAACTGTTGCTGGATGTGTATCATCACCGAAAGATTAGCTGGACCGCTACAATAATATGTTGCTGTACTCGGTACTGCTCCGTCAATTGCCAGTTTCCCGAGCCATAGAGGGTCTGTCCCTTGTCACCCTAGAATTGCTATAAAATGTACATCACTAAACAGATTGAACTAATGGCTACAGGTCTGTGTTGTTGGATGTACCATGTGCCGTACTGAAAGCTGTAAATATCTCTAGACGTAATTGATCTGTACATTGTTCATTCTAGATGCGCGGCGGAATGTAATTCATCATTCTCAAACTTATGAAATAGCGACGGTACTATAACGACGGCTATACTCCGTACTCTTTTGACATATGTCAATATCTCCAGCAAAGGTTGCTTCCTCCATTGGTCATATTACATTTGCTGATGAACCCAAATGCTCAGCGAACATGATGATTCAATTGCTACATATGCTATACCATTTCGGAGATGGCTACACTCATTACTGTATTGTAATTAGTTAATGCCACTAAAGACATGTGATCTATCCGTTGACCATTCTATAATTGCTATGGAGGTTATATCATCACTGATCATATTAACCGAATGGCTACGGTGCTCTGTGGGCTAATGTGCCAAGTATTGTATTACCAGCCGTCAATATCTCTAGCCATAACCGATCCATACATAGCTCATTTTAGAGCAGCTGCGGAATATAAATCTTTAGTGAGAAAATTATTCTAATGACTACAGTAAAGTATTGATGGCTGTGCTCAGTAATATTTTGACATGTGACAATTCCTGCAGCGACAATTGCTCCCACCATTCATCACTCTAGATTTGTTGAAAAACTTGCACGGTCAGTGAACCGATTAATTCAATGGATACAGTATTGCGTAGATGGCAAAACACACTTGCTTGTCATTTGCCATTAACACATATATATGTGATGTTTACGTAAGTCGCTCCAGAATTGCCATATAATTTAGTTCACCGTTGAGCAGACTACACCAACGGCTACAGTGCTGTATTGGCGGATGTACCAAGCAAAGTAGTGCCAATTATAAATGTCTCTACCCATAACCGATCTTGGCTTTGCTTATTCAAGAGGTGCTGCTGAAATTTTGTCCGCAGTGGACAAATCAATCAAATGGCTGAATTACAGTAATGGCGGCTGTACCCAGTACTCCTTTGACATATGTCATTGTCACCATCGTCAATTGTTCTCTCCGTTGATCATTATAGACATGCGATGCATTCCTGAATGAAAAGATTAATCCAGTTGCTACAGCACGCAGTTGGTGGATGTCATACCGCAGTACTGACAATAACATACATATCTAGACATAAAGGAACTGTACACTGATTTCTCCAGAAATGCAGCGGAATTTAAGTCATCAGCGGTGAAATTAGTGAAATGGCTACATTATGGTAATGGCAGCTGTACTCAGTACCCTTTTGAGATATGTCAATATTTCCAGCGATGGTTTATCTTTCCGTTTTTCATTCTGGAGTTGCCATAGAATGTAACTCATCACTCAGACGATTACTCGAACAGCCACAATGCTGCAGTTGTAAATATTCCTAGCCCCATCTGATGCATACATTGATTGTTCTAGAAATACGGTGGAGTTTAAGACATCGATGGAGTTGTTAATACAACGGCTGCGATAATGTTACGATGGCTGTACACTGTACTGCTATGTCAATTGTTACTATATCGAGCGATATTGGATATGCCCCTTGTCATTCTAGAATTGCAATCGATTAAAACTCACCACTGAAAAGGTTATTCCAACGGCTACGGTGTTCTGCTGATGGCTGTTATAAGAACCTTACCATCAACTGTAAATATCTCTAGGCATAGCCGTACTATACACTGATTACTCTAGACTTGCTCTGGAACTAAGATCTCCAGTGCAGATATGAGTCCAACGGCTGCAATAAACAGACGATGGCTGCATTCAGCACTTTTCCTCAATTGTTAAAGTCTCGAGCGATAATGGGACAGTCCTTTGCCGTTCTAGAATTGCTATGAAAACCAACTCATCATTGAACAGGTTAATGTAACGGCTAGTTGTCTGTTGGCGGATGTACCAAGTACCGTCCTGTCAACCGTAAATGTCTCTAGGCATAACCTTATTATACACTGGTTACTCCAGACTTGCTTTGGAATTAGCATCACAAGTAAAGAAATGTATCCAACGGCTACAGAAAACTGACGATGGCTGCATTCTGCACTGTTTCCTCAGTTGTCTATGTCTCGAGCGATAATGTCTCAGTCTTTTGCCATTCTCGAATTGCTATAAAGTCTATGTCATCATTGAACAGCTTAATCCACCGGCTACATTTCTCTGTTGATGGATGTACCCGGTACCGTACTGTGAACTGCAGACATCTCTAGCCATAACCATACCTTACATTGACTACAATAGACATGCCTCCGAATTTAGAATGTCACTGGAATCGTTAACTCAACGACTACTATGCCTATTTGTGGACCTGCGCACTACCGTACCAGGAACTGTAAACATCTCTAGTCACGACTGACGTATACATTGATTGCTCTAGACCAACTGCGGAATTAAGTCATCAGTGAACAACTTATTTCAGCGGCTATAGTACTCTGGAGATTGCTGTCCTTAGTACTCTGTTGTCGGTTGTAAATGTCCCGAGCGGTAGCGGATATATATTCTGTCACACTATAATTGCTACAGAATCTAAGGCATAACTGAGAATTCAATCCAACGGCTACATCGCTCTGTTAATGGATGAACTAAGAACCATACGGTCTGTTGTAAATATCTCTAGCCATAACGATGCCATACATTGGTTATTCTAGAATTCCAGTTAAACTTAATCTATCCGAGAACAGGTTATTTCAACGGCTAAGTTACTGTGATGATGACTGTATTCATAACATGGTCATCAATTGTGAAATTCTCGTACGATAGTGGGCCAGTCCTTTGTCACTCCAGAATTGCAATAGAGTTTAATGCATCACTGAATAGATGAATCCAACGGCAACAATGCACTGTTTGTTGATGTACTCTGTATCGCACTGTCGATTGTAAATGTTTCTATCCATAACCGCACTATATATTGGCTGTTCTAGAATTGTTTTGGAATTTACATCACCAGTAGACAAAGTATTGCAACTGCTGCGGTAATGCCATGATATCTGTACACAGTACAATATCGTTAACTATTTATACCTAGAGATGTGAAGGATCACCCCTTTTTCATTCTGGAATTGCTGTAGAATATAGACGCTGTTTGAACAGACTATTCCAACGGCGGCTGTGCTCTATTGGTGGATGTACCGACTACCGTACTGATAATTATAAATATCTATGGACATATATTATATATATATATAAATTATCCTAGAATTGCTGTTGAACAGCTGATTAGTGAAGAAAATTGTCCTGCGGATAAAGTACAGTGACGATGGGTGTACTCAGTACTATTTCGTCATTTGCTAATGTATCGAGGGATGACGGATCAGTTCCTTGCCATTCTAGAATTGCAATAGTATATAAATCGTCACTGAGCCGCTTAATCCATTGTCTACAGTGTTCCATTGGTGGATGTACAAAATACCGTTCGGGAAAGTATAAATACCTCTAAACATATCTGATTCCTTTGAATACTTTAGAACACCTGTGGAGTTTGTATAATCATTGAACAGATCAATCAAGTTCTACGGTGTTAGCTGATGGATGCACTAAAGACCGTGCTTGCGTTCCTAGATATCTGTAGCCATAACCGTAATATCCATTGGTCATTCTAGAATTGCTGTTGATATTAAATTATCAGTGAACAAATTAATAGGACAGCAACTGCACTGTGATGACGGCGCTCTCGGTACTTCCATGTCAGTTGTTAATATCTGGAGCTGTAACAGATCTGTCTTTTACCATTCTAGAGTTGCAATATAATCTAAATCATCATTTATCAGGCTAACTCAGCCGCTACAATGCTCTGTTGATGGATACACCTAATACCGCACTGGATACTTTAAAATCTCCAGCCACATCTGATGTATGCATTGGCTACCTCAAGAACTACTGTGGAATTTATATCATATGTGAAGGGATAAATACAGCGGCAGCAGTACTGTGCTGATGGCTGTACTCAGTACTTTTATGTCAATTCTTAAAGTCTCGAGCTATAACTGACAGAGCAACGGTGCTCTGATGGCAGCAGTACCATGCAGTGTACCGTCAATTGTAAGCATGATCACACAAAATCCCACTCTACATTGTATATTCTAGAATTACTTAAGAATTTGCATTATCAGTGAACAACGTACTTCAGCGTCTATATTACAGTGATGATGTCCGTGCTAATTTTTGTGTTGTCAATTGTAAATATCTCGAGGGTAATGCATCAGCATTTCTCGTTTTAAAATGCCTGTAGGATATATATCACCAGAGTACGGAATAGTCCAACGGCAGAGGGGCTCTGCTGGTAGATGTACTAATTGCTGAACTGTCAATTGTAAATGTCACTAGCTATAGCCGCACGATACATAGCTTATTCTACAAATACTTCCAAATTTACAACACCAATGAACAAAGTAGTCCAAGTCCAACATTGTCGTGATGATGGCTGTAACCTGTACTGTGCTCTCAATTGCTAATGTCTCGAGGGATACTGGAAGTGTATTTTGCCATTCTAGAATTGCTATATGATTTGAATCCTCACTGAACAAATTATTCCAACTGCTGCAGTGCTATGTTGGTGAAATCAATAAGTATCATACTGTCAATGGGGCATATCTCAAGCCATATCCGTAATATACAACGGTTATTAAAGAATTGCTTTGGAATTTTCATCATTAATGAATAACGCAGTCCGACGCGTTGAGTACTGTGATGATGTCTGTACTCAGGAATGTGTTGCCAATTGTTAGTATCTCGAGTGTTAACGGACCTGCCTTTTGCATTCTGGAAACTCTGCTGGGAATGAATCAACAGTGAACAGATTAATCCAATGGAAACAGTGTACTGCTGGTAGTTGTGCTATGTAGCGTACTGTAAATTGTAAATAACACTAGCTATAGCCGCAATATACATTGAATATCACAGAATCGCTCTGGAATTTGCGTCATCTGTCGGTAAATGATTCAATGTCTACAGCGCAGTGATGATGGATGTACTCAGTACTGTGATGGAAATTGTTTATGTCACCAGCGTTAATGTATTTGTCATTTTCCATTCTAGAATAGCTACTGAAATTAAATCATCAGTGAGCAGATTAATTCAACGGCATCAGTGTTCTGTTGGAAAATGCTTTATGTGCCGTACTGCCAACAGTAGCTTTAACTAGCCATCAACGTAGGTTATTCTAGAATTACATTGCAATTTACATTATGAGTGATCAAAGTAATCCAACGGCTGCATTACATTGAAGATGGCTGCACTCAGTACTGTTATGTCAAACGTTAATGTCTCGGGGGATAATGGATCCGTCATCTGTCATTCTAGAATTGTTATAGAGTTTAAATCGCCATCGATCAGTACAGTCCAACGGCTACAGCCATACATATTTGTGGATGCAGAACGCACCGTACTGTCAGCTGGAAGTATCTCAAGACGGGTCCGTACCATACATTGACTATTCCAGAATTGCTTTGGGATTTGCATCATCAGTGAACATAGTGTTATTACGGTCACATTACATCGATGATGGCAGTGCTCTGTACTGTGTCGTCAATGGTTAATTCCTCAAGGTGTAGTGGTCCTATATATTGTCATTATAGAACTGTTACATAATTCTTACAATCACCAAGCTGATCATACAACGGCTACCGTGCTCTGTTGGTGTACGTTCGAAGCACCGTACAGTCAATTGTAAATAACTCGAGCTATTACCTTACTATGCATTGGTTATCATAGGAGTGCCATTGAATTTGAATCATTAGTGAACAAGTGATCCGTCGTCTACAACTCTCTGTTGACGGCTGTACTGGGTACACGGTTTTGAACTGTTAATATCTCCGGGTGCAGTGGCCATGCATTTTGCAATTACAGAATTCTTATAGTTCCTAAATTACCAATGATCGCTTTAAATCAGTGGCTACTGTGCGATATTTGTAGATGTAATAGTTACCGTATTCTAAATTGGAAATTTCTTAAGACGTAACCATGTTATGCATTGACTATTCCACAAGTTCTATGACTTATACATCGAAGTGAACAAAGTGGGCCAGCGGCTAATGCACTGTTTTGATGGCTGTAGTCAGTACTGTGTTGTCAGCTGCTTTTTTCTCTAGGGACATTGGATCTGTCTTTTGTCATTCCAGAATTGATATAGAAGCTATGTCACCATTGAATAGATCAATCCAGCGGCTACAGTGCTGCGTTGATGGATGTACTAGGAACCGTAATGTCAATTGCAAACATCTTCAGCGACAACCATTCTATGCATTGCTTAATATACTCTCGCTTTAGCATTTACATCATCAGTGAGCAAATTACTCGATCGGCTACAACACTTTGACGGTGCAACTGATTACATCTGTTATGGATAGTTATTTCAAGTTCCCAGTATGGTATTTGATACGTTCACAAATGTTGCACTATACCCACTGTATTAATCTGTTGATTGGTGACATGTATTCCATTGCAATTCTAGAATGAGCGGGTATAGACTAATCATCTCTCGTGAAATTAACAAATGACAAAGCAGTAATTTCTACAGCCATCGTCACATTGCCGTAGCCGCTGGATTAATTTGTTCGCTGGTGATGCATATTCTAAAGCAATTCCAGAATGGTCGAAGTGCCGTACGGTCATTTCTAGCGATTTTTATATTTCTATGTACGGTTCATTGTACGTCCAACAACAGAACAGAGTAGGATTGGATTGATCTGTTGAATGGCGGTCTATATTTCACAGTATTTCTAGAAAAATCAATGAGAAGATCAGTTACGTAGAAGGATATTTTGCAGTTCCCAGTACGGTAGATGGTACAGCCACAAATAGAGCACTGGAACCGTTGGACAAATCGTTTCAATAATGACTTATATTCGACAGTACTTCTGGAATAACGAACGTATGCATCAGCTGTGTCTAGAGATATTAACGATTCCCTGCACTGCAGTTGGTACATCCACCAATAAAGTAATTTAGCAGTTGGATTAATCCGTTCACGGATGATTTAAGTTGCTTTGCAGTTCTAGAATGACGTAGGACAGACACTTAATCGCTTAAGATGTTAACAATTGACTTAGCAGTACTCAGTACAACTATGTTAACAGTAATTCCGCCGTTGGGTTAATCTACAAACTTATGATGTATATGCATAGGTTATTCTAGAATCATCTATGATTGCATACGCTTTGGCTACAGACATATACAATTCACAGTGCGGTGGTTGTTGTATCCGCCAATAGAGCACTGGAAGCTTTGGATGGATCAGTTTAAAGAAGATTTATGTTGCATTGTAATTATAGAACTACATAGGGATGACCCATTGCTTCTTCAGTCATTAACAAGTGATGAAACAGTACTGAGTATGGCCATCATCACACTACTGTAGACCTCGGTTTAATTTGACCACTGGTGATGTAAATTCTAAAGTAAGTCTGGAGTATTCAGTGTATACTACCAATATGTCTGCAGACACTTGCAATTCCCTGTACGGTAGTAGATGCATCCACAAATTGACCACGGTTGCCGATGAATTGCCCTGTCCAGCGATGATTTAAATTATATTGCAGTTCAAGCACGACAAAGGGCGGACACATTACCTCTTTTTATATTAGTAACAGTCGATACTGGTCACAGTACAGCCAGCACCACGGTACCGCATTCTTGGATTAATCTGTTCACTGATGATTTACATTCCACAATAGCTATAGGATAATCAGTGTACACATCAGTTTTATCTAGAGATATCTACATCTCCCAGTACGGAAGTTCCTACAGTCACCAATAGAGGACCCTAGCCGTTGGATTGATCTGCTCAATACTGATCTATATCCTAATGCAGTTCTATATTGACAAAGGAGTGACCCAGTATCGCTCGTAGCATTAACAACCGACGAAGCAGTAGTCAGTACAACCGTCATCGCCGTACAGTAGCCGTTGGGTAATTTGATGACCGATGGTGTAGATTCCAAAGCAAGCCTATAGTTACAAATATATAGCACGATTACGGCTAGAGATATTTATAATGGTGAGTTCGGTTCGTAGCACATCCACCGGCATAGCACTGTAACAGTTGAATTGATTTGCCCAATGCTGATTTAGAATATATAGCAATTCTAGTACAACAAAAGGCAGAACCGTTAGAGTTCGAGTTACTAAAAACTGACATTACAGTACGTAGCACAGGCATCGTCACAGTACTGTAGCCGTTGCATTAATCTGTTCAGTGATGACTCAATTTCCATAGCAGTTCTGGAGTCATCAATGTATACATTAGATATGGCCAGAGATATTAACAATTCACAGTGCTTTAGACGGTACAACCAATGGAGCACTGCAGCCATTGGTTTAGTCTGTTCAGTTATAATTTCTATTCCATTGTAATTATATAACGACGAAGTGCAGACTCATTGTTCCCCTAGATATTAACGAGTGACGAAACGATTCTGAGTACATCCTTCGTCACACTATTATAGCCTAATATGTTAATTTGTTCACATGTCATGTATATTCCAAAGCATGTCTATGGTAATCAATATTGTGGTAGTTGTTATATAGATTCCTGGGTATATATGTGTTGGCATTAGTGGAGCAAGTTTTCATGGGATTCCAATGAGTAATGAATTCACGCCATTATTCTGGTTTTAATTGTCACAGTATAATTCGCATGAGTGTGAAGGATGTTTGTGTGGAAGAATATATGCGTGTGACGAGTATGACATGTAGTCGTGAGAAACTGATAGTGCTTCGTGGGCAGCCATCGAAAAAGTACGATGTGTGCTAGAGAGTCTTGTATAGATTATATCGTAGAGAGGGGCGGGTCTATTATTAATAATTCAATTATAACATGCGTTCTCATACTAAACGTATAAGTTAATACCGTTAATACTTCATCCACCGCTAACAGTTGGTAGCAGATCGCGGTCTTAATTAATAACACAATAAAAGGACATTCTACAAACATCCAATGTGGCTGACCCGTTAAATACAGCAAATGTTGGTCCGCTCAATGATACAAATTATTTTATATGGAAAGAAACATTCGAATATACTCTACGATTAAATCGATTATGGAAGGAACTTGTTGGGGTAAATACATTGGCAAAACCAGTAGCGGGAGATTTAAATTATGATGAGAGGTTATCAATTGGGGCGAACGTGATGACAATAACCATGCAGCCAGGACAATTATTATTAACACGGCGTGTAAGATGCAATTATTAATATAAAATACATTAAAATTTTCCGAAAAATTATGATAAACAATCAAGGAAGATTTGGCTGCGGGCGCGGAAGAATTAAAGGCGCGATCGCTTAATGAAATATCTAATATCAAAACGTTGAAAGAATAGTCCGTTGAAGCGCTCCTGAGCAGGGCAGTAGCTTTAAAGAGCCAATGTGTTGAACTGAGAACGCACGTTGAAGATTATGGACTAGAAATGTATGTATTACGAGGACTTCGACCAGGGTATGGCCCAAACGCGGGTGTACTAGAGCAGCAGAGGAGTATACCTGCTAGTGACGTAAGATTTGCATTAAAACAGGAAGAAATTAGAAGAGCAAGGAGGAAAGAAGAAAAAACTGGTAGAGATTACGAAACGGTGTTGAAAGAGAAAGAGAGAAGTGGAGCAGACGGTAATTGCTACAACAGCGGGATCAAAGGAAACATGGTGCCTAATTGTAATCAAAGTAGAAAATATTTCAACAGTCGGACTCAATCGCATAGCAGCAAATTTTCGCGAACGGAAGAAAAACGGAAAGCCTCTGAGAAGTGGGCCAGAGTATAGTCATATGGCTGTTATCGTGGAGGAAAGATGAGACAATGTCGTAAATGAAGAGTTTCCTCGTTAAACACGCGTGGAGAACCAGTAATGAGAATAAGAGAGATTTCAAGGTCAGACAGATTATACGAGGTGAGTTACAAAAATGGAAACTATGTAAACGAATATGAGGGTAATAATTACCTCATATGGCTGCTGGAGTCCGGATCTGCAAGCCATATGACTACTAGCGAATTAATTCGTGACAATTATGCTGAAGAAGATCGAAAAATAAATATGGCAGGCTACGAAGGAAAGATGTTAACCTCGAAGTGAATCGGAAATGTCACTGTCAAACAAGCTTCTCGCAGTAATAATTTGAAATTAGAAAATGTATTGCAAGTACCAGAATTGAATTCCAAATTACTTTCAGTAGTGAAGATAACTGACAATGGCTACGTTGTAAGTTTCAATAAATGTGGAGCAATATTATACAACAAATTAGGTGGAATCCAAATGACCGCGGTAAGAGAACAAAACGCGAATTATGTCAGGACATCAGCAATAACTGAGAGGTCCGCGGCAGTATCAACGGTAAATGAGGTATGGCACAATGATTAGTAGATGCAAATGAGGAAGTCGTAGAGGAAATGAGAAGAAAGTATTTGGCATTAGGGATGCATAGTTCAAGGAAGGAGGTATGCGAAATATGTGTACAAGGAAAGCATTCAAAATGCCGCATACGCGACAAAACGCTATATGGACAAAACGTACTTTAGAACTATGGCATACAGATTTGGTAGGTCCAATCAAACGCTCTTCTTATGGAAAGAAAAATTACGTTATTATTATCGTCGATGATTATTCGAGAATGATTTTTATACAACTTCTAATGGATAAAAGTGAGGCTGCTGAAGAATTGGAAGGTATATTAAAATTAAGGAGAAATCAAACGAAATTACGACTGAAAAGGGTCAGGTCACACAAAGGTTGGGAGTATTTAGGAAAAGAATTAAAGTGCCGGTTTGATTCAAAGGGAATTGTTCACGTATTGAGTCCCGCCATGACACATGAATGTAACGGAATTGCAGTAAGAGCGAGCAGTACATTCATCGGAACGAACAGGATGATTCTGGTAGATACGAAATTAAGTCCTATTTTTTGGTTAGAAGCAGCAAATACTGCGGTATACATTTGGAATCCGGCTAAATCGCTGGAAAATAATAAAGCAGCAAGCGATATTTGGTACAAAAGCAACATAACTTAAAGTGCATACGACGATGATGGTGTATAGCGTATTTAATAAATGAAGGAGAAAGTAACAAGACATTTGAAGTCAAGAATTTAAGAGGAATATTTGTGGGAAGTAAGGAAAATGGTACATACCGGGTATACATATCGGGAAAAAAATGTAAAGTGCGTCTGTGATGTACGATTGCTGAAGAAAGAAACGGATCGGGCTTGCTTCGATACAAAGAACGTAAAGATGGTAATAATGAAAACCTAATTCCTGTTTATTTTGCTATAGAAGAAGATGAAGACGTTTACGCGGCTCCTCAGGAAAATTTTGAGGACGAAAAGCAATTAAGAATTGGAATGAATGGCGATGAAAGTAGCAGTGACGAAGATAGCAGCGATTTTGGAGATACAAGCTTTGAAATTGACACCGATGAATATACGTGGGTAGAGCAAGATAGTGGGAGTCAAGGAATAACTATTGAGCAAGTAGAACCGACAACCAGAAAAAAGGGCTGTAAGGCCGAAGTGTGTGACGATGGAAGCGTTTAAGGTAAAAGAATATCCGAGAACACGTGGAAAGGAATTAGTGAACGGACAAAGTATTGTAAGACCATCAAGGATCAAAAATCAGGAAGTAATGAGAAGTGTTGAAGAAAAAATTCCTACTACGGTAACAGAGGCAGGAAAGACTTCATTGTGGGATCAATGGAGGGAAACAGTAAAGGGAGAAATAGTATCATTACAGAATCATCAATTGTGACATACTGTGAGTCGACCAAAAAATAGAATGATGATCCAGTTTAAGTGGATTTTCAACATAAATGGCAGTTATGAAACAGTAGAAAGAAGATACAGCGCACGATTAGTGGCATTGGGATGTGTTCAAGGGCATGGATAAGGTTACGAGGAGGTATTCTCATGGACAATTTGAATGCAGGCATTGCAATCGTTATTCTGCACATATGCAGAACATGAAAGTCTGATCAAGTGTTAAGGCGTAAGAAATGCACTTCTGCACGGAACTATGGACGGTGACTTGTACTTGGAGATTACTGGCGGTCTTAAAAAGAAAAAGGGACACGTCTGTAATTAAAGTACGTTATCTATTGGCTGAAAGAAGCAAGTAGGAGCAGGAATAGGTATTTAACTGGTTCCTTGTTACAGATTGGTTTGAAACAGTTTGTACATGATCCATGTCTATTCTTTGTAAGAGAAGGGAACACTTTTCTATACTGCGACATACACGTGCACGATATGTCCGTAGTCAGTATTGAAGACCCCTTCGATAGAAGATATACTAATACATTAAAGGATCATACCGAAATAACGAGCCATGGTGTAAGTAAACAATTATTGGGAATAGAATTAGGTTACAAAGGTCAAAAGTTAATCATTAGAAAACAAAGTTATATGCAACATTTATTGAAAGCATATGGAATGAGTGATTGTATTGCGGTAAGTACGCATATTGATGTATATCAGAAATTGAGCGAAGATGATGGCAGACCGGTGAGTGATGAAGAAGGTTGCAAAAGATCTGCTAGGAAGATTAATGTATATAAGCGTATCAATGAAACTCGATGTTTCATTTCACGAATATGTTTAACGCAATTTAGTACAACGCAAGAAGACTGCTCATGAGCGCATTGAAGAGAGAACTCCGATATCTGAAAGGGACAATAGATTATCAAATGGAATACGGGAAAACAAATCAGAAGGTAGGATTAAATTGTAAGACAGATGCTTTATGAGACAGCACTACGGATTCCAAGTCATTCAGTAGCATTTTAGTGACCCGAGTTGGAGATCTGGCAATTTGGAGAAGTAAAAAGCAAGCGACAGTCGCATTCTCTTCCACTGAAAGTCAATTAGGGGCGATGAAGGATTAAACAAAAATTCGTGGAAGAGTGATGCGCGGAAAGGGATTGGAAAGCCGTGTGAATGCAGACAACTAAAATGCGATAATTTAAATGTGGTTAAATTTGCGAACGAATGTAACCTTAAAACAAGGACAAAATTATTAAATAGGAAGTATCATTATATTAAAGAAATTGTATTCAAATGTGTAGTGATAGTGAGACATGTACCAAATGAAGGTATGGAAGCAGGTTGTATGACTAAACCGTTGAGAGGACAAAATTTATTAAAGTATATAAAAGCTTTATTAGCGTATATACCAGTGAAAGCAAGGGGCGAAATTGTGGTAGAGGTTACACATATTTCTGAGCATATATGTGTTGCGATGAGCGGAGCTGGTGTGCGTGGGGATCTAATGTGTAATGAATTAAGTTCATTGTTGTGGTGGTAGTTGCAACACTATTATTGGCATAAGTGTGAAGAACGTTGGAGGGAGGTATATATGTGTGTGACGAGTACGACTGAAAGTCGTGAAAAGCATTTAGTGCTCGTAGGACAGTGAACAGAATATGACGATGTGCGTAACAGAGTCGTGTATAGATCATAACGCAGAGAGGACCGAGTCTATTTTTACTTATACCATTATAATTTGTGTTCTGCTATTAAACATTTAAGTAAATGTCGTTATTATTTCATTCACCTCGAACAAATGCATGGTACGGTTATGGCTGGATATATTTGCAACTGTCAGTGCGGTTCCTAGTACTTCCGTCCACAGGGAACTGTAGCCGTTGAATTAACCTATTCAATGATGATTTAGATTCCATAGCAATCCTATGGTGACAAGGGACGGGTCCATTAACGCTCGAGATATTAACTATTGACAACACAGTACTGAGTACAGCCAACTTCAAAATACTGTTTCCTTTGCATTAATTTGATAGCTGATTTCTTAAGCTCTACAGCAGCTCTAGAATATTGAATGTACGCATCAGTTACGGCTATGGAAATATAAAGTACACAGTAACGTATTCGATGCATCCACCGATTGGGCACTGTAGCGGAGGAATGAATTAATCGCTGATGATATAAATTCCTAAGCTAGCCTAGAGTAATCGATGTATGGGACGGTTATGACTCGTAATATTCCCAATTCACTGTATGTTTCATAGTACATCCACCAACAGGGCACTGTTGCCCTTGGATTGATAGGTTCAATGGTGATTTAGATACTTTTCCAATTCTAGAATGACAAAGGTCTGACCAATTACCGCTCGACACATTAAAAATTGACGAAAGGCTACTGAGTACGGCCATCATTGCAGTACTGTAGCAGTTGTATTAATTGGTCCTCTGATGATTTAAATTCCGCAGCGATTCCAGAATGATCAACGGATAAATCAGATATCTTTAGTGCCACTGACAAATGACAATACATTACTGAGAATAGCTGTCCACACAGTATCGTAGCCATTGCACTAATAAGGTCGCTGGCAATCCGACTTGTTCAGCGTATGTACATTGATCAATGAATACAGAATTGTCGCTGGAGGCACTCAAATATTTCAATCAGTACAGAGTACCGCCATCATTATTCTACTGTTGCCATTTGATTAATTTGTTCCCTGATGTCTTAAATTTCACAGCATTACTAGAGTCACCATAGTGTAGATCGGTTATGTCTGGAGATATTCACAATTGGCGTTACGGTGGCAAGTACATCTACCAACAGTGTACTGTAGCCGGTGGATTAATCTATTGAGTGATGTAAACTCTATAATGATTCTAGGATGACTAAGGGAAGGTGCATTCTGGCTCGATATATAAGCAATTGACGAAATAGGAATGAATGCAGCCACCATCACAGTGGTGCAGCCGTTGGGTTAATTTCCTCACGGATGATAGGATTACCACAGCAATTCTAAAGTCATATATGCATGGGTCAGTTTTGCATGGAGATATTTATAGACAACAGTACGGTGCTCAGTACGCGCACCTCAGTTTACTGTAGCCGTTGAATCCATCTGCTCAGTGAGGAATTAAACCCCAACCAGTGCTAGAGTAATCAATGTATATGTCAAATACGGCTTCAGATCTTTGCAATTGGCAGTGCTGTACTTATCACATCCACCACCAGTGCTGTGTATCCATTCGATTAGTCTGTACAGTGATGTAACTTCAGTAGCATTTATATAATGACAAAAGGCAGATCCAAGCCGCCCGTGATATTAACAATTGACAACATAGTGCTGAGGACAGTCATCATCACAGGGATGTAGTCGTTGAATTAATATGTTTACTGATGATATAAACTCCACAGCAGCTCTGTGATCAAATTAATCCAAATGCTACAGTATTGTGATGATGACTGTAATCAGTACCTTGTTGTCAGTTGCTAATGTGTTAACCGGTAAACGACAACACCATTGCCGCTCTAGAATTGCTATAGAATGTATATCATCATTCAGTGGATCAATCCAACGGTTGCAGTGCACTGGTGATTAGTGCGACAAGAACCGTACTGTCAACTCCCAATATATCTAGCCATAACCTTATTTACAGTGAATATCCTTGAACGTGTTTGAATGTAAGTTATCAGTGAACTGATTAATCCAAAGTCTACGCGAATGTGATCCTGGCTGTACACAGTACTGCTATTTCAATATCCAGTATCTCGAGCTATAACGGACCTCTCTTTCCTCATTTCAGAATTGCCTTGCAATCGATGTCATCGTTGAACTGGTTAAACCAACTGTTGTAGTGCGCCGGTGATGGATGTACCAACTACCGTACTGGGAATTGTAAATATCTCCAGACATACCAGTACAATACATTGGCTGCTATATGCTTGCTTCGGAATATACATCACCAGTGACCAATTTAATGCAGCTGTTACAGTACTAATATGATGCCGGGACTCAGTACCCTTTTGTCAATTTTTAATATCTCCAGCGGCAATGGTACAGTCCTTTGTCATTCTAGAAATGCAGTAGTGTCTAAGTCATCACTGAACAGAATAATACAACGCCTGCAGATATGTATTGGTGGATGTAACAACTACCATACTGGGAACTGTAAATATATCTAGCCATAACTGACGTATACACTGATTACTCTAGAACAATTGTTGAGTTTAAGTCATCAGTGGACAAATTATTCCTACGGCTACAGTACCGTTGTGATGGCTGCACTAAGCACTAACTTGTCAGTCCTTTGTCATTCTGGAATTGCTATAGAGGATGAATTACCACTGGACAGATTAATCCAACGAAAGCAGTGCTCCATTGGTGAATGTAACAGCTACCGTACCCGGAATTGTAAATATCTCTAGCCATAACTGATGTAAACGTTGACTTTTCTTGTACTACACTGGAAATTAAGCCATGCGTGAACAAGTTAGTCCAATGGCTACAGCACTGTTACGATGGCTGTACTTAGTGCTGTGTTGTCGGCTGTTAGTGTCTTCAGCAACAACGGTTCTGCCTTTTGTCATTTTAGAAACGCTATGGAACATATGTCATTATTGGACAGGCCAATCCAACGGCGAGACTGCATTGTAGATGTATTTCCAAGTACTGTACTGACAGGTTTAAATGTCTCTAGTCACAACGGCCTTGGAACATGAATCATCAGTGTCCAAATTAATCCAACTGCAACGTTACAGTGATTATGGCTGTACTCACCACTCTTTCATCACTTGTGAGTGTCTAGAGCGATAATGAGTCAGCCCTCTGCCATTCTAGAATTGCAACAGGATTTATATCATCATAGAATATATTAATCCAACGCCTGCAGTGCTCTATTGATGGATGCACCTGATAACATGCTGGGAATTTTTAACATGTCTACACATAGCTTACGTGTACATTAACTATTCTGCAAATACCGTGGTATTTAAACCATCACTAGCTAGATTATTCCAACGGCTACTGTGCTGTGTTGGAGTATTCACTGAGTGCCTTACTCCCAATTGTAAATACCTCCAGCCATATACGTACTATACACTGAGCATAGCAAAATTGCTGTCAAACTTACATCATCAGTGAACAAATTATTCCAACGCCTACGTTACTGCCATGGCGGCTCTAATCCGCCCTGCTATATCAGTCGCTAATGCCCCACATTATAGCGGATGTGTAATTTGTCATTCTGGAGTTGCTACAAAATCTAAATCATCATTGAACAGGTTCATCCAGCGGCTGCAGTCCTCTGCTGCGGAGGTACTAAGTACCGTTAAGTCAATTTCAAATATCTCTAGCCATACGCGTACTACGCATTGATAATTCCAGAACCGCAATGGAATATAAGTCATCAACCGACAAATTATACCAACGGATACGCTACAGTGACGACGGCTGTAATCGGTACTGTGTTGTCAATTGTTTATGTCTCGACGGTTAGTGTTTCTGTCGTTTCCATTCTAGCACTGCTGTACAATATGGATCATCTGTGGGCAGATTAATCCAGCAGCTACAGTGCTTTATTGGTGCATGTACTACGTACCGTACTGCCTGCAGTAAATATCAGTAAGCATAACAGATCCATCCGTTAATTACTGTAAAATTGCTGTGGAATTTACATCATCAGTGAACAGGTAAATGCGACGGCTACAGTACTGTGATGATGGTAGTACTGAGTTCTATTTTGTCGTTTGAGAATTTCCCCAGCGGCAATTATACCATCCATTGTTCTTTATGCCATTGCTGAAAGTCTTAAATTATCAGAAAACATACTACGTCAGTGGCTATATTATTGTGTAGATGGCTACACTCAGTAATGTATTGCCGTTTTTGAATACCACTAAAGATATGTGATCTATCAGTTGATCAGTTTGGAATTGCTATGGATTTGAAATCATCAGTTTTCGGATTAATCCAACGATAGCAGTACTCTGTAGGTGCATGTACCCATCTCGCACTGCGAGGTGAATATGCATTTAGAGATAACTGATCTATGCATTGATTATTGTAGGATTGCTTTGGAACCTACGTCATCAGTGAGCAGATAGATGCAATTGCTGCAGTATTGTGACTGTGACTGTACTCAGTGCTGCTTTGACATATGAGAATTTCTCCAGCGACTATTATCCCTACCATTCTTCATTCTGCAATTACTGAGCAACTTAGGTAACCGGCGAACATGCTATTTCAAAGGCTATAGCATTGTGCAGATGGCTACACTCAGTAATCTATTGCCATTTGTCCATATCACTAAAAAGGTATGTGATATATCATTTGATCATTCTGGAATTGGTAAGGAGTCGAATTAATTAGTGAACAGATTAATCCAACGGCAACAGTGCTTCGTAGGTGGATGTATTAAGTATCGTAATGACAATTGTAATTGTGTTTAGACGTGACTGATGGATGCATTGTTTATTCTACAGCTAGTGAGGGATATGAATCGTCAGTGAAGGAACCAAAAAATTGGCTTGAAGACTGTAGTGATATCTGTACTCAGTACAATCCTGACGTATGTCAATGCCTCCAGCGACAATTGATTTATCCGTTGATCATTCTAGGACTGCTGTATAGATTAATTCACGACTGAGCAGATTAAGCAACCGGCTACAGTCCTCTGTTGGTGGGTGTACTGACCACGGTACAGACAGCTTTAAATGTATGTAGACATAAACCATCTACACAATGATAACACTAGATCGCCTCTGGAATTTAAATCATCACGAAACAAATTAATCCAAGTACCGTGATGACGGCAGTAACCGGCAGTATGACGTCATTTGTGAATGTCTCGAGCGAAAACGGATTCGTCTTTTGTCACTATAGTTTTGCTATAGAATTTAAAGCATGATCGACCATATTATTCAAACGGCTGCCGTGCACTGTGGATGGCCATACTTAGTATGGCATTGACACGGCTCAATGTAACTAGCGACAATTGTTCGGTCAATCGACCATTCTGCAATTTCATAATGACACACATGGTCAACGAAGCGATTAATTCAATGGCTATAGTATTCAGTAGATGGCAGCACAATGTACTTTATTGCCCGTCCTCAATAGCACTACCCACACAAAATCTCTCCACTTGTCATTCTAGAATATATATGGAACTTAAATCATCAGTGAACAGAATAACCCATCGGCTACAGTGCTCCGGTGGTAGATATAATACATACCGTGCTGTCTATTGTAAATATCTGCACCCATGAACGGCATATATATTGATGATTTAAGAGCTGCGGAGGAATTTAAATCATCATTGGATAAATTTATCCAACGTCTACAGTATTGTACAGATGTTTGTCCTCAACAATGTGTTGTGAAATTGTAACATCTCGAGCGATAAGAGGTCTGTTTTCAGGCATTCCAGATTTGCATTAGAATTTAAATCATCAAGGAACAGGTGTATCCAACGGCTACAGTGCTTTGTTAGTGGATGTAGCGAGTATCGTAATGACAGTTGTAAATAACTCTAGCCCCAAACGAACTATGCAATGGCTATTCTGGAATTTCGGTGGAATTTAAGTCAGGGGTGAACAAACTAGTACAACTGCTACAGTACCCTGATGACTGATGCACTCAGTACTGTTGTGCAAATTGTTAATACCAGGTGCGATAATGCATCCGCCTGTCGCCATTCTAGAAAGGCTACAGAATTCAAATCATCAGTGATCAGACTATTCCATCGGCTACAGTGCTCTGTTGATGGTTGTACTATGTATCGTGTGGTAAAATGTAAATATTTCTTGCCATAGCCGTACTGAGCACTGATTAATCTTGACTTGCTTTGAAATTTGCGTAATCACTGAAGAAATTAATACAACGTCTACTGTACTGTGATTATGGCCATAAACAGTGAAGTTTCGTAGATTGTTGACGTCTCGAGCGATAATCGGCTATTCCATTGTCATTCTAGGATTGGAATATTATTTAAATCATCACTGAGCAGGTTATTCCTATGGCTAAATTGCTCTATGTGCGGATGTGCCAATTACCGTTCTGGGAATTGTAAATGTACCTAGATGTAAAGGATTCATAAACTGATTATTTTAGAGCTACTGTGGAACGCGTATCACCAGTGAACTGATTAGTACGATGGCTGCCTTACTGTGATGACGGCTGTACACCGCACTGTCAAGTCAGTTGTTAATACCTCGAGCTATGACGGACCTTCCTTTTGTCATCCTTGAATTGGAATTGTACCTAAATCACCAACGAACAACTTAATACAACTGCCATACTGATCTATCGGTGGATGTACCAGGTACTGCATCGCGTGTTTCAATCATCACTGAAGAGATTAGGCGAACGGCTGTAGAGATCTCCTTGTTGACGTACCAACTACAGTACTGGTGATTGTAAACTTCTGTAGCCACAACTGAAGTATGCATTGCTTATTCCAGTGCTACTGAGGTATATACGGCGTCAGTGATAAAATAAATTCAAATGCTACAGTACTGTGTTGGAAGCTCTACTTCGTATTGTGTTGTCAGTTGTTAATAACTGGAGCGGTAATGAATCTGTCTCTTGTCACAGTAGAATTGCTATAGAATCAAAATCATCTTTGAGTGGGTCAATCCAACGGCTACAGTGCGATGTTGAAGGATGTACTAAGAACCTTTGTCATTCTAGTACTGATATGGGACACAATTCATCAGTGAAAATATTAATCAACCGGCAATAGTGCTCTGTTGCTTTGTCTACTTCGTACCGTACTGCCGACTGTAAATTTCTCTGGCCATAACCGTACTGTAGATTGAATATTCTAGAATTGCTTGGAATTCACATCGCCAGTCAACAAAGCAGTGCAACTGCTACGGTACTGTGCTGATGGCAACACTCAGTACCGTACTGTTAATTGCTAATACCTCGCGGAACAGTGGATCTGTCATTTGCCATTTTATATTTGCAATAATATATAAATCCGCATTGAACAGAATAATCCAACGGCTATAGTACTCTTCTGGTGGATGTACTAGGTACTGTCATATCAGTTGTAAATGTATCTAGACATAACCGTACTATACATCGGTTGTTCTAGAGTGGAAGTGGACTTTAAGTCTTCAATGGACAAATTAATAACGCGGCTGCAGTGTCATGATGATGGCTGCTCTCTGTACTGCGTTGTCAATTACAAACAGGACGAGGGACAACGTACCTGCACTTTTAATCTAGAAGTGTGGTAAAATATAAGTCATAAGTCAAGAGACTTATCGAACGGAGAAGGTTGGTAGATGTACTAAGTACCGTATTGTCAATTGTGCATATCACTGGCCATAACTGTACTATACATAGGATATTCCAGAGTAGCTTTTGCACTCTATTTCATCTGTGTACATACGATCCGACGTCCACAGAAATGTGATGATGTCTGCAATCAGATCTCTGTTGCCAGACGTTATTGCCCCAAGGGATATTGGATATGTGTTTTGTCATTCTATAATTGCTATAGCAACTAAATCTTTACTGAACAGATTCATCCGACTGCTACATGGATCTGTTAGTGGATGTACCAAGTACCATAATGTCAAGGGTCAATATCTCCAGCAATAACTATACGTAACATAGGTTATTGCAGAAATGCATTGGAAATTGCACCAACAGTGGGTGAAGTAATCCAACGGTTGCATTACCGTGACGATGACCGTACTCAGTACTCTCTTGTCTATTCATAACATGTCGAGGGATAATGGATCCGTGCTTTGTCATTCTGGAATTGCCAGGGTACTTAAATAACAAGTGAAAATATTAGTCTAGCTGCAGCAGTGCTCCTTTGGTGGGTGTACTAAGTAACGTACATTCAATTTGAAATATATCTAGCAATACACGTACAATACATTGATTATTCTAGATTTGCGTTGGAATTTACATCATCAGGAAACAAATGATCCAATGTCTAGAGCGCTCTGCTGATGACTGTGCTCAGAACCGTGTTGCCAATTGTTCATACCTGGGGGGCTAATGGATTTTTCCGTTTCCATTCTAGAAATGATGTAGGAAATACATTATCATTGAACAGATCAATCAACCGGCTGCAGTGCTCTGTAGGTGTATGAAATACGTGACGCACCGTCAACTGTGAGCATCTCTAACCGTAACCGTACCATGTATTGGTTATTCTAAAATTGCTTCGGAATTTTCATCACCGGTGAACAAGGTAGTGCAACTACTACGGTACTATGATGATGGCTGTACTCAGTGCTGTGTTGTCAATTTTTTATGTCTCAAGGGACAATGGATCTCACTTTCCTCATCCATGAGAAGCTGTACAATATAAATCTTCAGTCCACAGATTAATGCAACGGCAACTGTGATCCGTTGATGGATATGGTAAGTACCGCACCGTTAATTGTAAATATCTCTAGATATAACCGTTATATAAACTCATTATTCCAGAATGGCTGCTGAATTCAAATCATAGATAAACAAATTAATCCCTCGGCTACGGTACGTGACGATGGCAGTAACTTTTAATGTGCTGCCAATTGTAAATACGTTGAAGTACAATGGATCAGAATATTTCGTTCTAGCATTGCCGTAGAATGCATGTCATCAGTGAAGAGATTAAACCTACGGCAACAGTTTTCTGTTGGTAGATTCACTATATGCCGTATGGACAACTTTATAAATCGCTATCCACAAACGTACCGTGGACAGGATCTTCTAGAATTACAATGGGAATTAAGTCATCATTGTATAAATTATTCCAACGGCCACAGTACTCTGGTGATGGCTATACTTGGTACTGTGTTTTCAAATGTTAATATCATCAGGGAGAATAGAGCAGTCATATGTCACTCTAGAAATGCTATAGAACATAAATCACCAGTGAACAGAGTAATCTATCGGCTACAGTGCTCTGTAGGTAGATGTAATGAGTACCGTATTGTTAATTGTATCTATCACTGGGCATAACCGTACTATACATAGGTAAGACTGGAATTGCATTGGATCTTAAATCATCAATGAACAAGTTGTTCCAGCGGCTCCAGTACTGTGATGTTGGCTCACTCAGGACTGCGGTGCCAATTGTTTACATCTCGAGCGATAATGTACCCGTCCTTTGTCATACTATAATTGCTGTTGTATGTAAGTCATCAATGAAAAGATTAATCCAACAGCCACAGTGCTTTTTCGGTGTATGTACTTCGTACCTTTCTGACAATTGTAAATATCTCTGGTCATAACCGTTCTAAGCGTTGATTATTCTAGAAATGCTTTGGATTTTATATAACCATTGACCTTAGTAATCCATCTGTTACGGCACTGAGGTGATGGCCGTACTCAGTGCTGTGTTGTCAATTGCGAATCTTCCAGGGCATAATGTGTATGTCCACTTTCCTCCTTGAATTGCTGCAGAACATGAACCATCAGAGAACAGAGTTTATCCAACAGCTTCAGCGATCTGTTGTTGTATGCATTATGTATCGTACTGGCTGTTGTAGGCAACTCTAGCTATAACCGTACTATACACTGATCTGCCCAGAATTCCTATAGAACCGTTTCAGTGAACAGATTTATCGAACGAATACAGCACTGTGGTGGTTGCTGTGCTCAGTACTGTGTTAAAAAGTGCTTACGTCTCGAGGGATAATATATCTCTCATTTGCCATTCTATAGTAGCCATAGAAACAAGATCATCATTGATCAGATTGATACAACTGCTGCAGTACTCTGCTAGTGTATGTTCTCCGTACCATACTCCCAATTGTGAATATCCCTAGCCTGATCAGTACTATACATTGGCAATTCTAGAAATGCTGTAGACCTGACATCGTCAGTCAACAAATTAATCCAGCGCCTACGTTACTGTTATGAAGATGTGCTCTGTCCAGCTATGTAAGCAGTTAGCTCATGGAAATATTATATATCTGTAATTAGTCATTGTAGAATTGCTATAAAATCTAAGTCATCACTCTATAGATTATTCCAAATGCTACAGTGATCTGATGGTGGATGTTCTAGGTACAGTAATGTCAGTTGCGATTTTCTCTGGCCATATGTGTGCCATACACTGGCTATTCTGGAATGGCTGTGGAATTTACATCATCAATGGATACATTAATCCAGCTGCTACAGCACTGTGATTACGTTAGAACTCAGCACTGTGCTGCCATTCCTTAATGTCCCGAGCGATAGCAGATGTATCCGTTGCAATTCTAGAGTTGCCATAATATCGAAATAACCATTGAACAGATTAATACAACGGCTACTGTCCTCTGTTGGTGTTTGTACAGATTAACTTACTCTCAATTGTAAATATCTCCAGGTATCCCCGTACTATACATTGACCATTCTAGTATTCCTTCGGAATCTTAATCACCAGTGAACAAATTAGACCCACGGCTACAATACTATGGTGATTGGTGTATTCTGTACTGCGTTGTCAATTGCAAATATCTCGAGGGATGATAGATACTATTATTGCCATTGTGGAATTGCTAGGCTGCATAAACCATAAAAGAAATCATCATTCCAAGGGCAAGAGTTCTCTGCTGGTGGATGTAATAAATGATGCGCTGTCAACTGAATGTATGTCTAGACACACCCATGATATTCATAGGTTATTCTAGAATTGCTGTAGAATTAAAAACTTTGGTGAACATATTAATCCAACGCCTACGTTACTGTGATGGCGCATGTGATCAGCCCTATTATGTTAATTGCCAATGCCAGGCGATGTAACGAATATGTAGTTCGTCATTCTTGAATTGCTGCATAATATATATGGCCGGTGAACAGATTAATCAGACGGCTACAGTTCTCCGTTGGCGTATGTACTACGTTCCATACAGTCAATTGTAAATATCTCCAAACATGGGAATTCCATACGTTGATTAGTGTAGAATTGCTTTGGAGTTTACATTACCAGGGAGCAAGTTAGTCAATTGGCTACAGTACCGAGACAACGGATGGTCTCTGTACTCTGCTGTCCACTACAAATAACCCAAGGCATAATGAATCCCTCCTTTTCCATTCTAGAATTTCTGTATGTGTATACTATCACAGAGCAGAGTATTCCTACAGCTACAGTGATGTATAGGTGTATGTACCACGTACCGCGCTGCAAATTGTAGATATCTCTAGACATACCCGTACTCTATATTGATTGTTCCAGAATAAATGTGGAATTTGAATCGTCGATGAACAAATTGTTCCATCGGCTGCAGTAATGTGGTAGTGGCTACGCTCAGTACTGTGTTTTCATTCATTAATGTCCCGTGCGAAAATGGATCCGTCTTTTGCCATTCTAGAGTTGCCGTGGAATATAAATTATCAACGAACAAATTAATCCAACTGCTAAGGTGCTCTGTTGGAAGACGTACTAAGCACTGCACTGTTAGTTGGAAATACCTCTGGCCATAACTGTTCCATGCGCTGGTTACGCTAAATATGCATTGCAACTTACATCGCCAGTGAAGAAACTAATCCAATGGCTACAGTACTGTGATGATGACTATACTGAGGACTGTTTCGTCAATTTTTAACACCTCGTGAGAGGATCCAGCTGTCCTTTGTCATTCTAGAAATGCCATAGATAGTATGTCATCATTGAGTAGATTAATCCTACGGCTGTAGTGCTCCCTTGCTGGATGCACAGGGAACCTAACTGTCAATTAGATGTATATCTAGCCTTAGCAGTCCTATACATTGAATACTCTATGCGTGCTTTGGAATTTACATCGTCAGTGGACAAATTTATCCAAGGCCTGCAGGGCTGAAATGCCGAATGCATCGTCTACCGCACTGGGTGCATCAAATACCTATAACCATAACTGATGTATACGTTGATTATGCTAGAACTACTGCAGAATGTATGTCATCAGTGACGTGTTTAATCCAATATCTGGGGAACTGCGATGATGCCTTCACTCGGTACCGTTTCGTCAACTGTTAATGCCTCGAGCGTCAATGGGTCAGCAGTTTTTCGTTCCAGAATTGCAGTTGAACCTAGTACATTATTAAACGGATCAACGAAACGGCTACATTGATCCGTTAATAGATAGAATACAACCGTACACACAATTGGAGGTAAGTCTAGCCGCAACCGTGCTATATATTAGCTAATCCAGCCAAACCTCGGAAATCACGAGTGATAAAGTTTATCCAACGGCTACAGTGCTCAGATGGTGGATGCATGAAATACCGTACTGGGTATTATAAATATCTCTAGCCATACCTGATGTATTCATTGATTCTTCCAGACCTTCTGTGGAAGTAAAGTCATCAGTGGTCAAATTAATCCAAAGGCTACAGTACCGTGATTGTAACATTACTTAGTACTGTGTTGTCAGAAGTTAATGTATCGAGCGGTTATGGATCCGCCGCTTCTCGCTGTAGAATCGTTATAGGATATATATCAACACTGAAGAGATCAATCCAACGGCTAGAAGACTCTGTTGATGTATGAAGTAAGAGCAGTACTGTCAATTGTAAATGTCTCTAGACATACCCGTACAATGGATTGACTACACTGGACATGCTTTGTAATTTAAGTGGTCACTGAAATGTTTATTTCAGCGACTACTGTGCCCTATTCGTGGGTGTACGAATACCGCAATGGGAATTGCAATTATCTCTAGCCATAAAGGATGTATAAATTAATTATACCAGATCTACTGTGGAATTTGTGTCATAAATGAACATCTACTATAACTGCTACAGTGCTGTGATGAAGCCTGTACATAGTACTGACTTGTCGGATTTCAATGTCTCTAGCAATAACTGATCCGCCTTCTGTCATTCTAGAATTGCTATAAAGTAAAGTCATAATTGAACTCGTTAATAAGACGCCTACAGTGCTCTATTGGTGGCTGCACCAACTGACGTACTGAGAATTGTAAATATCTCTAGCCATGACTTATGTATACATTAACTACCCTAGAACAATTTTTTAATGAAGGTCATCAGTGAACCGGTTGTTCCAACGGTTGCAGTACTGCGACGATGGCCGTTCTCAATACTCTTATGTTAAACGCTAATATTTCCAGCTATATCTCATCTGCATTTTGTTTCTAGAATTGCTATATAATGTAAATAGTCCTTCAACGTTTCGATACAACGGCACCTGAGGTTTGTTGACGGATGTAGTGTTGACCGTACTGTCAGGTGTAAATACCTTTAGCCATAACCGTACTATACATTGATTAATCTAAAATTGCAGTTAAATTTAAATTATCAGTGGAGGACTTAATCCTACGGCTAAAGTAGTACGATGATGCCTGTATACAGTACTTTTCGTCAATTCTAAATATCTCGAGCCCTATCCGTACTATGCATGGATTATTCTTGCTTTGTCGATAAACTGGCATTATTTGTGAACAAATTCCTGCAGCGGCTAAAGTAATGTGATGATGCACGCACTGGGTACTCTCCCGTCAATTGTTAATGTCTCGGCGGGTAATGGGTCAGCCCATTGGAATTCTAGAATTGCAATTGTATTAAATTATCACTGAACTGATTAATCCAACGGCTGCAGTCCTGTATTGGTGGATGTACCTACTACACTGCAGGGAATTGTAAATATCTCTGGCAAAAACGGGTGGATACATTGATTATCCTACAACCATAGTGGAGTTTATATCATTAGTTGACAAGAGATAAGTTCATCCAACGACTACAGGGCTCAGTTGGTGGATGCTTCAACTACTTCACTGGGTACTTTAAATAACTCTAGCCATAACTGATACATGCATTGGTTATTCTAGAATTAGTGTGTACTTTGTGTCATCAGTGAATAAATTAACAGAACGACTACAGTACTATCGTGAATGCTGTGCATAGCGTTGAGTCGGCAGTTGTATATGTATCGAGCTATAACGGATCCGTCTTTTGTTATTCAAGAACTGCTATACCATCTCGCTCGTCATTGAACAGATCGATCCAACGGCTACAGTGTTCTGTTGATGGGTCTTCCAAAAACCGTACTGTCAACTGGAAATATATGTAGCCATATCTGTACTATGCGTTGATTATGCTTGAACTGCTGTTCATATGAAATTATCAGAGAGCAAATTATTAACACAACCACTGTACTGTGATGATGCCTGTACTCGGCAGTGTTTCGTCAATTGTTATTTTCTCGAGCGATAGTGCGTCAGTCCAATGTCATTCTAGAATTGCCATAAAATTTAGATCACGCCTGAATAGCTTTATCCAACGGCTACAGTGCTGTATTGACGGACGCACCATCTACCGTACTGGGTATTGTAAATATCTCTGGCCACAATTGACGTATACGTTGATTATTCCTGAACAACTGTGGAATTTAAGCCATCAGTGATCAGATTAGTCCAATGACTGAAGGACTGTGCTAATGGCTGCAGCCAGCCACGTCATTTCAATTTTTCATATCTCGAGCGATAATGGGTCAATGTTCTGTTCTTCTAGAATTGCTGATGGATATTAATCATGAATGAACAGGTTAATCCAGCAGCTACAGTGCTTTGTTGGTGCATGTACATCGTACATTCTGTCAATTCCAAATAGCTGTAGCCACAAACGTACTATGCATTAATTTCTCCAGAGTTGCTGTTCAACTTAAATTATAAGTGAACAAATTATTCCAACGGATGAAGTACTGTGATGTTGGCTGTACTCAGTACTGTTTTGTCGTTTATTAATGTCTTAGGCGACAATGGTGCAGTCATAGTCATTCAAGTATTCCAGTGACTTATAATTCATCACTGAGCAGATAAATCCAACGGCTGCAGTGCTGTATTGGTGAATATATCAGCTACCATACTGAGAATTGCAAATGTATCTATGCATCACTGATGGATACATTTGTTCATCTAGAAATGCACTGAAAATAAGGTAATCATTGAAAAGGTAAATCTAAATGCTACATCGATCTATTGATGGATGTACTAAATAGCATAAAGTCAATTGCAAATAACTTTAACCGGACCCATACGATGCACTGATTATTCTGGAATTTCCGTCAAACGTACGCTGTGAGTGAACAAATCATTCCAACGGCTGGAGTACTGTGACGATGGTTGCACTTAGCACCGATTGTGGAATTGTTAGCGTCTCGAGGGATAATGGATCTGTTTTCTGCCATTCTAGACTTGCTTTTGAATCTACATCATCATTGAAGGGTTTAATTTAACAGCTACAGCGCACTGATGATGGATGAACAAAACCGTACTGTCAATTGTAAATATCTGTATCCATAACGGTACTATGCTTCGATTATTCAAGAATAGCTGTTAAATTTAAGTTGCAAGGCACCAAATTATTCCAACGGCTAAAGTATATTAATGTTGGCTCCTCTCAGTAGTGTTTCCTCAATCGTTAATTTGTCGAGCGTTAATGTGTCAGTCATTTGCCATCCTAGAAATGCTATTGCATCTAACATAATCAATGTGTAGGCTAATTCAGCGGCTACATTGCTACTTTGATGGATATAATAAGTACCATACAGTCAGTTGTAAATATCTCTAGCCATAACTGTACTATACATTGATTACTCTAGAATAGCTGTTGAAATTAAATTATCGGTCAAAAAATTAGTCCCACAGCTAATGTACCGTGGAGATGTCTGTACACAGTACTGTTTCGCCAATCTCTAATGCCTGGAGCGATAACGGGCCGGTACTTTGTCACTCTAGAAATACAATAAAACTGCAATCATCACTGAACAGGTTAATCCAACGGCTACTGTGCTCTATTTCCAGATGTACCGGCTACCGTACCGCGAAACATAAACACCGCTAACCATAGCTGATGTATTCTTTGATAGTTCCAGACCTACTATGGAACATCTATCATCATTGAACACACTAATTCAATGGCTGCAGCACTCTGGTAATGGCTGTAGTGAGTGCTGTTATGTCAAATGTAAATATCTCGAGCTGTAACGGATGTATGCATTGTAAGCCTAGAATTGCTGCAGAACTTAAATCATCATTGAGCAGGTTAATCCGACGGCTACAGTAAATTGTTTGCGCATGTACAGTGTACCGTACCGTCATTTGTAAATATCTGCAGCCATAGCCATACTATATATTGATTGTTCTAGAATTGCTGCAAAATTTATACTATCAGTGAAGAAATCATTCCAATGGCAATAGAACACCAGCGGTGGCCGTATTCAATACTCTTTCTTCAATTGTTAATGTCTGGAGCTATAACGGAACTGTCTTTTGTCATCCTGGATATACTATAAAGCATAGATCAACATTGAAGGGGTGAATTCAACGGCTACAGTGCTCTGTTGATGGATGTACTAAGTGCCGATATATGAACAGTAAATATCTGTAGCCATAACAGTACTATGCATTCATTATTCTACAA
This sequence comes from Eufriesea mexicana, assembly GCF_001483705.2. NCBI lineage: Eukaryota > Metazoa > Arthropoda > Insecta > Hymenoptera > Apidae > Eufriesea > Eufriesea mexicana. Next base: position 1,591,189 of record NW_016908637.1, on the reverse strand, counting down.
TTGCTGTGAAACTTATATTATTGGCGAGCAGATTAGTCCAACGGCTAAAGTGCTCCGGTGATTGCTGTACTCAGCACTCTTTCATCAATTATTAATGTCTCGAGGGATAATGCATCTGTCCTTTGGCACACTTGAATTGCAATAGAAACTTGATCATCTCTGACTGGATTAACGCGATGGTTCAAATCCTCTATTGGCGGATGTACAGGCTAACGGACTGTGAAATGTTAATATTTCCAGCCATAACATATGTATGCGTAGGATATTTTAGAATTACTGTGGAATTTATGTTATTTCTGAACAGATCAATCTAAGGGGTTCAGTGATCTCGTGGTGGACGTAGCAGCTACCGCACTGGGAATTGTCAATATCTCTGGCCATAGATGGTGCTTTCATTGATTATTCTAGGACTACAATGAAATTTATATCGTGCGATAGAAGATTAATCCAGCAGGAGCTCTACTGTGATGATTGCTGTACTCTACACCCATTCGTCAGTTATTAATGTCTCGTACTACAACGGAGCTGTCTTTTGTTATTCTGGAGTTTCCATACTATCTACATCAATAGTGAACAGGATAATACACCGGCCGCAGCGCACTGTCGATGGATGTACTACGTACCGTAATGTTAGCTTTGAATATCTCTATCTACAATATATTGCTTATTCTAGAATTGCTGCTAAATTTAATGTATCGGTGAAGAGATTAGTCCAATGGCTTAAGTACTCTGATTGTAGCTACACTCAGTACTCTTTCGTCACTTGTTAATTTCTCGAGCTATAACGTACTTGTCTCTTGTCATTCTAGTATTGCTACAGAATCTTAATCATCATTGAACATATCAATATAACGGCTACATTGCCCTGCTGATGGAAGTGCTAAGAACCGTACTGTCAATTGTAAGAGTCCCAAGCATTAACCGTACTATACATTGAGTAACCTAGACTTGCCTTGAAATCTAATTCATCACTGAACTGATTAATCCAAAGGCTACACTTGCTCCAATGGTGAATGCGCCAACAACCGTACCGGCAATTTTAAATGTCTTTTTGCGTAACTGTTGTATGAAATGATTATAATTGATTTACCGCGGAATTTAAATCGTGAGTGAACAGGGTAATCCAGCAGCTGTACTACTGTGGTAATGGCAGTGCTCGGTACTGTTATGTCGATTGTTAATTACACGAACAGCAACGGATGTGCCCTTCGTTCTTCTAGAATTGCTGTTAAATCTACCACATTGCAGAAGAGGTTAGTACAACGGCTACCATTATCCCTTGATGGATGTACTAAGTACCGTACTGTCAACTGTAAATATCTGCAGCCATATGCGTAATGAGCATAGAAAATACTAGATTTGTTGTTAAACTTAGATTAACATTGAAGAAATTTGTCCATTGTGCAAAGCATTGTGGTCATGGCTGTACTCAGTGCTGTTTCAACAATAGTTATCGTCTCGAGAGATAATTGGTCAGTCCTTTGCCGATCCAGATTTGCCAAAGAGCTTAAATCATCACTGAACACACCAATCCAACGGATACAGTGCTCTATTGATGGATGTGCTAAGAAATGTACATACAATTATAAATATCTCTAGTCGCAACCGTACTATATATTGATTATTCTACACTTCTCTTGAAATTTACATCATCAGCGAGCAGATTAGCACAACGGTCAAATTAATATGATCGTGGCTGTGCTCAGAACCCCTTCGCCAATTGTTAATGCCACGAGGGATAAGGGGACAGTGCTTTGACATACATGAAGTACTATATAACCGAACATCATCAACGAACATGATAATTCAACAGCTCCGGTGCTCGGGTGATGGACGAACTAAGTGCCGCACTGAAAATTGTAAACTTTTGTAGCCATGATCATACCATAAATTGATTATTATGAAATTGCTGATAAATTGTATTATCAGTAATCTAATTAGCCCAGCGGCCAAAGTGTTGTGACGATGGCTGCACACAGTACTTCTTCGTTGATTCCTGGCGTCTCGAGCGATATTGGGTCTGTCCTTTGCCAACCCAGAATTGCAATAATACTAATATGCTCACAGCATAGATTTATCCAGCGACAGCAGTCCTTGGATGGCTGCTGTACTCAGTGCCGTTATTGCAATTATTACTTTCTCAAGCTAGAACGGATCTCTCTAATGCGATTCTAGAGACGCAATACTACCTACATCCTCATTGAACAGGCTTCTCTACGGCTACAGTGCTCTCCTGATATATTTACTATGAACCGTACTTTCAATTATAAATATTTCTAGCCATAACTATACATTGTTTATTCTGGACTTGCTCAGGAACTTATATCATCAGTGAACAAATTAATCGAACGTCTACGTTACTCTGAATGGCTGCATTCATTACTGTTTCGTCAATTTTTAATGCATGGAGAGATAATTGGTCAGTCCGTGGTGTCTATAGAATAGCAATAGTACTTATACCATCAAAGAGCAGACTAATCCACGGGCTACACTGCCGTACTGGTGGGTCTACCAACTATCGTACTTGGAATTGTGGATACATCTAGCAATAACTCATCTGTAAATTGATTAATCCAAAAATACAGTGCAATTTGAATAGTCAGTGAACGGACTAATGCAGCGGCTGCAGTACTGTTGCGATGGCTGTACTCAATACGCTTATGGCAATTGGTAATATCTCCAGCTATGGCGAATCCATCTTGTGTCATTCTGGAGTTGCTATGGATTCCACATCATCATTGAACAGGTTGTGCCGACGGCTGCACTGCTCTGTTGATTGATCCACTATGTACCGTACTGTCAAATTATGAATATCTGTTGCCATAACCTTGCAATACACTGATTTTTCACGGATGACTGTTAATATTATGTTATGAGTGATCAAATAGGTCCAGCGGTAAAAGAACTATGATCGTAGCTGTACTGAGAACCATTTCGTCGGATGTTAATATCTCGAACGATAATGGGTCATTCCTTTGTCATTCTAGAAATGCAGTAGTATTTAAATCATCACTGAACAGATAAATTCGACCACTACAATGCTCTATTGGTCGATGGACCGACTACTGCACTGGGAGGTGTGAATACCTCATGCCGTAACTGATGTATTGATTGATTATTCTGAACTACTGTCGAACTTACATCATCTCTGGGCAGATTAGTCCAGCGACAGCAGTCCTCTCTTGGTGGTGCACCAATTACCTTCTTGGGAATAGTAAACGTCTCTAGCCACATCTGATGTATACATTGGTTGTTCTAGAACTGCTGTGGAAATAAGATCATCAGCGTACACATTAACACAGCGGCTGCAGTGCTGTGATCGTGTCTGTACTGATTGCAGTTATGTCAATTGCTAATATCTCGACTACGGCAACCTGTCCTTTGTCATTCTGGAGTTGCTATAGAATCTCCATTATCATTGAGCAGGTTAATGTAACGGCGGCAGTAATCTGTTGTGGAATGTACCAACTGCCGTACTGGGATTTGTAAACATCTTCTGCCACAGCCGTACTATATATTGATTATTCAAGGCATGCTTTGGAATTAACATCACCTGTGAACAAATTAACCAAGCGTCTGCATTACCGTGATGATTGCTGTACTCAGTACAGTTTCGTCATTTGTTGTTTCTAGAGCGAAAATGCGCCTGTCCTTTGCCATTCTAGAATTAGTATAGATTACAAGCCATCACTGAACATATTAATATAATGGCTGCAGTGCTGTATTGGTGGATGCACCGAAATACCGTACTGGGGAAAGTGTACATCTCTAGCCGTAACTGAGGTATACATTGATCGCTATAGAAATGCCATAGAATATAAACATTCATAGAACAGGTCGATTCAACGGCTACAGTGCTCCACTGGTGGATGCACAACTACCGTAATGGGAATTGTAAGTACCTCTAGCCATTACACTTGTATACATTGGTTATTCTTGACCTAGTGTGGAACACAAATTATTAGGGAGCAAGTAGGTACAACGGCAAAAGCAATGTGATGATGGCTCTACTGAGCACTCTTTCGTCAATTTTTATTGCCCCGAGCGATAATGGGCCAGTCCTTTGTCATTCTGTAATTGCAACATAATTTGTATCATCCCTGAGCAGATTAAAACGGCGGCTAATGCGCTTTATTGGTGAATGTGTCAACTACCGAACAGGGAATTTTAAATATATCCAGCCATAACTAAAGTATACATTGGCTATTGTAGAGCTACCGTGGACTTGAGGTCATCAGTGAACAGATCACTACAACGGCTGCAGCACTCTTTTGAATATTGCGCTTGGTAATGTTATGTCAATTGATATTATCTAGAGTTATAAAGTATCTGTCTTTCTTCATTTTATAAAGGCAATAGAATATAAATCGTCATGGAACAGGTAAATCTGGCGGGTACAGTGCTCTTTTAGTAGATGTAAAAAAGACGGTACTGTTAATTTTATGTATCTCTAGCCACGACCGTACTATATATTGATTACTCCAGGCTTGCTTTGGAAATTGCATAATCAGTGAACAAAATGATGAAGCGGCTACAGTACTGAGGTGATGACCATCCACAGCACTGTGTTGTCTACTTTTAATATAAAGGGGGACGGTAAATCTTCGCTTTGTCACACTAGAATTGCTTTATGGTTTAAGTCATCAGGAAGAAAAGTAATCCAAGGGATGCAGTGCTGTGAGAATAGTTGTACTCTTGTGCGTTTTGTCAATTCTTAATACCTCGTTTTATAATGGACCTGCCTTCTCATTCTATAATTGCTATAATATCTAAATCATCATTGAGCGGAATAATCCACCGGCTACAATGTTCTGTCTGTGGATGTGCTGTGTAATGTACTGTCAGTTGTAAATATCTCTAGCCGTAACCGTAGTATACAATGATAATTCTAGAAATGCTTTGGAACATATACCATCCGTGTATGTGGTAATAACAACGGTTACTGTATTGCGATGATGTCTCCAATCACTACTATGTTGTCAATTGCCAACATATCGTGGGGCAATGTGTCTGTCCTTGTTCACTCCAGAATTGCAGTGGAATATATATCACCAGTGAACCGACTAATCCTACAGCTGCAGACCTCTGTTTGTTGATATAATTAGTAACGTACTGTCAATTGTGAATATCACAAACGTACTATAAATTCGTCACTGGAATTTATGGATAATTTTATTCATGAGTGAAGAAGATAATCCAGGGAATAGAGTAATGTGACGATGGCTCTACTCAGTACGGCAACGTCAATTCTTAACGCCTTGTAAGGTAATGGGTCTGTACTTTGAAATTGTCGCTCTGCTACGGTATCTAAATCATCATTGAACTGATTAATCTATCGACAACGACGATCCTTCGGTGGACGTACTCAGTACCCAAATGTCGCTTTTAAATATCTCAAGCCATAACCGTACTACACATTGATTACTCAAGAGTGGCTGTGGAATTTTAATCACTAATGAAAAAATTAATCCAGCGGCTACAGCACCGTAATGACGGATGTTCTCTGCACTATGTCGTCCATTGCTAATATCTCGTGGAATAATGGATATGCCTTTTTCATTCTAGAATTTCTGTAGAATGCAAATCATCAGTGAACAGATTACTGAAGCAGAAATAGTGCCCAGTCCGTGGAGGTACCAGTTAATGCATTTTCCGTTATAAATATATAATAGTCATAACCGTACTATACACTGATTTTTCTGCAATTACTGTAGCATTTGCGTCACCGCTGAAGAAATTATTCCAACTCCTACGTTTATGTGATGGCGGCTGTAATCATTCCTTCAATGTCAATTGTTAATGCCAGCGGAGTTAATGGTTATTTATGTTGTCGTCGTAGTATTGCTATAGGATTTATATCATTAATGAACAGTTTAACATAACGAACACTGAGCTCTGTTGCTGCGTATATTATGTAACGTAATGTCAGTTGTAAATATCTCTAGCAACTGCCGTGCTATTTGTATATCATTTTGGAATTGCCGTTTAATTTAAAGCATTAATGTACATATTAATTCAACAGCAACAGTGCACCCTTGATGCATGTACTATGTAGAGTACCGCCAATTGTAAATATCTGCAGCCATAATCCTATTATGCATTGATAAATGTGTAACTTTAATTATAAAGGAGCAAATTAGTACATCGGCTAAGCTACTGTGACGATGGCTGATCTCAGTACCGTTATGTCAATTGTTATTTTCCCGAGATATGACGGATCTATCTTTTGCCATTCTGGAGTAGCTGTAGAACCAGAATCAGCATTGCACAGGTCAATCCATCGGCTTAGGTGGTCTCTTGACGGATGTACTAGGTACCACGCTGCCGACTGTAAATGTCTCTAGACATAAGCGTATTATACGTTAATCATTCGCGAATTGCTGTCAATTTTAAGTTATCAGTCAGCAAATAACATCAGCGGCTAAAGTACTGTGATGAAGGCTCTCCTCGGAAACGTTTCGTCAACTGTTAATGTCTCGAAATATTGTCGGACAGTCCTTTGTCCCTCTTGATCTTCAATATGTTGCATATTATCACTGAATAGGTTAATCCAACGGCTACAATGTACTGTTGATGGATGTACGATGTACCGTCCTGTCATTTGTAAACATATAAAGACATAACCTTACTATATTCTGATTACTGAAGGATTGCTGCTAAATTTACGTTGTCAGTGAAGAATCTACTCCAATCGCTACTGCACTGTGATGATGCCTGTACACAGTACTACTTCGCCAATTGTTAATTCCTCGAGCTACGGTGGATGTCCTTTTGTCATTCTAGAATTGCTATAAAATATGAATCGTCATTATACAGGTTAACGAAACGGATAGAGTGCTCTCTTGATTGGTGTGCTAAGTAGCGCACTGTAAACTGTAAATATCTCTAGCCATAACCGTAAAATATATCAATTACTGTAGACTTGCCGTTTAATTTAAGTTATCAGTGAAGAGATTATTCCAGCGTCTGAGGGATTGCTATAATGGCTGTACTCAGTACCGGTTCGTCAATTGCAAATTTCTTGAGCCATGATCCGTTAGTCCTTTGTAACTGTGCAATTTGACTGGAACATAAATCCTCACTGGACAGATTATTCCAACGGCTATAGTGCTCTAATGGTGTATGTACCAACTACCGTGCGAGGAATTGCAAATATCGCCAGCTATATACTGATGTATAAATATATTATTCTGGAACTACTTCGGAATGTATATCATAGGTGGGTACATAGATCCAACTGCTGCTGTACTGTAATGATGGCTGTACACAGTACTGTAATGTCAATTGTTAATACCTCGAGCTACAACGGACCTGTCTCTTGTCATTCTAGGAACGCTATAGGATATACGTAGCCATTGAACAGGTTAATCCAACGACTACAGCGCTCTGTTGATTGATGTAATATGCACCGCACTGACAATTGTAATTATCTCTAGCCATAACCGTAGTACGCATTGATTTCCTTGGAATTGTCGTTAAAATTAAATTGCCAGTGAACAAATTAGTCCAACGGCTATAGAATTCTGAGTGCGCCTGTGCTTTGTACCCTTTTGCCAATTGCCAATGCCTCGAGAGGTATTGTGTCAGTCCTTCGTCATTCTAGAACTCCAATAGAATTTATATCATCACTGAATAGCTTAATCGAACGGCTACGTTGCTCTATTAGAGGATCTACCGAATACTGTACTGGGAGTTGCAAACGTCTCTAGCTATAACTGCTGCATACATCAATTATTGTAGATCTGCTGTGAAATATATATCGTCACTGAACAGATTAAACCAACTGCTGCAATACGGCGATGATGGCTGTACTCTGTACATTTTCGTCCATTGTCAGTGTCTCCAGCGAAAGTTTGTTAGTCTGTTGCAACTTTAGTACTGCAATAGGACTTAAATCATCACTGAACAGATTAATCCTACTGCTACAGTGCTGAATTGGTGAACGTACCACCTACCGCACCGGGAATTCTTAAAATTTGTAGACATATCTGATGTACACATTGATTAATCCAGGACTACTGTATAATTTAAATTATCACTGAACAGATCAATTCGTCGACTGCGAGGATATATTGGTGGATGTACCAGCTAACGTTCTGGGAATTGTTAATATCTCTGTACATATCTGATGCATTCCTCGTTTATTCTAGGGCAACTGTTGAATTTGCATCATCAGTGGCAAAATTAATCGATCGACTGCAATACTGTGATGGTGGCTGTACACAGTCCTATTATGTCAGTTGTTAACGTCTCGAGGTATAACGCATACATCTTTTGTTATTCTAGAATTCCTACTGGATATACATAATCATTGAACAGGTTTTTTGAGCGGCAGCTATGTTCTGCTGACGGATGTAATATATAACGTACTGTCAACCTTAGATATCTCTAGCCATAACCGTTCTATACACTGATTATTCTAGATTTGCTGTTAAATTGAAATGATAAGTGAACAAATTTTTCGAGCCTCTAAAGTACAGTTATGGTGGCTGTACTCAGTACTGTTTCGTCAATTGCTAACTTCCCGAGCGATAATGGGCAAGTACTTCGTCATTCTAGAGTTCCAATGGAATTTAAATCATCACTGAGCAGCTTAGTCCCACGACTATATTCCACTGATGCTTGATGTGCTATCTACTATTTCTGGGAATTGTTAATATGTCTAGCCATAACTGATGTATGCACTAATTCTTCTAGACATGCTGAGGAATTCATATCTTCATTGAACAGATTAATACAATGGCTAGAGTGCTGTAATGGTGAACGTTCTGAGAACCGTACTCTGAATTGCTAATATCTCCAGCCATATCCGTACCATACGTAGATAACCGTAGATTTGAAGTTGAAATTAAATTATCTGTGAATGAATTAGTCCATCGGCTAAAGTACTGTGACGATGGGAGTTTTCAGTACTCTTTCGCCATTTGTGAATGTCACGATCGATTATGGGCCAGTCCTTTGTTGTTCTAGAATTGCAACGGTATTCAAATCATCACTGAACATCTTAGTCAAACGGCTAAGTTGCGCAATTGGTGGATGCGGCAACTACTGTCCTGGGAGTAGTGAATATCTCTAGCCATAACAGATGTATACATAGATTGTTCTAGATATACTGTGGAATTTAAATCATAAGTGAATGGAGTAATCCTACGACTGCGATACTGTCGTGATAGCAGAATTCAATACACTTATGTCAACAGTTAATATCTCCAGCTTTGAAGGATCTGTTCTTTGTTATTCTAGAATTTCTGTAGAATCAACATCATAATTGAAAAGCCATGTGCAATTGCTACAGAGGTCTGCTGTTGCATGTACTAAGTACTGTACTGGCAATTGCGAATGGCTGTAGACATAACCGCACTATTCGTTGGTTATTCCAGAATTGCTGTAAAAATTAAACAATTAGTGCGCAAACTTAGTCCAACGGTTAAGGTACTGTGGCCATGGCTGTACTTATTGCTGTTTTGTCAATTGTTAATATCTGTAGCGATATAGGGTCTGTCCCTTGTCATTCCATAATTGAAATGGTATATAATTCATCGCTGAGCAGCTTAATACAACGGTTACACAGCTCTGTTAATGCATGTACGTTGTACCGTACTATCAATTCTAAATATCTGTAGCCATAAATGCTCTATCCATTGACTATTCCAGAATTGCTGTTAAAATGAAGTTTTCAGCGGTCCAATTAGACCAATGGTGAAATATCTCCTTTCATGGGTGTACTGGTTACACAATCGTCATTTTCTGATTTTTCGAAAGATAATGGGCCAGTCCTTTGTCATTTTCGAAATAGAATAGGTTTTAAGTCACTGAACTGATGAATCTACCGGTTACAGTGCAGTATTGATGGACTCACCAACCACCTCACTGGCTATTGAAAATATCTCTAGCCATGACTGATGTATACATTGATTATTCATGAACTACTATGGAACCTAAATCATCAGTGAACAAATTAATACAACGACTGATGTACTGTTGCGATTGCTGCACTCAGTCCTGTTTCGCCACTAGTTATTATCTCGAGCGATAATGGGTCAGTCCTTTATAATCCATAATTGCAATGGAATTTTAATCATCGAAGAACTGATTAATATAATGTCTGCTGTAATCTGTTGATGGGTGTAATTGCAACAGTACTATCATTGGGTAATATCTCTAGGCATAACCGTCCTACACATAGATTACTGTAGGCTTGCCTTGGAATTCACATCATCAGTGGAAAGATTTGGCTAACGGCTACAATGCTCAACTGGTGGAACCATCAACTACGGTACTGGGTACTTTAAATATCTCTAGCCATAACTGATGTATGCAATGATTATTCTAGAACTACTGAGGAAATTAAGTCATCAGTGATCAAATAAATCCATAGGATACAGTACAGTGATGACGCATGTATTCAGCAGTGTTTCGTCAATTGCTCATATCACGACTGTTAATTGTTCCGTCCTTTGTCACTCAAGAATTGCAATAGAACCTAAATCATCATTGAAGAGTTCAATCCGGCGGGTTTAGTGCCCTGTTGATGAATGTACTAAGAAACGCGATGTCAACTGCAAATTTCCCCATCCACAACCGTTATATACATTGATTACTCCAGATATGCTTTGGAATTTACATCACCATTGAAAAAAATTATCCACCGGACTCAGTGCTATATTGGTGGGTGCGTCAACTATCTTACTGGGTACCTTAGACATCTCTAGCCATTGCCCCGCTATGCATTGGATGCTCTAGATTGCTTTCGCATTGACATCATCAGTGAACAAATTACACCAACGGCTAGAGTACTCTGATGAAGCAACTAATACACACAATTTATGGATAGAGTTCTTTGCAGTTCCCAGTACGGTTGTTGTTACTTTCACCAATGGTGCATTATAACCACTGGATTTATCTGTTGAGCTGTGACATATATTCTATTGCCGTTCCAGAATGAGGAAGTGTTGACCAATTATTTCTCGAGAAACCAATAGACGGCCAAACAACACTGCGTACAGCCATCGGCGCATTGCTGTAGCCGCTGGATATATTTCTTCATTTATAATTTAAGTTGAACAGCAACTCTGGAGTAATCGATGAATTCCACGGTTACAGCTGCAGATATCTACAATTCCCAGTACGGAACAAAGTAAACCCGTCAGCAGAGCACTTTAGCCGATGGATTAACATGTATAGTAATAATATAGATTCTATAGCAATCGTAGAATGGCAAAAGACAGATCAGTAGTTTCTCGAGAAAATAACCATTGCCATAATAGTACTGAAACCAGCCATCATCACATTACTGTAGGCGTTGGATTAATCTTTTCATTGACAATTTGAATTCGACAGTAGTAATAGAGCAATCTACGTACACATCAGTTACATCTAGATACATTTGCATTTCCGAGCACGGTATTTGGTACACCAAGCAATATAGCACTGCATCATTTGAATTCGCCTTATCAGCTACAATTTAAATTCTATTGTGACTTAGAATGTCAAGGGACTGAACCATTACCCCTGGAGAAATTAGCAACTTACGAAGCAGTACTGAGTACAGCAATCATCAGAATACTCTATCCATTGGCATAGTAAGTTTACTGATAACTCAAGTTTAGCAGCAGATCCAGAATAGTCAATGTACTGTACGATTATGTCTGCAGACATTTACAATTGACAGTACGTTACCTATTGCATTCACCAACAGCGTACTCCTTCCGTTAGAATAACGTGTTCAATGATTACTTGTTATATACAGCAATTCTAGAATGAAAAAAGACATATCCGTTTTGCTAGAGTCATTAGCAAGTGAAGAAACAGTGCGAAGTGCAGCCATTAAGCCTATGGCTTAATTACCTCTCTGATAAATTGAATTTTGCTGCACTTCTAGAAAAATCAATATATAGTACGGTCGATGCCAGTGATATATACAACTGACAGTACGGTACTAAGTACATCCAGGGGAAGTGTACCGTAGCCGCTGGATTAACCTGTTCAATAGTGATTAGGATTATGTTACAATTCTAGTATGAGAAAAGACAGATTCGTTATAGCCCAAGTCATTAAGGAGTGACGAAACAGTACTGAATACAACAACCACCACAGTACTTTAGCCATTGGAAAAATTTGTCCACAGATAATTTAGGTTTAACTGTAGTTCTGGAATAACCAATGTGTTGTACGGTTATGGCTACAGATATTTACAATAGACAGTACGGTACCCAGTACATCCATTAACATGGCACTGTAGGCGTTGGATTAACCTGTACACTGATGACGAAAATTCCATAGCAATTATAGAATGACAAAGGATAGTTCCGTTACAGCTATGGATATTAACAATTGACATAAGTGTACTCAGTACAGCCATCATCACATTACTGCCGTCGCTGTGTTAATCCGTTGACTGATGATTTAATTTCAACAGCGGCTCTAGAATAACCTATGTATATATCAGCCATGGCTACTGATATTTACAATTCCCATTACGGTAGTCGGTACATCTACCGATAGAGTGCTGTAGCCGTTGGATGAATATGTGCAGCGATGGCCTAAATTCCAAAGCAGCTTTAGCGTTTTCGATGTACAGTACGACTATGGCTAGGGTTATTTACAATTGTCAGTACGGATCATAGTACATCTATCAACAGATCCCTGTACCCGGTGAATTAGCCTTTATAGTGGTGATTATGGTTCTAACGCAACAGCAGAGTGACAAGAGACAGATCCCTTATATCTCGAGATATTTACAATCGGCGTAAGGGTACTGATTACAGCCCTCATCACATTATTGCAGCCGTTGGATTAACCTCTTTATCGATTATTTAAATTCCACAGTGTTACTAGAATGAATTATGCATGCATCGGTTATGCCTGCTGACATTTACAATTTCCAGCGCGGTAGTTGCTACACCCTCCGATAAGGGAATATAGTCGCTGGAAAATTCTGCTCTGTTATGGTTTAGATTCAAAAGGAAGTTTAGGGCAGGCGATGTATAGCACGATTATGTCTAGTGATATTTACAACTGACTGTACGGATCTTAGTGCCTCTGTCAACAGAGCAGTGCAGCATTTGGGTAGATCTGCTGAATGGTAATATGAATTCTGTAGCAATTTTAGAACCAGGAAAGGTAGATACCTTATAGCTCGAGGTATTAATATCTGACAACTCAGTACTACGTACAGCCATCATCACAGTACTGCAGCCGTTGTGATGATATATCCAGTTATGACTTAAATTCGGCCGTGGTACTATAATAGCCAATGTATGCATCAGATATGTCTAGAGATATTACCAATTCAGAGTACGGTTCCTAGCGCATCCACCAATAGGGTAATGCAGCCGTTGGATTAACCTCTTCAGTGATGGTTTAGACTCGAAAGGAAATATATGGTAGTCGTTGCATAGTACGGATATATCTAGCGATATTTTGAATTTTCAGTTCGGTACTTAATACATCTACCAAGAGAGCACTTTTTCCGTAGGTTTGATCTGTTCTATGAAGATTCGGTTTCTATAGCAATTCTAGAATGAGAAAGGCAAATCCGTTATAGCTCTAGATTCTAACGGATGACAAGTGAGTACAATTTCCAGCCTTAATAACAGTGCTATAGCCGGTTTATTAATCTGTCGAGTGATGACAAGAATTCAGCAGCCGCTCTAGAATAATCACTGTATAGATCAGTTTCGGGTAGTGAAATTTGGTATTCCCATTTCGGTAGCTGTTACGTCCACCAATACAGCACAGTAGCCGTTGGATTAATGCGTTCAGAGGAGGTTTATATCCTATTTCAATCATAGAACGACAAAGGACAGACCCATTTCACTCGAGGTATTAACAATTGACGAAACAGTACTGAGTACAGCAATCGTTACATTTCTTTCGAAGTTGGACTAATTTGTTCACTGATAACTGTAGTTTTACAGCAATTCTAGAGTAATCAACATATAGTACCGTCATGGCTTGGAACATTTACATTTGACCGTACGGTACTTAGAACATACATCAACAGAGCATTGTAGCAATTGGATTTAAGTCTATAGTGTTGATTTATATTGTATAGCAATCCACAAATGGCATAAGTACCATCCGTTATATGTTGAGACGTATACTATTTACGAAAATGTACTGTTCACAGCCGTCATCGTAGTACTGCAGCCGTTGGATTAATCTACTGACTTATGACTTAAATTCCACAGTAGTTATTGAAAAATCAATGTATACTTTAGCCATGGCTAGAGATATTTAAAATTTCCTTCGCCGTAGCTGTTGTATCAACAGCTACAGCACTGTAGCCTATTGATTAATATGCATTGTGGTTATTTAAGTTCCACAGTATTCCCAGGATTGTCAAGGTACGCATCAGTCATTGCTAGAGGCATTTAGATTGCCCTGTACGGTAATTTGTACATTCAACTATATGTCACTGTAGCCGTCGTATAAATTTGTTCAATGATGATTTATATTCTGTAGCAATACTAGAATAAAAAGAGATAGATCCGTTATATTTCAAGACATTCACAACTGGCGACACAGTGCTATCGACATCCCTCATCAAAGCGCTCTAGCTGTTGGATTAATTTGCTCGCTGATGAAGCAGAATGCCAAAGCAAGTCTGGAGTGATCTACGTAAAGTACGGCTATGCCTAGAAATATTTACAATTCCCGGTACGGTAGTTAGAATATCCTCCAATGTAGCGCTACTGCTACTGCATTAATCTGTTCCTTGCTGTTCTATATTCCATTGCAACTCTAGAGTGACAAAGAACAGCTTCATTATCGCTCTAGACATTAACAAATGACGAAAGGGTAATGAGTACAGCCATCACCACAGCACTGCAGCTGTTGGATTAGTTTCTTCATTGGTGACTTAAGTTCCACAGTAGTTCTAGAATATCCAATGTATACATCAGCTATGGCTGGAGACTCTTAAAATTCCCAGTACAGTATCTGGTACGATCAACAATAGATCACCGCAGCCGTTGGATTATTCTGTTCGATGATGACTTATATTAGACAGTGGATCTAGAATAGTCAATGTATTCATGAGTTGTGGCTAGAGATGTTTCAAAATGACTGTACGGTTCTTAGTTCACCCACCACTATATCTATGTAGCCGTAGGAACAATCTGTTCCGTGATGGTTCATGTCCTATTGCAATTCTGCAATAGGAAAGAAGTTACCAATTATCGCTCTTGTTGTTAACAAGTGACGAAACCGTACCGTGTGCAGCCATCGTCACTATACTGTAGGCTTTGGAATAATTTAATGACAGATGAGATAAGTTCCGCAATAATTCTAGAATAATCGATGTATACATCAGTTGAAGCTAGAGATATTTACAATTCCCAGAATGGTAGTAGGTACTTCCAATATTAGAGAACTGTAGACGTTGGATTAACATTTCCTGTGGTGATAAAATTTCCACAGCAAGTTTAAGGCAGTCAATGCGTACCACTGCTACGGCTAGAGGCACCTCAAATTGATTAAACGTTTCTTAGTACATCTATCAGCAGGGAACTGTTGCCGTTGAATTGATATGTTCAATGACGATCTATATTCCATAGTCACTTTCCGGTGACAATAGAAAGATCCGTTATAGTTGGCGCTATAAGCAATTGACATAGCAGTACCGAGTACAGCAATCACCACAGTGCTGCAGCCGCAGTATTTATCTGTCCACGCATTACATAAATTCCACAGTTGATCTAGAATATGCAATGTACACGTCAGATATAGCTAGAGATATACGAAATACCAAGTGCAGTTGTTGATGCCTCCACCAGCTGAGCACTATTGCTGTCTTATAAATTTGTTCACTGATGACGTTAATTGCAACGCAAGTCTAGAGTAATCAAAGTATACGACGGTTACGGCTAGAGATATTTCCAAATGTCAGGGCGGTTCGTAGTAAATTCATCAACAGAGCACTGTGGACTTTGTATTAATCTGTTCAGTGATGATTTAAATTAAACCGTATTACTAGAACAATAAATATATACATCAGTTATGGCTAGAGATATAATTGCAATACCGTGTACGGCGGCTGGTAGATGCTCCACAAGAGTACTGTAGCCGTTGGATTAATTTTTTCAGTGATGGTTTAAATTGTATTGGAATTCTAGAGTGACAAAGGACTGACCTATTATTGCTCGAGATATTAACAATTGACGAAGTAGTACCGATTGCAGCCACCATCAGAGGACTATTGCCGCTGTACTATTCCGTTCATTGGTAATTTAGGTTTAACGGCAACTCTAGAAAATTCAACATATAGTACGGCTATTACTACAGATATTTACAATTGTCAATACGGTGCGTAGTACATGCTCCAACAGATTAATATAACCGTTGGTTAACCTCTTCTACAATGATGTAGATGTTATAGTAAACTGTACAGAGCAGCCATAACCACAGTACAGCATCCGTTGGGTTAACCTGTTCGTTGACGACTTAAATTCGACAGAAGTTCTGGGATAATCCATGCACACATCAGTTATATGTAGAGATATTTGCATTTCCCAGTACGGTAGTTGCTACATCCACCAACATAGTAGTGTAGCCGTTGAATTAAGCTGTTCAATGATGATTTAGTTGCTACAGCAATTCTAGACCGGCAAAAGACAGATTCGTTATAGTTCTAGATATTGACAGCTGCCGAAACTGTACTGCGTACAGCCGTCATCACAGTAGCTTAGCCATTGGATTCATTTCTTCACTGACAGCTTATATTTAGCAGCAGTTCTAGAATAATCAATATAAGGTTCGGTTTCGTCTCGACATATATACAAATGAAAGTACAGTACTTAGTACATCCATCAGCAGAGCACTGCAACAGTTGAATTAATCTCTTCAATGATGATGTAGGTTTCATTACAATTATAGGACGACAAAATACCGATCCATTGCCGCGAGGTATATCAACAACCGTCATCACGGTACAAAGTACAGACATCATCACAGTACTCTATCCGTTGTATTAATCTGTTCGGCGATAATTTAGTTTCAACAGACGCTCCAGGATAAACACTGTATGCGTCAGCTATGGCAAGAGATATTTACGTTCCCGGTACGGTATGTGGTGCGTCCATCCATAGAGCACTATAGCCGTTCTATTAATCAGTTCAGAAATGGCTTATACTTCATTGCAGTGCTAGGGAAGTCAATGTATACTACGGTTATGACTGGTGATATTTAGAATTGACGGTATGGTCGCCAGCACATTCATCAACAGAACATTGTAGTCATTGGATGGATCTGATCTCCGATGATTATGCTCCAGGGCAATTAAGGAATAACAAAAGCCAGGTCTATTACCGCTCAAGGTATTAACAACTGACAAGAAAGTATTAAGTACAGCCGTCAACACGGTACTGTAGCCGTTGGATTAACTTGTTAACAGATAACGTGTATTCCAATTCAAGTCTAGTGTAATCAATGTATAGCACTGTTAAGGCTAGAGATATTTACAAGTGTCAGTACGGTTCTTTTATATATCCGTCGACAGAGCACTGTATTTGTTTGACGGGTGTGCTCTATGATGATATAGCTTCTATGGCTACGAAGGAATAGCAAAGGACAGGTCCATTACCGCTCGAGATATTGACAACAGGCAACAGAGCACTACGTACAGCAATCGTAAAGTACTATAGCCGTTGGTCCAACTTTTTCACTGATAATGTAAGTTCCATTGCAATTCTAAATTTATTCATGTATAGCACGGTTATGGCCTAGAGACATTTACAATTGACAGTACGGTACATGGTACAAACACCAATAAAGCACTGTAGTAGTTGGATTAATGTCTTCATTGATGATTCGTATCCTATTGCAATCATAGGGTGGCAAAGGGCTGGCCCATTATCGCTCTAGACATTAACAGTTGACGAAAAAGTACTGCGTGCAGCCATCACAAGAGTACCTTAGACGTTGGTGTAGTTTGCTCAGTGATAACTTAATTTTAGCTGCATTTCAAGAATAATCGATGCACAGTACGTTTATGGCTGCGGATATTTACTGCTGACAGTACGGTAGCTATGACATCCGTCAACGGCGCTCAGTAGCCGTTGAATTAACTTTTCCAATGATAATTTGTATCCTATGGCAATTCAACATTGAGAAATGACTGATACGTTATATCTCGGTGAATTAACAGTTGACTGAACAGTACTCAGTACAGCCACCATCACTGTACTGCAGTCGCTGGAATAAGCTGTTCTGTGAAGGTTCAAGGTGATGTGAGACATCAATTGAGGTATCTACTATTACTAGCACAGTGGTTGGTACATCCACCAATACAGCAATGTAGCCGATGGATTAAGCTGCTCAGTGATGACTTAGATTCTGTAGGAATGCTAGAAATGCAAAGGACTTGCCCAATACCGCACGGGACCATAACAAACGACGAAATAGCACAGGGTACAGAAATCATCATCGTATATAAGCCGTTGTGAAAAACCGTTCACTGTTAATTTAAGTTCATCATCAATTCTGGAAGTTTACAACTGACAGCACGGTACTTAGTACATCCACCAACAGGGAACTGTAACCGTTGGACAAACTTGTTCACAGACGATCTTGAATTCCTGTGTAGTTCAAGAACAATCAATGTATACATCAGTTATGACTAGGGATATTTACAATTCCCTGTACAGTAGTCGGCACGTCAATCAGCACAGTACTCTAGGGGTTGAATTGTTCTGCTCAAAGATTTCCCGTAATCTATAGCCCTTCTACAGTGACAAAAGGCTTGTCCCTTATATCTCGAGATATTGGGAATAGATACAACGGTACGGTGTACAGCCATCGCGGCAGTACTGCAGGCGTTGAATTAATCTATTCACTTAAGATTCATATTCCAGAGTAGTTCTAGAGTAATCAATGTATACATCAGTTGTGGCTAGGGATATTTTCAATCTCCAGTACGGTAGCTGGTCGGTCCACCAATGGATCACCGCATCCGTTGTATTATGCTGTTAAGTGATGATTTATATTCCACAGTTGTCCTAGTATAATCAAAGTATACGTCAGTTATGTCCAGAGACATTTGCAATTCCCAGTACAGTAGTTGATACATCAACCTATAGAGCACTGTTCACATTGAAATGATCTTTCCATTGATGACATATATTCTATCGCAATTCCAGAATTACGTGGGACTGACCGAATGTGAGTCAAGACAATTACAATGGATGAAACGGTACTGAGTGCAGCCGTCATATCAATACCTTAGCCGTAGGACTAGTTGCTTCAATGACAAAGTAAATTTAACAACAACTCTAGAATAACCAATGTATGATATGGGTATGGCCAGAGACATCTGAAACTGACAGTACGCCTCTGGCAACTCTCACAAACAGAGCACTGTTGCCGTTGGGTTAATCTGTTTGGTGATGACTTGTATTCTATTGCAATTCTATAATGACAATTAACACACCCATTATATCTCTAGATATTAACAAGTGACGAAACTGTTCTAGGTACAGCCGCTATCACTGTACTATAGCCGTTAGATCATTGCCTCCGCTGACGATGTAAACTCCAAAGAATGTCTTGAGTAAGCAATGTATAGTACGGTTATGTCAAGAGATAAATACAATTGACACTACGGTTCTTAGTTCACCCATTAACATGGCACTGTGGCCCATGAATAGACCTGATCAATTATGATGTAAATCCTATAGCATTTCTAGAGTTACAAAAGACAGATCTTTTGTAGCAGGATATATTAACAATTGACGTAACAGCAGTGAGTGGAGAAACCGTCACAGAAATGTCGCCACTGGATTAATTAGATCACGGATGATGTAAGTTCCAAAGCAGGTCTATAGTAATCAAGGCTTGGTACGGTTGTGTTTAGAGATGCTCATCACGGTAAGTACGGTGTCTACTACATTCATCAACAGAGCACAATAGCCGTCGGATTTATCTGATGTATGAGATACTACTGGATTTCAAGGATGACGAAGGACTCCCCCATTGTCGCTCGAGATATTAACAACTGACGGAACATTACTGAGTACAGGCTTCATCACTCTACTGTAGCCGTCGGTTTATTGTGTTCTCTGGTGATGTATATTCCATAGCAATTCTATAGCAAAATATGTATTGTACGGTTATGCCTGGAGATATCTACAAATCCCAGTACGGTAGTTGGTACACCTATTAGCAGAGCATTGTAGCCGTTAGATTATGCAGATCACTGAAGACTTAGATCCTACAGCAATTCTCGGAGGACAAAGGACAGATCCGTTATAGCTGGAGATACTATCGATTGACATAAGGTAAGCCATCAGCACACTGCAGCAAACGTTGATATAATCTGCTCACTGATGGTGTAAATACGACAGTAATTCTACAATAATCAATGTATATACCAGTTATGGCTAGAGAGAGTTACAATTCCCAGTAAGGTAGCTTGTGCACGCAACAGTAGAGCAGTGTATCTGTTGGATTGTGCTGTTCAGCGATGACATATAACCTACTGCAATTCGAGAATGACAAGCAATAGCCCATTATCGCTCGAGATATTTAGAATTGACGAAACAGTACTGCATACAGCAATCATGACAGTACTATAGCCGTTTGACAAATTTATTCATAAACAACTTATGTCTAACAGTGCCTCAAGAATTATCAATGTATGGTAGAGCTATTGCTAGAGAAAATTAAAATTGTCAGTACGGCTCTAAGTACATTTATGAACAGAATACTTTCGCCGTTCCTTTAACGTGTATAGTGATGATAGGAATTCTATGGCAACCGTAGAATGACAAAAGAGAGATCCTTTACATCCCGAGATATTGACAATTGGTATAACAGTACTGCGTACAGCCATCATCACATTACTGCAGCCGTTGGATTAGTCTATTCACTGACGATTTAAATTCCACAGTAGTTCTACATTAATCCATGTATACGTCGGTTATGGCTGCTGATATATACAACTCCCAGTACTGTAGTCGGATCAGCCATCGGCAGAGCACTGTAGCCGTTGGATGAATATGTTCATTGTTGGTTTAAAATCAAATGCAAGATTAGAGTAGTCGATGCATAACACGATAATGTCTAGGGATTTTTAAAATCAGCAGTACGGTTCTTAGTACATCTGTCAACAGAGTACAGTAGCCTTTGGATTGTTCTGTCCAATGATTTCTTGTACACAGTGGCAGCTTTGGAATGAGAAAGGGCAGATCTGTAATAGCACGTGCTAATGACAACGGAAAACTCTGTACTGTGTGCAGCTATCATAACGTTGTTGGAGCCGCTGTATTAATCAGCTCTGTGGTGATATAAATTCCAAAACAAGTCTCAGGTAATTAATGTTTAGTACGGCAGTGGCTGCAGTTATTTAATGTCGACAGTACGGTACTCAGTACATCCGTCAGCTGAGCGCTGCAGCCGCTGGATCTTTGGGCTCAATGATGATGCATATTCCCTAGCATTTCTAGAACAGCAAACGACGGAGCCGTTCCCACTCGAGATATAAGCAGCTGGCAGCATAGTACGGAGAACAGGCATCATCACAGGACAGTAACCGTTGGATTAATTTGATCACTGATGACACTCATTCCACAGAAGTTCTTGAATATTCAATGCACGCATTAACTGTAGCTATAGTTATTTACATTTCCCAGTGCGGTAGCAGAATCGATGCATCCACCTACAGAGCACTGCAGCCGTTGGATTCATCTACTCAGTGATGATTTAAATTCCAAGGTATTTCTGGAATATTCAATGCACAAAACAGTCATGGCTAGAGGCAGTTACAATTCACGCTACGGTAGTTGAAACGTCCGCCAATACAGCACTCTTGCAGTTGGAATAATCTACTCAGTCAAGATTCAAATTCCAAAGCTTGTCTAAGGTAGTCAATGTGCAGGATGGTTATGGCTGGAGATACATACAATTACCAGTATGGTGCTTAGTGCATCCGTCAACAGAGCACTGCCGCCGCTGAGATTAATCTGCTCAGCGAAGATGTATATTCTATAGCAATTCAATAGCTAGAGTGACAAATGATATGTACGTTTTATTCCACCGCTTTATCAATTGACATAATAGTACTGTGTGCAGCCATCGTAAGAGTACTGCAGCCTCAGTATTAACCTATTGACTCATGATTTAAGTTCCACAGTAGCTCGGGAATAGTCAATGCATACATCAGTCATGGCCAGAGATATTTAGAGCTCCAAGTACAGTAGTTGGTGAAATCACCAATAGAGCACTGTAACCGCGGGATTAACCTGTTCAATGATGATTTAGATTCAACAGCAACTCTAGAGTGACAAAAGACAAATTCGTTATAGCTCGAGTCATTAACAAATGACTAAACAGTACTGAGTACAGCCGTCATCAGAGAGTTAAAGCCGTTGGAATAATTCCTTCAGTGCAAATTAAGTTCAGCAGCAATTATGGAATAATCAATATATAGCAGGGTTATGGGTAGAGATGTTTATAAATGACAGTACGGTGATGGTACATCCATCAACCGTGCACTGTCGCCGATACATTATCCTGTACAGTGATGACCTGGAATGTATAGCAGTACTAGAATGACAAGTGACACATCCGCTATAGCTTGAGATATTAACGATTGACATAAGGGTACTGAGATCTGCCATATCACACTACTGCAGCCGTCGGATTAATCTGCTCACTGGTAACTTAATTCCGCAGTTGCTCTAGAGTAACCTAAGCATTCATCAGTTACGTCTACTGATATTTACATTTCCCAATACGGTAGTTGATACATCCACCAATAGTGCTATGTAGCCGTCTGATTAGACCCTTCAGCGATGATTTAAGACCAATTGCAATTAGGGAATGACAGAAGACTGACGCATTATCATGCGAGAAATTAGCAATTATCGAAGAAGTACTGAGTACAGACATCATCACTGTTCTTTAGCAGCTGGATTAATTTGTTCACTGATAACTTACATTTAACAGCAATTCTAGAATAATCAATGTATACTACGGTTATGTCTAAAGATATCTACAATTGACGGCACGGTGCTTTAAACATTCACCAAGAAAGAACTCAAGCCGTTGAATTAATCCGATCAGTTATGATGTATCCTGTTGCAATTCTGGAATGTCAAAGGACTGACCCATTATCGGTCGAGACATTCACAATTTACGGAACCATACTCAGTACAGCCATCGTCACTGCTCTGCAGGGATTGACTTGATTTGATAACTGGTGATGGATATTGCAATGCAAGTCTGGTGCAATAGATGTATAGCATGGTCACGGCTAGAAATATTTATATTTGAGGGTACGGTTCTTATCACATCTGTTAGCAGAGCACCGTTGCATTTGTATTGGTCGGGTCTCTGATGACATACAGTTCACGGTAGCTTTAGATTAATCAATGCACGGTACGGCTATGGCTTGTGATATTTACCATTGACAGTACAGCACTTAGTGCATCCATTAAACGTTTCGCTTTAGCCTTTGGATTGCCAAGTTCAATGATGTTATATTTTCAATACCAATTCTAGTATGACAAGGGGCAGATACGTAAGAGCTCTAGGTATTAACAACAGACAAGAAAGTAGCCAGTACGGTCACAATAACAATAATGTAGACATCGATTAATTTGATCACTTATGACCTAAATGCCACATTAGTTCCAGAACAGCCAACGTACACATAGCTACGTCTAGAGATATTTGAAATACACGGCACGGTAGTTGATGCATCCACCAATTGAGCACTGTAGACGGTGTATAAATTTGATCACTGATGGCGCAAATTCCAAAGCACGTCTAAAGTAAACTATGCATATGGCGGTTATGTCTGCAGATACAACCAATTTATGTTACAGTGCATAGTACATCCATCAGCGAATCACTGTAGCCGTTGAATTGATCTGTTCAATGTTGATTTGTATTGCATGTCAATTCCAGAATGACAATGACAGATCCACCACCGCTCGAGGCATTAACCACTGACGACAGTGTACTAAACGCAACCATCAGCACAGTACTGCGTTGGTCTGATTAATCTGATCTCTGGTGATATAAATTTCACAGTAGCCCATTTATGATCAATGCATACACAATTATCGATACAGATAATTACAATTCCCAGTACGGTAGATTGTACATCCACCAACAGACTACTGCATCGGTTGGATTCGTATGTTCATTGACAATGTAAACCCTATTGCAACTCTAGAATGACATAGGACTGGACCAATACCTCTCGAGACATTAAAAATTGACGAAGTAGTCCTGAGCACGGCCAGCACCGCAGTAATGTTGGGCTGGATTGATTTGCTCACTGATAATGTAAATTACTAAGCAAGACTAGAATAATAAATGTAGAGTACAGTTATGGCTAGAGTTGTTTAAAATTGCAAGTACAATCCTTATAACCTCCATCTGCAGATCACTGTAGCCTATGGTTTGGTATGTTCAATCATGATTTATATTCTATAGCAATTCCAGAGTTACAAAATTATGATTCGTTACCGCTCGAGGCATTAATAACTGACGGCACATTTCTGAGTGCAGCCACCATACTTTACTGTAGCCGATGGATTAATTTGTTCACTAAACACATAAATTCCGTAGTAGTTCTGGAATTATCAACGTATACACCAGTTACGTCTATAGATATTTAAAATTCCAAATAAGTTAGTTGTTACATCCGCCAACAGACCACTGTACCGATGAATATTTCTGCTAGCAGATGTCTCGATCAAAGTAGCAGTTTTAAAATGGTCAATGGGTAGAACGTATATTGGTACAGGTATTGTCAAATCACAATAAAGTACGTAGTAGAGGCATATACACAACGGTATAGTGATTGAATTAACTTATTCGCTGACAATTCAAGTTCTACTGTAGTTGTAGAGTAATTCATGGACAGAGCAATTGTCGCTGGAGAATTAAACACATGTCAAAGGAGTACAGTGTAAGGCCATCAACAAAGCACTGTAGCCGTTTGAATAATCAAGTCACTCACGATATAAATTCTGTAGCAAATTTAGAACGAATAAGGGCATGTCCATTCTAGCTCGAGATATTATGAATTGACCACAAAGTATTAAGTACCGCCATCATCGCAGTACTGCAGCCGTTGGATTAACTTGTACGCTGATGATTTATGTAGAAGGGCAATTCTAGAAATATTAATGTATAGTACGGTTACGGCCTTGGGTATTTAGATTTGACAGTTCGGTACTTGGTACATCCACCAATAGAGCTATTAATTACAATAGCAGTTTTAGAACTATCAATGGATAGATCAGGTGTCTGTAGTAATATTGACATATGCCAATACAATACCTAGTGTAGCCATCCACACAATATTTTAGCACCTGCACTAAGCTGTTGGCTGATCATCCGCGTTCCTCAGCGAGTGTAGGGGGATCAATGGATAGAGAAATTTTCGTTGGAGACATTGACACGCGTTAAAAACTTACTGGTCATAGCCATCGACTGAGCACCCTTGCCACTTGATTACTCAGGTCACTGATGACGTAAATGCTTTAGCAATTCTAGAATAATCATTGCACATACCGGTTATGACTTCGGCATTTTCATCTGACCGCACGGTGCTGAGTACGTCCATTAAGGAAGCGCTGTTACTGTTGGATATATATGTTGTCTGACGTCCTATATTATATAACAATTCGTTAATGGCAAAATACTATTCCATTATCGAATGAGAAATTAAGAATTGATAGCGCAATACTGAGTGCAGGTATCACTACCATACTGTAACCGTTGTGTTAACCTCTTCACTGATGATGTAACTTCCACAGCAATTCTAGAGTTTTCAACGTATGGTACTGGTGTGGTTGGAGATATTTACAACTGATGGTACGGTACTTGTTACGTCCACTGACAGAGCAATATTGCCATTAAATTAATCTGACCGCGGAAGAGCTGAGTTCCACAGCAATTGTGGAGTGATGAATAGATAGAGCTGCTGTCGTTGCAGGCATTGTCCTATTTCAAAACATCGCAGAGTATAGCCATCAACAAAGCGCTGTAACCGTTTGATTAATCTGTTCACTGTTGTTATAAATTCTGTAACAATTCAAGAATGACAAAGGGCAGATTCATTATCGCTAGACGTAACGACATAAGACAAAACAGAGCCGAGTACAGCCATAATTACAGTAATGTAGCGGTTGCATTAATCTGATCACTGATCACTTAAATTCTGTAGATATTCTAGAACGGCTAATGGTGTATTAGACCGGGATATTAGTGATTGTCAAAAGAGGACTGAGTACAGACATCATAATTCTACTGTAGCCGTTGGATTGATTTGCTCACTGATGTTTCAATAGCAAGTTATGAATAATCAAAGTATCAAACGGTTATGTCTAGAGATATTTACAATTAACAGTATGGTGCATGGTTCATCTACAAACAGAGGCCTGGTGCCGTTGGATTGATCTGGCCACTGCTGATTTAATTCCTATAGAAATTTTAAAATGACGAGAGGCTCATCCAATATCGCTCGAGATATTTACAATTGTCAACACAGTACTGAGTACAGCCATCTTGACCGAACTGTAGCCGTTGTTCCATTTTTCCTCACTGGTGATTTAAATTCCCCCGCAATTCTAGGAAAATCAGTATATACGAGATGTGTGGCTAGAGATATTTGCAACTGACATTACCGTACACAGTACAACCATCAAGAGAGTATTGTGGCCGAACAATTATTCTGCTCTCTGATGATGTAGGCTCCACACCATTTCTAGGAATACCATTGGAAGAAATATATATCGGTAGTAGAAATGGCAAATAGCAACACAGCACTGATTGTAGCTGTCTACATTCTACTGTAGCCATTGTATTAACCTGATCGCTATTCATATGAGTTCTTCAGCAACTGTGGAATGATCAATGAGTAGAGCGATTGTCGTTGGTGACATTGTGGTATGAAAGCAGAGCACTCAGTACAGCAATCAGCATGGAGCTGTATCCGTTTGAATAATCTGCTCCCTGTTTCTTCAAATTCTGTAGCAATTCTAGAATGTCAAAGGATAGGTCCATTATTGCTAGACACATCACCACCAGAAAAAATAGAACACAGTACAGCCATGGTTACAGTAATGTAGCCGTTGTACTTCGATTTTGTATCAATTCTAGAATAATCTGTGTACAAGCAGGACATAGCTGGAGATATTTACGGTTGACACTACGGTACTTAGTAAATCCACCAGCAGGGCACGGCAGCCGTTGGGTTAATCTGTTCACTGGTGATTGAGACTCCTTAACGAATCTGGTACGATCAATGGATCGAAAGATTATCGGTAGTGCTTGGAACATATTGCAATACAGCAGAGAGTGTACCCGCTTGCAGAATACTCTGGCCATTGTATTGACCTGTACGCTGAACATTCACGATCTTCCGCATTTGTAGAATGATCAATGAATGGCAATTGTCGCTGGAGATATTGAAATACGCCAATACATTAGATAGTATGTGCATCAACAGGGCATTCTTAAGTTAATATTTTTCTGCTCTCTGCTGATATAAATTCTATAGCAATCCTAGAATGACAAGGGGCAGAAACTTTATCGCTCGAGAAATTAGCACTTGACAACACTTTACTGAGTAGGGTCATTGTAGCAGTATCGTGGCCGTTATGTTGATTTGTCCACCGAAGATTTAAATTCCACAGCAATTCTAGAATAGGCAATGTATATGGCCGTTATGGCCGGAGATATTTTCAATTAGCAGTACGGTACATAGCACATCCACCGGCGGAGCACTGTCGCCGTTTGTTTAATCTGATCAATTGTGACTCTATTCTACAGCAATAGTAGAAGGACAAAGGCAGATCCATCACCGCTCGATATGTTAACAACTGGTAACGCAGCACTGAGTATAGCCATCAACACCGCACTGTTGACGCGGGAATAATCTATTGACTGACGATTTAAATTCCATAGCGTATCTAGGATGGTAAAAGGCATATCAATGATCGCTCGAGGCGTTAACAATTGACAACACGGTACAGAGAGCAGCCATCGTCACAGTACTGTAGACGTTGGGTTCACTTGTTCACTGGATACCTTTACCTCCACGGTCATTCCAGAATAACCAACGTATAGAGAAGTTATCGCTACAGATATTTAAAATTGAACACACGGTACATAGCCATTCACCAATATTGCACTGTAGTCGTTGGATTGAACTGTTCAATGACGATTTAAGTTCTGTAGCAATTCTAGAATGACGACAGGCAGGTTCGTTATCTCTCTAGATATTAACAATTTCCACAACAGCATTGAGTACATCAATCATCACAGTACTGCAGCCGTTGTATTAATTTGTTCACTGCAGATGTAAATTCGACAGCAATTCTAGAGTAATCATTGCCCAGAACGGTTGTGGCTGATGTTATTTACAACTGACACTACGGTACTCTTGATATTGACCAACAAAGCACTGTAACCATTAGATTCACGTGTCCAGTGAGCATTTAAACTCCACACAATCGCTAGTATAATCCATGTATACTTCAAATACGAATGTAGATATTTGCAGCTGTTAGAGCGGTACTTGGCACATCAACCATCGTAGCAGTGTAGCCATTCCATAAATCTAAAAAGTGAGGTAAATTCTACAGCAATCCTAGGATGACAAAGGGCAGACCAATTAACTCTCGTGATTTTGGCCGTTTATGAAGCAGTACTGAGTACAGCCATCATCGCATTACTGCAGCCGTTGGGTTTATTTGTTCATTGACGGTTAAAATTCCACACCAATACGAGAATAATCAATGTGTAGAACATTTATGTCGCAAGATATTAGAATTCGCGCCAATGTGCTCAGTACATCCAACATCAAAGCGCTTTAGCCGCTGCGTTTATCTGTCCGCTGCCTATTTGTCCTCCCTATATGTTCCAGAATGGTCAACGTATATATCAGATATCTTTAGTATTATTGACAAGTAGCAATACAGTCCTGAGTGCAGCCATCTGCACAATGCTTTAACCACTTATTTAATATGTTCGCTGATCAACTGAGTTGTTATGCAACTATAGAAAGGGCAATAGTTGGTGTACATGCCGCTGGAGGAATTCACATATGTCAAAACGGCAATGGGTACAGTCACTATCACAGTACAGCAGCCTTCGCATTCATCTGTTCACTGGTGACGTGGATTCCAAAGTACGCCTACAATAATCAATGTATAGGTCAGATGTGGCCATTACATAATCAAAATTGGTAGCATGTTGCAGGGTAAGTCCACGTGCAGAGCAATGTAGAAGTTGGATAAATCTGTCCACTGTTGATATAATCTCTGTGCCAGTACCTGAATGATCAAGGGATAGATCTGAAATGTTTGGTGTTATTAGCAAACGACCATACATTTCTGGATGTAGTCGTCTACAGAATGCAATAGCCGTTGAATTAATCGGTTCGCTGACCATGGAAGTTGTTCGGCAATTGTGAAGCGACCAATGGATTCAGCAATTCTCGACGGAGACATTTATATTTGCCAAAGCAGATCGGATTGATGCCACCATTAAAGGAATGTGGCCGTTTTATTAATTTGTACACTGATGATTTAAATTCCGCAGCAGCTCTAGAGTATACAATGTATAGGTTGGTTATGGCCAGAGATATTTACAATAGGCAGCACCGTGGTTAGTACATTCACGAAGAGAGCGCTCTAGCAATTGGTTTAATCGTTCAGTCATGAATTAAACTGTGCAGCAGTTCTAGAACGATCAACGGATAGATCAATTGCCGCTGGAGACATTGGCATACGGCACAAGATTACTGAGTAGTGTCATGATTAATTTAATACATCCATTTTATTTATTTTTCACTGGTCATTTAAATTCCGTAGCAGCTTGAGGATAAGCAATGTACATTTCGGTTGTCGCTTTCGATATTAACAGTTAACTACACAGTGCTGAGTACAGTCACCATACCGGTACGGTAGCCGAAGCAACTATCTCATACCTTATGACGTAGATTCCACAGAAATTAAAGAATAATGAAGGTATAGGCCATTTGTGTCTAGAGCTATATACAATTGGCAGCACGCTGCTTAAAGCATCTGTTATGGCAATTCTACAATGGCTAATTTCAGATCAATTATATCGGCAGGCATTAACAGTCGACACAGCAAGGACTGAATACAGCAATCATCAAAGTGACGAATAATTTGTCCACTGCTGATGAAGGTTCTACAGCAATTCTAGAATATTCAATGTATGGTACGAATATGGCTAGAAATTTTTGCAACAGAGTATATCGTACATAGTTCATGCTCGAAAAGAGCACTGTAGCGTTTGGATTAGCCAGTTCAATGGTGATTTATATACTACAGCAGATCAAGATTGACAACGGACGTATCCATTACCGATGGAAACATCAACAGTTGACAACACATTACTGGTTTCAGTCATCATTACGTTAATGTAGCCGTTGGATTAAATTGTTCATTGAAGACAATGTTCCACAGACATTATGGAATGATCAATGTATACAACGGTTCTGGGTAGGGATGTTTACAACTGAGAGTACCGTACTAAGTACATCCACAAAAGAGCACGCTAACCGAAGGACTATTCCATTTAGTGGTGACATATATGTTACAGCAACTGCAGAATGGAAAAGGATAGATCCATTATGCCTCGAGATATTTGCGACTTACAACACAATACACTGTACGTCCATCAAAGCGGTTATGCAGCCGGTGGATTAATATGTACATTGATGACGTAAATTCCACATTCATTCTGAAATAATTAATGTACATTACGGATATTGGTAAAGATAATTGCAATTGACACACCTGCTCGTCGTGCGTCCACCAACAGGGCAGTGCAGCCTTTCGATGAATCTGTCTACTGATGATCAACGTTTTATAGCGATTATAAAATGACAAACAACGGATCCACATTCCATAGAGGTATGAACAAATGACAACACAGTACTGAGTTCAGTCGTCATCGCCGTACTGTAGCAGAAGCGTTACTTTCATCACTGGTGGTGTTAATTTAAAAGCAATTCTAAAACATTCAGCGAATAGTACGGTTAGGGCAAGAGACATTTAAAAATGACAGTACCGTAGTTTGTGCATCTACCAAGAGAGCTCTATGGCCGTTGGATTAATCTGCTCACTAATGATATATATTGTACTGCGATTCTGCAGTGAGAAAATACAGACCCATTATCTCTGGAACATAAGCAACTTACAACACAGTACTGAGAGCTGCCAACATCACAGTACTGTAGCAGTTGGAATAATTTGATTATTGATGGTTTAACTTCCACAGCCCTTCTTGAATAATCATTGAATGGTACAGATATGGCTAGGAATGTACACAATAGTCAGTATGATACTAAGTACATCCAGCAAGAGAGCACTGTAGCCGATGAATTATCCTCCTCAGTGGTGATTTAGATTTTCTGGCAATTGCACTACGACTAATTACGTATACATTATATCCCCGGGCATTAAGGATTGGCATAGCAGGACTGGGTACAGCCGTCATGACAGTAACGTTGTCGTTGGAACAATTTGTTCACTGATGGTGGAACGTCTACAGCAATTCTAGATCATACAATGTATGATACGGATATGGTTAGAGGCATTGACAGTTGACAATACGTTACTTCGTGCATCTGCCAAGAGAGTACCATTGCCGTTCGATTAATCTGCTCACTGATGATCCATGTTCCACAAAAATTCTTGAATGAAAAAGGGCAATTCCATTATGCCTCGAGATATGGGCAGTTGAAAACGCAATAGAGTGTAAAGCCATAAAAACGGGAACGTATTCGGTAGATTAATTTGTCCACTGATAATACAAGATCCGCATTCTTTCTAGAATTAACAATGTATAGTACGGCTATGGGTAGAGGTATTTACAATTGACATTACGGTACATAGTTCACCCAATATCAAAGCACTGCGGACGTTGGACTGTCCCCTTCAATGATGATTTGAATACTATTGCAATGCTAGAATGACAAAAGACACATCCATTACTGCTCGGAATATTACCAACTGACAACACGGTGTTCAGTACAGCCACCAACGCTGTCTGCAGCGGTTGGATTAACTTGTTCACTGAAGACTTGAATTGCACAGAGAGTCTAGAGTAAACAACGTATAGAAAGGGTATGGCTAGAGATAAATACAATTGTCAGTACGTTTCCTATTACATCCATCAACGGAGCACAGAAGCCGTTGGATTGGTCCGTTGAATTATGATTTATATTCTATAGCAACTCTAGAATGACAAAAGATATGTACATTACTGCCGGAGATATTGAGAATCGACGACATAGGTCTAAGTACAGCCATTCTACCATGCCGTAGCCGTTGGATAAAATAATCACTCACGACTTAATTTCCACAGTAGCTCTTGAGTAATCATTGTATACGTCAGTTATTGCTAGAGACATTCAAAACTCCTAGCACGGTAGTAGGTGCATCCATCAATAGAGTAGTGTAGCCGTTGGATTAAACAATTCAGTCACGCTTAAAATTTCAAAGCACGTCTAGGGCAGCAATTGCATGACACGGTTACGTCTAGAGATATTTACAATTGTCAGTAGGCTACCGAGTACATCTACCAACAGAGAAATGTAGCCGTTGTACTGATCACTAATGATTTTATTCCTACTGCAATTTCAGGTTGACAAGTGTCATATCCACTGTCGCTCGAGATGTTAATAATTGCCAAAGCAGAAGCGAGTATAGCCATCATCAAAATACTTCAGCCGTTCGTATAATTTGTTCACTGATGGTCTAAATTCTATAGCAATTGCAGGTTTCTCTAAGCATAAAACAATTTGATAATAGAGTATTGATTATAGCCATGAACGCAGTACTACTGTCATTGCTTCAAGCAATGCTGTGACGAAGAAAGTTATTTTGCAATTCAAGTTTGTTCAATGGAGGGATCCATTATCGCTGAGGATACAGAAACTTGTATCTACAGCAATGATTGTATCAATCCATACACTTCTACATTCAATCGATTAACCTATACGCTGGCCATCAAAGTTCTGTAGCCACTATAGAATAGTCAATGTAGTGACCAACTACAGCAAAGATATTGACAAGCGACAATACAGTACGGAGTACAGCCATAAACACAAAATTATAGTAGATGGATGGATGTATTTACTCATGACATAAATTCTGTTGCAAATCCACAGTAATCTACGTATAAATTAATTATGGCATGAGATATATAAAGTACGCTACGGTATCTAGCACATCCGCAAGCACTGTAGCCTTTAATTAGTCTGGTCATTGGTAATTTAAATTGCATAGCATTGTTAGAATGATGAACGACATATCCATCATCGCCCGAGATGTTAGCATTACACAAAGCGGTGCTGAGTACAGCCATCATCACAGTACTGTGGTCTTTAGATTAATTTGCCCTCTTGTAACGCAAATTTCTTAACCATCCCAAAATAACATATGTATAGCTCAGTTACGCGTGCAGACATTTACAATTGACAGCAGGATACTCAGTGCATCCTCCAACACACCAATGTAGCCTTTGGATTAATCTGCGCTCGGATTAATTGAACACAATAGCATTTCTAGGATGATCAATGGATTGCTTAAATAACGGTAGAGATATTGACAATTTACAACACCGTACCGCGTGTAACAATCTACACAATACTACAGCCATTGTTTTAATGTGTTCGCTGGCCTTCTATGTCCTTGAGCATTTGTAGAATGATCAGTGAGAAGAGAAATTGTCGCTGGAAGCATTGACAGATGTCAATAAAGTACTGAGTATAGAGTGCAACAGAGCACTGTATCTTCTTGATTAGCCTGCTCACTAGGCGTTTATGTTCTATAGCAATACATGTTCTATAGCAATTCTAGGATGACAAACTGCAGATCCACTAAATCGCCAGGAAATAACGATTTATATAGCTGGACTGTGTAACGCTATCTTCGCAGTAACGTAGTAGCTGGATTAATTTGATCGCTAACGGTTTAAATTAACAAGCTCTTCCAGAAATATCCACGTATAGTACGGTTACAGCAAGAAATGTTTGCAGGAGGCAGTACGGTACGCAGCACATACACCAATAAAGCGCTGTAGATCATTTATTAACCTGTTCAATGGTGATTTATGTTCTATACCATTTCCAGATTGACAAAGAACGGATCAGTTAAACATCGAGACATTAACATTTGACTTAACAGTACTGTCTACAGTCATCATCTCGGTACTGTGGCATTTAGATTAGTTTGATCACTAATGAAGCAGTTCCAAAGTAGTTCTAGCGTAATTAATATACACAAGAGTAATGGCTAGAGATGATAAAAATACCCAGTGCGGTAGTTGATGCATACAACGAAGGAGCACTGCAGCCGCTGGATAAATCCGTTCACTGATGTGAATTCCACAGTGGTACTAGAATTATCAATGTATACATCAGCTAAGTCTAGGGCTATTTACAATTTCATGTGCATTGTTAGGTACAACCACCGATACAGCACTGGAGCCATTGGATTAACCTCTTCAGTGGCGATACATGTTACATTGCAACCCTACAATGACAAAGGACTGACTCATTATCGCTCTAGATATTAACAAGTGACGAAGCAGTACTCAGTACAGCTATCATCACGGTACCGCAGTCGTCGGATTGATTTGTTCACTGGAGGTGAAAATTCCAAAGCACGTCTACAGTAATCAATGCATTGTGCGGTTATGGATGGAAACATCTACAATTACGTGTACGGTACTTTGTACATACACCAACAGGGCACTGTAGCAGTTGGATTAATATGTTCAGTTATGATTTAAATTCCAATGCAATTTTAGGTTAAAGAATGTATAGTACGATTACGGCTACAGATATTGACATTTGATAGCACGATACATAGTGCATCCATCAAGAGAGCACGATAATCGTTGGATTAATCTGTTCAGTGGTGGTTAATATCCTATTGATACCCTAGAATGACTAAAGACAGATCCGTCACAGCTCGAGATAGTAACTATTGCCATAACGGCACTTAGTGCTGCTATCACGACAGCACGGCGGCAGCTCGTTCAATCTGTTCTCGGATGATATATATCCTGTTGCAATTCTAGAATGGCAAAGGACTGACCCACTATCGCTCGGGATATTAACAAATGTCGAAACAGTACTGAGTACAGCTATAATCACAGTATCTTAGCCGTTGAATTGATTTTGTGACGGATAATTTATGTTTAACAGCAATTCTAGAATAACCAATATGTAGTGCGGTTTACGTTACAGAAATTTACGACTGTCAGTACGGAGCTAAGAACATCCATCAACGGAGCACTGTAGCCCTTGGATTGATATGTTCAATGATTATCTATATTCCATATCCACTCTAGGATGGCAAAGAACGGATCCACAACCGCTCGTGGTATTAACCACTGATAACACAGTACAAACTTCAACCATCACCACAGTACCGCCGCCGTTGCATTAATCTGTTCTCTGATGAAATACGTTCCACAGTTGTTCTTTAATGATCAGCGCATACATCAGCTCTGGATGGAGACATTTACAATTCCTAGTGCGGTAGCTGTTGCATCCGCTAGCAGACTACTGCAGTGTTTGGACTAGTCTGTTGAGTGACGTTGTATATACTATTGCATTTGAAGAATGACAAAGGACTGAACCATTACCTCTCGAGACATTTTCGATAGGCGAAACAGTACTGGGTACAGCGAGAATCTCAGTACTGCTAAGCTGGGCTAATTTGCTCACTGATGATGTAAATCACTGAGCAAGACTCGAATAATGAATGCATAGTACGGCTATGGTTGGAGATATTTATAATTGAAAGCACATTTCATAGTGCATCCATCAACAGAGCACTGTGGCCGTTGGATTGTTCTGTTCAATGATGACTTATATCTTGTAGCAACTCTAGAATGACTAAAGGTATATTCATCGCCGCTCGATATATTAACAACCGACAGTACAGTACTAACTTCAACTATTACCACATTACTGCCGCCGTTAGATTAATCTGTCCTTTGATGATATAAATTCCACAACATTTCAAGAAAATCCATGTATGAATCAGTTACGGCCACAGACATTTACGACAGGCAGTAAAGTACATAGTACATCCACCAACAGAGCACTGTGGCCGTTGTATTGTTCCGTTCAATGACGATTTATATTCTATAGTAATTCTAGAATGGCAGATGACAGATCCTATACCGCTCGGGACATTAAAAACTGACATTAACAACTGGGCACTAAGCACAGCTATCATCAGATTACTGTTGCCGTTGAATTAGCTTGTTCACCAACGATTTAAGTTCCACAGCAGTTCTAGAATAATGGATGTGTACGACAGTTCTAGCTGGATGTATTTACAATTCCTGGTATCGAAGTTGGTACATCCACAAACTGAGCACCGTAGCCGCTGGATTGATATGTCCACTGATGACCTGTACTCTATGGCAAATCTAGGATAATCAGTGGAAGGATCATGTATCTGCAGTGACATTGAGAAATGGTAGAAGGGTACAAATTATAGCCATCTGGACAATACTATCGCTATGGCAAAAATCTGTTCGTTGATAATCCAAGTTGCTCAGCAAATGTAGAATGATCAGTGGATACAGCAATTGCCGCTGGTGGCATTAACATATGTTAAAACAGTACTAAGTATAGAAAGGATCAGGGCATTGTAGAAGTTTGATTAATCTGTGTACCGATGGGCAAAATTCTATGCCAATGCTGGAATGTCAGGAGGATGATACATTATCGCTAGAGATATTTGCAACTGAAGACACCGTCCTGATTACAGCAATCACCAGAGAACTCTAGCCGTTTTACTAATTCCTTCACCGACGCCCTAGACATTAAGCAGTGACGAAACAGTAGTGAGTACAGCCATCATCACAGTAATGTAGCCATAGGATTAATTTGATCACTGATGGCTTAAGTTACACAGTAGCTCTAGAATAATCAAAGCATACATCAGTTATGGCTAGAGACATTTAAAACGAACTGGTAGGAAATTGAACGATCCACGAACTGAGCACTGCAGCCAATGGGAAAATTCGTTCGCAGAAGATGTAAATTCCAAGGCAAGTCTTGAGAAATCAATGTATAGTCCGGTTATGGCTGGAGATATCTGTAAATGTTAGGAGAGTTCCTAGTATGTCTATCTACAGTGCGCAGTAGGCGCTGGATTAATCTGCACAATGATGATGTTGATTCTGTAGCAATACTAGAATGGCAAGAGACAGGTCCATTATAGCTCGAGATATTAATAATTGACATAGGGGTACTAGGTACAGCAATCGTCAGAGTACAGCAGCCGTTGGACTAATCTATCCACTGATGATTAACAATCCGAAGTAGTTCTAGAATAATCAATGTATACATCTATTGTTCCTAGAGGTATATACAAGTCCTAGTAAGGTGGTTGTTACCACCACAAATAGAGCATTGTAGCCGTTTTATTAATATGCGCAGCATTGACTTATGTTCCAAAGCAAGTCTAGGGAAGCCAATATATAGTACCGTTATGGCTAGAGGTATTTATATTTGTCAGTAGGGTTCTTAGATCCTCCATTAATAGAGCAGTGTATTCGTTGGATTGGTCTATTCATGATGACTTGGATTCTACAGCTATACTAGAGTGAGAAGTCACAAATTCATAACGGCTAGTGCTATTAACAACTGACAACACAGTACTAAGTGCAGCCACCATTATTATACTGTAGCCGTTGGTTTAAATCCTTTGGTGATGATTTATATTCTATTGGAATTCGTGAACGGCGAAGGATTGTCCGACAATTTCTCGATACAAACAGTTGACGGAACAGTGCAGAGAACTGACGGCATGACAGTCCTTTAGACGTTGGACTCATTTGTCCACTTGTCATATAAGTTGAATAGCAATGCTAGAATCATCAATGGATAGTACGGTTATGGCTACAGATATTTACAATTAACAGTACGGTTCATGTTACACACATCATCGGAGCACTCCAGCCGTTGTGTTAAACTTTTCAGTGATGATCTAAATTCCGCTGTGGTTCTAAAATAGCCAATGTATACATCACCTATGCCTGAAGGTATTAACAAATCACAGTACGGTATTTGTTACATCTACCAATAGGGTACTGTAGCCGTTGGATTAATCTGCTGAGTGATGATTTAACTACCATTGATATTCTAGTATGACAACGAAGTGTACCACAATCGCTCGAAACGTTAACAATTTGCGAAACAGTAAACTAAATCTGCTATAGTATGTAAATCGACATTGAACAGATCAATCCAACGACTAGTGTGCTCTATTGGTAGATACAACGAATATCGCACTGGGAATTGCAAATATCTATAGCCACACCTAATGTACACATTGATCATTCTAGCACTACCTTGTAGTTTAAACCATAAGACAATAGATCAATAAAGCAGCTGCAGTACTGTTATGATGGCTGTACACCGTATTGTTTTGTCAATTCTCAGTATCCCTTGCTACAACGGATCTGTCCTTTGTCATTCTAGATTTGCAGTAGCTAAATCATGACGGAGCAGAGTAATCCAAATGTTGCAGCGCCCTAACGTTGGATTTACCGAGAACCGTGCAGTAATATGCAAATATTTCTAGCCATAACAGTACTATACATTGATTATTCCAGACTTTCTTTGGAAATTACATCACCGGTGAACAAATTATTCAAACAGCTACAGTACCCTGATAATGGATGGACTCAGTCCTGTTTCGTCAATTGGAAATATCTCGAGCGATGGTGTGCCAGTCCTTGGTCGTTCTGGAATTGCAACAGAATATGAGCCATCGCTGAACACGCTACTGCAACGGATGCATTGCTCTATTTGTTGATGCACCAACTATTCTACATGGAATAGTAAATATCTCAAGCATTATCTCGTGTATACATTGATTATTCTAGGAATCGTGTTTAACCTAAATAATTACTGCACAGATAATTCCAACGGCTTCAATGCTCTGCTGGTGGTAGTTCCAACTACCGCAATGGGAATTGTAGATATCCCTATCCGTAACTGACGCATACATAGGTTATTCCAGAACTACGATGGAAGTAATATCATCAGCGTACAGATAAATGAAACGGCTGCAGTACTGTTATGACGGCCATACTATATGCAGTTATGGCAATTGTTAATATCTCGAAATATAACGGATCTGTCTTTTGTCACTCTACAGTTTCTATAGAATCCACATCCTCATAGATCAGGTTTATTCAACGTATACAGTGTACTGCCGTTGGACGTACTAAGCACCGTACTGCCAATTGTAAATATCGGTAGCCATAACCGAACGATACATTGATTATTTTATAACTGCTGTAAAGCTTAAGTTGTAAATGAACAAATTAGTTCAATGGATAACGTGCTGTGATTATGGATGTACTCAGTACTCTTTCGATAAATGTTAATGACTGGAGCTATAATGGGTCAGTCCTTCGTCATTCTAGAGTTGCAATTGCATATAAATAATCACTGAAAGGATTAATCCAACGGCTACAGAGATCCAATGGTGAATGTACCAACAAACGCACTGGGAACTGTAATTGTCTCTACCCATAGCTAATGTATACATTTATTATTCTAGATCCACCGAGAAATTTAAATTACAAGTGAACAGATTAATCCAACGGCTTCAGTACTGTTATGGCGGCTGCATACAGTCCTCTTATGTAAATTGTTAATACATCGGGCTGATATGGATCTTCCTTTTGTCATTCTAAGACTGTTATATAATTTACATCATCATTGAACAGGTAAGTCCAACGACCACAGTGCTCTGTTGATGGATGTACTAATTACCGAACTGAGAACTGTAAATATCTGTAACCGTAACGCTACTGAACATGAACAACTACAGAATTGCCGTTAACCTTAAATTATCAGTGAACAGATTAATCCAAATCCTGTACTACTGTGACTATGGCTGTACTCAGTACTGCTATGTCAAGTGTTAATATCTCGAGTTTTAACGGACCTCTCTTTTGTCACTCCAAGATTGCTAAAAAATTTACATCACCATTGAAGTGTTTAATTCAAAGGCACCAATGCTCTGTTGATGGATGTTTTAATTACCGTACTGTCAATTGTAAATATCTGTAGCCATAACCGTACCATAGATTGATTATCCTTGAATTGCTGTAGAAGTTACGTGAGTGGATAAATTATTCCAGCGCATAGTTTACTGTGATAATGGCTGTACTCAGTCCTGCTATGTCGATTGCAAATGCCTAACAATACAGTGGATCTGCAATTTCTCATTCTGGTATTGCTACATAATCTAAACCATCATTAAACACGTCAGTGCAGCCGCTGCTACTTGCGGCTGGTCGGGGTGCCAAGTGCGGATGTGCCAATTGCAAATATTTCTAGACATAAGCGTACTGCACAATGATAATTCCAGAATGGCTGTGGAGCTCAAATCATCAGTGACCAAAATTATCTAGCGGCTATTGTACTGTGACGACTGGTTTACTCGGTATTGTGTTGTCAATTGCTTATCTCTCGGGGGATAACGTATGTGGCTTTTATCACTCTAGAATTGCTATAAAGTCTATATCATAGTTGAACATATTAATCCTGCGGACACAATACTCTGATGGTGGATGTGCTAAGTACCGTAATGCAGTTGTTGATATTTCTAGTCATAACCGTACTATACATTGATCATTCCAGAATAGCTGTGGAATTTATTCGCCAATGAACATGTTAATCCAAAGGCTCCAGTAATGCGACGATGAATGAAATGTGTACCGTGTTGCCAATTGTAAGTATCCCTGTCGATAATGGATATCTCCGATGTCATTCTCAAAACTGCTGCAGCACGTAAATCACCATTGAGCAGATTAATTCTACAGCTGCATAGCTCTGCTGCTGGATGTTCTCAGTTCTGTAACGTCAGTTGTAAATACCTCCATCCATATCCATGCTGTGCATTAAATATTCTGGAATTGCTGTTGTACTTACATCATCAGTGGACAAATAATTAAAACTCCTACTTTACGGTGACGATAGCTGTACACAGGCCTGGTATGTCAGTTGCTGATGCCTCACGGTATGAATAGTCTGCAATTTGTCTTTCTGGAATTCCTAAAAAATCAAAACCTGCATTGGCCAAGTAAATCCAACGGCTGCAGCGATCTGCTGTTCGAGGTACTGAGTACCGATGTGTCAATTGTAAATATCTCTAGCAATAAGCGTATAACACATACATTATTCCAGAATGGCAGCGGAGTTCAAATCCTCAACCAACAAAATAATCCAACGAACACAGTACTCTTATGATGGCTGTAGTCGATACTGTGTTGTCAACTGTTTATATCTCGAGGGATAACAGATCATTCTACTGTCATTGTATAATTGATGTAGTATATAGATTATCAGCGAACAGATTAATAGAGCGACAAAGCTCTGTTGGTATATATTCTAAGTAAAGTACTGTCAATTGCTAATACCTGTAGACCTACCCGTACTATGAATTGATTACTCTAACATTGCTCCGGAATTCACATTATCCGTGAACAAAATTATCCGGCGGCTACTGTACCTTGATGATGGCTGTACTCAGTACTGTTTTGTCACTTGTTAATGTCCAGAGAGGTTTTGGGACAGTCATTTGCCATTCAAGAAATTCTATAGAGACCAAATCATCATTGAACAGATCAATCCAGCGGCTACTCTGTTCTGTCGATGGATGTTCTAAGAACCGTGCACTCAATTATAAATATCCCTAATGGTAACCGTGTTATGCATATATTACTATAGACTTGCTTTGCTATTTACATCATCCGTGATGAAACCTATACATTGGATACAGTGCTCAATTGATGGATCCATCGCCTACGGTGCAGGGTAATCTAAACTTCGCTAGAAATATCTGATGAATACATTGGCTTTTCTAGAGCTTCAGTGAAATTTAAGTCATCACTGATCAAATTAATCGGTGTCTACAGTATTGTTACGATGACTGTATCTAGAACACTGTTGCCAATTGTTAATATCAGATGCTACAACGGATCTGTCCCTAGTCATTCTAGAATTTCTGTAGAGTCTAAGTCATCATTGAACAGGTCAATACAACGGCTACATTGCTCGGTTGATGTATGTAATAGGAACCATACCCTCAATTATAAATATCTCTAGCCGTAACAGTGCTATACATTTATTTCACTAGACGAAGTACTGGAAGTATCTCTAGCTATAACCGTCCCATACATTGATTACTCCAGAATTGCTTTGGAATATAAATCGTTCCTGAAAAGATTAATCCAACGTCCACAGTGCACTATTGGTGGCGGTGCCACCTACCTTGCTGGGAATTGTAATTATCTGCAGTCACAGCTGATGTATGCACTGTATATTATAGAACAACTGTGCAATTTTAGTCATCAGCTATCGAATTAATCCATGACTACATTATTGCGATTATGACTGCACTTAGTACTGTGTTTTCAGTTATTAATATCTTGAGCTATAACGGATCACACTTATCACATTCTAGAATTACTATAGAATCTAAATAATCATTGAACTATCTAATCCAACTGCTACAGTGCCTTGTGTATTGGAAATACCAACTACCGTACTGGGAAATACAAATATCTCCAGCCATAACCTTACCATGCATTGAACACTATAAGCAT
The DNA here is from genome assembly GCF_001483705.2 of Eufriesea mexicana. Taxonomy (NCBI): domain Eukaryota; kingdom Metazoa; phylum Arthropoda; class Insecta; order Hymenoptera; family Apidae; genus Eufriesea; species Eufriesea mexicana. The sequence goes on along the minus strand of NW_016908637.1, from coordinate 1,548,535 downwards.
GCTTTGGAAATTTAATCAGTAGTGACGGAATTAATCCAACGGCTACGAAACCGTCGCGACGCCAGTAGTCAGTAATTTAATGTCTATTGTTAATAGCTCGAGCTACAACGGATCTGTCTTTTTCCACTCTAAATTTATTATGGAGGATATATCATCACTGCACAAATTAATCTATCGGCTACAGTGCTCTGTTGATACATGTACTGAGATCCGTACTGTCAATTGGAAATACCTCTAGCCATTACCGTGCTGTGCATTGACTACTCCAGACATGCTTTGGAATTTAAATCATCACGCAAGAGACCAATCCAACGGCTATAGTGCCCTATTGGTGGTAGCAACAACTACTGTAATAGGCATTCTATATGTCTCTAGCTCTAACTGATGTATGCATCGATAAATATAGAGCTACCGTGGATCTTACATCATTACTGCGCAGCTTAATCCAACGGCAACTGCACTGTGATGATGGCTGTACTTAGTGCCGCGTTGCCGGTTCTTAATGTATCGAGCGATACCGGTAAATTCCTTTGTCAAAAATTAAATTATCATTTAAATTAATTAATTTATAATTAAATTTGTGTAAATTACTTCAACGGGCTATGCACACATATGTTTTCCGTACTCTGGGCTGTTCCGCCACTTGTTAATGAGTTGAGCTACAACGGATATGTATTTTGTCATTTTCGAATTGCTATATGTTAGAAATTAACGTTGAACAGGTTAATACAACAGCTGCAATGCACAGCGGATGGTTGCACTAAGTAGCGTACTGTAATTTGTAAATTTCTCTACCTATATCCGCACTACACATAGAATTTTCAAGAGTTGCTGCTAGATACAGTTTATTAGTTAGGAGAACCGTTCAAAGGCTAAGGAACAGTGATGATGGCTGTACCCAATACTGTTACCTCAATCGTTAATGTCTCGGGATATAACGGATCTGCCTTTTTTCATTCTAGTGTTGCCATAGAATATATACCATCATAGAAAATGTTAGTTCAACGGCTGTAGAACTCAGTTGCTGGATGTATAAGCTGCCATATTGTGAATTGTTAATGTCTCTAGCCTTATCTGATGTGTACAATGATTATTCAAGTGCCACAGAGGAATCTAAGTCATTACTGAATAGGTAAATCCAACGGCTACAGTGCACCATTGGTGGATGTACCAAGTACCGTACGGGGAACTGTAATTTTCTCTGGCCATACGTGATGTATACATTGATTATTCTAGAACTAGTGTGGAATTTAAATCAACTTTCAACAGATTAATCCAACGGGTGGAGTGAACTATTGGTGGATGTACCAACTAGTGTTTTGGGAATCCTAAACTTCTTTCTGCATAACTGATGCATACCTTGATTGTTCCAGAACAACTATGTAATCTACATGATCAGTCAACACATAATTCCCCCGGCTGCATTACCGTGAATTTAGCCGAACTCAGGACTTCTTCACAATTCTTTATATCTCGAGCGATGATTGGCCGTTCCCTGTCCTTCTAGAGCTGCAATGGTGTAAAAATCGTTATTGAATAGCTTAATCCAACGGTTATATGTCTCTATTGGTGGATGTAACGAATACTGTGCTGGAATAGTAAACATCCTTTTCCATTGCTGCTGTACACATTGAATATTCTAGATACACTATGTAGCTTAAGTCATCACTGGACACATTATTGCAACTGCTACAGTGCTGTATTGGAGGATATACAATCTATCTCACAGGGAATTGTAGATATTACTAGAAATAACTGATATATACTCTGAATATAGTACTACTGTGTAATTTATGCCATCACTGAATACATTAATGCAACTGCTACATAGATGTGTAGGTGGACACAAAATATACCGCACTTGGAATTGTAAATATCTCTAGCCGCAACTGATGTGTATAATGATAATTCCAGGACTGCTGCGGAATGTAAGCCGTTAGAGATTAAATTAATCCAATGCATGCAATAATGTTAAGATGGATACACAAAGTACTGTTAGGTCAATTGTTAATATCTCGATCTATAACTGATTTGCCGTTTGTCACTCTACAATTACTATACACGCTACATCATCATTGAACAGTTTAAACGAACTGCTACAATGCTGAGTTGATGGATGTAATAGGCACCGTACTGTCAATTGTAAATATATCTATCAATAGTGGTACTATGTATTGATTAGTCCAGAATTGCCCTTAAACATATATTATCAGTGAACAAGCTTGTGCATCTGCTAAAGTGCTGTGATGATGGCTGTGCTCAGTACTCTTTCGTCAATTGTTAACATCTCGAACGAAAATGGGCCAGCCCTTTGTCGCTCTAGAATTGCAGGGGAATTTAGATCATAACTGAAGAGCTTAATCCAACGGCTACATTGCTCCTTAGGTGGATGTGCCAGCTACTCTACTTTGATTTGTGAATATATCTATACGCAACTGATGTATAGATTGATTTTTCTAGAACTACTGTGGAATACGAATCACCAACGTACAGATTAAACCAGCGGCTGTTGTACTGCTGTGATACCCGTTCTCAGTACTCTTATGTCAATTGTTAATGTCTCGGGCTGTAAAGGATCTGTCTTTCGTCATTTTAAAGTTGATATGGAATCTACATCACAACTGAGTAGGTTAATTCATCAGCTACAGTACTCCGTTGCTGGATGTACTAAGTACCGTTCTGTCAGCTGTAAATGTATGTAGCCATAACCGTACTACGCATTGGTCATTCTAGAATTGTTGGTAAACATATGTTATAGGTGAAGAAATTATTACAACGGATGAAGCACTGTGATGATGGGTGTACTCAGTACTCTTTCCTCAATTGTTATTACCTCGGGCGGTAATGGGCCAGTACTTCGTCAGTCTAGAGTTGCAATAGAATGTAAATCATCACTGAACATGTTAATCCAACGGTTGCATAGCTCAATTGATGGACGTCCCTGCTACAGTACTGGGGACTGTTGATATCTCTAGGCATAACTGGTGTACACATTGACTATTCTAGAAATTCTTTGCACTTTAAGTCATCACTGGACAGGCTAATCCAACTGTTGCCGTGCTCTATTGGTGGATGTACCAGCTACTGCTCTGGGAATTGTAAATGTCGCTATCCGTAACTGATGTATGCCTTGATCGCTCTAGAACAACTGTGAAATTTGAATCACCACTGAACAGATTAATTCAATGGCTGCATGGCTCTTTTGGCGGATGTACGTTTCTTTGAGTTCCAAATATCTCAGTCCACATCCCATACATACATTGATAATTCTAGAACTACCGTGGAATTTATATCATCAGTGAACAGATTAATCCAAAGGCTACAGTGCTATATTGGTGAATGTACCAACTACCGTACAGCGAATTGACAGTGTCACTAGTAATAACTGATGCATGCCTTCGTTGTTCGAGCACTGCTGTGGAATTTACGTCATGAGTGAGGAAATTAATCCAACGGCTACAGTACTGATATGATGGCTGTAGTTAGTACTGTGTCGTCAGTTGCTAATGTTTCGAGCGGTAATGGATCTGCCCTTTGACCTTCTATAATTGCTATGGAATCTAAATCAACACTGAACAGATCAATCCATCGGATACAGTGCGCTATTGATGGATGTACTGAGAACCGTACTGCCAATTTTGAATGCATCCAGCCATAACTCATACGTACATACGTGATTCTAATGCTACTGAGAGATATTAATCATCATTGAACATATCAATACAATTCTACAATGCTCTGTTGATGGACGTAAATAGGACTGTACCAATAATTATAAATATCTCTAGTCATAACCGTAATACACATTGATTATTCTGTACTTGCCTTGAAAGTTACATCGTCAGTGAAGAGGTCAATCCAGTTATATAGAGCTCCGCTGATGGAGGTAGAATGTACAGTACTGCCAATTGTTTGAACCTTTAGCCATAACGGTATAGTTTATTGATTACTCTAGAGTTGTTGTTCAACTTAAGTTACCAGTGAACGGATTAGACCAACGGCTAAAGCAGTATGATGAGCAGTGTGCTCTATTGGCTGACGTACTGAGAACCGTACAGTCAATTGCAAATACCTCTAGCCGCAATCGCACTATAAAACGAGTACTCTGGCGTTGCTATTGAATTTAAATTATCCGTGAACAACTTAGTCCATCGATTGAAGTAATCGGATAACGTCTGTACACAATAGAGTTTCGTCAATTGCTATAGCATCGGGCAATGATGGATCGGCCCTTCGACATTCTAGAATTGCAGTGATACATATTTCGTCACTAAGCGAAATAGTCCCATGCCTAGAGAGCCCTATAGTTCACTGTACCAACTGCCCTACTGGGAAATGTTAATAACTATATCCATAACTGATACATACATTCATTGTTCTAGACCTACCATGGCAAATAAAGCATCAGTGAAATGATTAATGCAGCGGCTGCTGTATTGTGATAATGGCAGCACACAGTACTGTTTCGTCTACTGTTAATAAATCGGGCGATAATGGGTCAGCCCTTCGTCATTCTTGAATCATAGTAACATGTAATTCATCACTGAATAGATAAATCCCATGGCAAGGGAGCGCTGTCGTTGTATGTAGCAAATACCGTACTGGGAAATGTTAATACCTCTATCCATAACGGATGTGTACATTCGTCATTCTAGAACTGCCATGCAATATAAGGCATCAGTGAAGAGATTAGTGTAGCGGCTGCAGTAATATGGTAACGGCTGTACTCAGTACTCATATGTCAATTGTTAATATCTCGAGATGTAAGGGATCTGTCTTTTGTCATCCAAGAAATGCTATGGAGTCTAAAACATCATTTATCTGGATAATCCATCTTCTACAGTGCTCTGTTGGCAGATATACTGTGGACCGCACTGCAAATTGCAAATGTCTCTAGACATAACATGTCGATACATAAATTACTCTATATTTGCTCTCGAATTTATATAATCTCCGAACAAATTGATACATCTATAGTACATCGATTATGGGCGTACTTATTACTGTTTCGTCACTAGCTAATGTATAGGGCGACAATGGGTCACTCCTTTGCCGTTCCAAAATTGCAATAGAAATTAAATGAACACTGGATGGATTGTGTCAATGGCTGCAGTGTTGTATAGGCGGATGTACGGAGTACCGTACTGTCAATTTTAAGTGCCTCCTGTCATAACGGTTAGATTTATTGTTTACTCCAGACTTGCCTTTGAATTTAGATCATCAGTGGGAAAATTAATAAAGCGGTTGCAGTAATGTGATGATGGATGTTCTCAGTACCCTTTCGTCAAATGTAAATGCCTCGAGGGACAACGGGTCTGCCATTTACCATTACAGAATTGCAAATGAAACCATATCATCACGGAACAGATTAATCCAACGTCTACATGGCTCTATTTGTTGATGTCCTGAGTACCGTACTGTGAATTGCGAATGTCTCTAGCCATAACAGTACTATACATTGTCTATTATACAACTGCTGTTTAATCTAAGTTGTAACAGGACGAATTAGTCCAGCGACTAAAGTAATGTGCTGATCGCTGTACTCAGTACTGATTCGTCAACTGTTAATGCCTCGAGAGGTAATGGGAGAGTCCTTCGTCATTCTGAAACTGCAATAGAATTTATATCGCCACTGTACATCTTAACCGAATGGCAAGGATCTTTCTTGGTGTATACACCGGATATTTTACTTGGAATACAAAACATTCGTATCCATAACCGATGTATTCATTGATTATTCTACTACTGCTGTGGAATTTAAGTCACCATTGAACAGACTATTCCAACCGCTGCATTGCTCTGTTTGTGGATGTACCAACTATCGGACTGGGAATTGTGAATGTATACATCCGTAGCCGTCGTATACATTGATCGTTCTGGAACAGCTGTGTAATTTAAATCATCATTCAGCAGATCAATCCTACGACTACGCTGCTGAATTGGAGGACGTACTGATATCCGTACTGTCAACTGCAGGTGTCTCTAGCCATAACAGGACCATACAAAGAATATTCTAGATCTGCTGTTATACTTAAGTTAATTGCGAGCTTATTAGTCCAACGGCAAAAGAATTGCTATGACGTCTGTACTAAGAACTGTTGTGTCAATTGTTAATGTCCCGAGCGATAATGGGTCAGTATCTCGTGATTCTAGACTTCCGACACAAGGAATCCTCACTGATCGTACAAATCCAATGGCTGCTGTGCTGTACGGGTGAATGAAACAGTTACCGATCAGGGATTTGTAAATACCGCTACCCATAACTGGCGTATGCACTGAATATTCTAGAACAAATCATTAGTTATTCGAATAATTCGATGCATGAAACAATGTTAAGATGGCTGCAGACGGTACAGTTATGTCAATTGTTGATAACTCGATCTACAACGGATCTGCCGTTTGTCATTCTAGAATTACTATACACGCTACATTATCATTGATCAGGTTAGACGATGTGATACAGCGCTGTGGATGTAATAAGTACCATACTGTCAATTGTAAATATCTGTTGCCACAATCGTACTTTATATTGGTATATCCAGAATTGCTGTTAAAGAGAGGTTATAAGCGAACAAATTAGTCCAACCTATAAAGTGTTGTGATGATGATTGTCCTCAGAACCGTTTCGTCAATATATTAGGACTCGAACGATAATGGGTCAGTCCTCTGCCATTCTAGTATTGCAACACGGCCTAAATCATCTGTGTACATCTTAATCCAACTGCTACAGTGCCCTAATGGTGGGCATACCGTGAACAGTACTGTTAGTTGCACATGTCTCTAGCCATAGCCTTACTACACATTTATTGTTCTAGAATTGCTGTTAAACTTTAATTATCAATGAAAGAGTTAGTCCATCGGTTTATGAACTGTGAAGACGTCGGTACACGGTACTATATCGTCAACTGTTGATACATCGAGCTACAGTGGATCTGTCTTTTGTTATTCTCGAATTGCAATATAATTTAGCTCATTACTGAACGGAATAGTGCAACCCCTGCAGTGCTGTATTGGCTGATGTGCGAACTTCCGGGCCGGTAATTGTAAATATATCTAGCCACAACTGATGTACACATTGATTACCATAGACCTACTGTGGAATATATGTCATCAGAGAACAAATTAATACAACGGCTGCAGTACCGTGATGGTGGCAGTACTAAGCACTGTGTTCTCATTGCTTTCTCATCCTAGAAGAGCAATAGAATTTAAATCATCACTAAACAGTCCGATCCAACGGCTACTGCTCTCTGTTTGTGCGTGTACTGAGTACCGTACTTCCAATCTTATATACCACCAGCCATATAGTGCTATAAATTGTCTATTCTGAAATTGCTGTCGAAGATACAGCATCAGTTATCAAACTATTCCAATGCCCACGTTATTGTGATGACGGCTGGACTCAGTCCTTCTGGGTCAATTGTTAAATCCTGGCGTAGAGCTACAGTGCTCTATTGGTGGATATACCAACAACTTCTCTGGTATCTGTAAATGTATCTAGCCATAAGTAACGTATACAGTGGTAGCTCTAGAACTACAGTGACACATAAATCGTAAGCGAATAGGTTAAACGAACGGCAAGAGTACAGTTATGATCGCTGCAAACAGTCATGTAATATCAGTTGTCAATACCTCGAGCTGCAAGGTATCCGCATTTCGTCATTCGGGGATTGCTATTGAATCTACAGCATCATTGAACAGAACTATCCCACGGCGATATCTCTCTTGATGGATATACTAAGAGTTGTGGTTGCAATTATATACATCCGTAGATATGACCATACTGTACATTGGTTACTCTGAACTTTCTTTGCAATTTACATCATCAGTGAACAAATAAATCCAGCAGCAACATTTCTGGGGTGGTGGCTGTACTCAGCACTCTTTCGCCAATAGTTAGTGTCTCGAGCGTCAATGGGGAAGGCGTCTGCCATTCTAGAATTGGAATAGAGTTTATACATTCAGAGAAAAGATTAATACAACGGCTGAAGTGCTGTGATGATGGCAGCAGTCAGTGCCGTTCTAAGAATTGTTATTATCTCTAGCTGTAGCAGATCTGCCTTTTGGCATTCTGCTGTTGCAATAGAAACAACATCATCACTTATCAGGTCTTTTCTATGCCTACAGTGCTCTTTGAAGGATGTACCTAGTGCCGTAATATCGTCTCTAAATATCTGTTGCCATAACCGTAGTAAACATTGGCTATTCTGTAATTGCTGTGAAAGTTAAGTTATCAGCGAACAAATTATTACAACGGATAGAGATCTGCCATCATGGCTGTACTTAGTACTGTTTCGTTATTTGCTGATATTTCTAGAGACATTGGATCTGACCCTTGTCATCCTAGACTTGCAACAGAATTTAAATCAGCAGTCAACAGCTTAAACAGACGGCTACTGTGCTGTAGTGGTACTGGGAGTTGAAAATGCCCCTAGCCATATCTGATGTTTACGTTGATCTTTCTGGAGATACATTGGTATTTATGTCGGCACTGATCAGATTAATCCAACGGCTATAGTGCAACATTTGTGGACGCACCAACTAACGTACTGGGAATTGTATGCGTTTGTAGCCATGACTGGAGTATGCATTCATTATTTTTGAACTACTGTGAAATTTAAGTGATCAGTGAACAAATTAATCCACGGCTACAGTACTGTGATGACGGCTGTACTTATCACTGTGCTATCAGTTGATAATTTCCCGAGCGTTAATAGATTTCACTCTTGCCAATCCATAAATGCAAAAGAACATACATCATCACTGAACAGAATAATTCAACAGCTATAGTGATCCGTCGATGGATGTAGTAACTTCCGCCCTGTCCGTTGTGAATATCTGCAGCCATAACTGCTCCATGCATCGATATTTCTATAGCTGCCGTAGAATTTAGGTTGCAAGTAATTAAGTTATTCCAACATCTACGGTAATGTGATGACGGCTGCACACAGTACTGCTTCGTGAATTGTTAATGTCTCGAGCGATAATGGGTCAGTTCTTCGTCATTCTAGAGTTGCAACAGAATTTAGATCACCACTGAAAAGATAAAACCGATGGCTACAGTGAATTTGTGAATCTCACTCCATTGGTGAATGTACCAAATGCCGTACTGGGAAATGTTAATATCTCTAGCCCTATCTGATGTATGCATTGAACATTTTAGACCTACCCTGGAGTTTAAGCCATCACTGACCAGATTGATCCAATGGGCACTGTATACTATTGGTGGACGCAGAAACAAACGCACCGGCAGGTGTAAATATCTCTGGACATAACAGGTGGATGTGTCGATCATTCTAGCACAAATGTGAAATTTAAGTCACGAGTTTAGAAATTAATCCGATGGCCACAGTACAGTCGTGATGGCTGTACTTCGTACTGTGCTGACAGTTGTTAATATCACGAGGGGCAATGGATCGGTCTTTTGCCATTCTAGAATTGCAATAGTGTATAAATCATTACTGAACAGGATAATCCAGTGACTACTGTGATATATAGGTGAATGTAGCAACTACCGTACTGAGAATTCCTAATACCTCTAGTCATAACCGTGGTATACATTTGTTATTCTATAGCACCTGTGGTATCTAAGTCTTCACTGAAAATATTATACAAACCGATGCAGTGGTCTATTGGTGGATGTACCAAACACCGTTCTGAGAATAGCAAATATCTCTACCCATAACTGACGTCTACCTTGATTATTGTACATCGCCCGTGGAATTTATGTCATCACTGTACTTATAAATACAGGGCATGCAGTACAGTGATGATGGCTGCGCTCAGTACTCATATGTCAATCGTCAGTACCTCGAGCTGTATCGGACCCCCCTTTTTTCATTTTAGAATTACTATAGAATCTACAGCATCACCGATGAGACCAATCCAACGGCTATATTGCTCGGTTGATGGATGTACTACGAACCGCAGTTACAATGATGTACTCCTATAGCCAGTACCGTACTATGAATTGATTAGCTAAGACTTGCCTTGGTATTTAGATCACCAGTGAGCAGAGCAATCCCATTCCACTGTGCTCTGCTTGATGTACGTACTAAGAACAGTGTTTGCAATTACCAACGTCTCTAGCCATGTCCGTAATATGCATTGGTTATTCTAGACTTGCTTTTCGATTTTCAACGTCCGCGGACAAATTAATCCTGCGGCTACCGTACTGTGATTCTGTCTGTACTAAGTACTGTTTCGTCAGTTACTAATGTCTCGAGACATAATTAATGAATCCTTCGTCATCCTGGAATTGCTGAAGAATGTAGACCATCACTCAATATTTTAGTCCAATGGCCACAGTTGTCCATTGGGGAATGTATCAAATAGTGTACAGGGAATAGTAAATATCTCGAGCCATATCAGATGTATACATTGATATCTCTATAAACCGTTTGGAAATCAAATATTTACTGCACATATAAATCCAACGGTTTTACTGCTCTGTTGGTGAATGCACCGACTATCTTACTGGGAATTGTAAATGTCTCTATCCATAGCTGATGCGTAAATTGATTATTCTAGACTTGTTGTGGAATTTCTATCATCACAGAACAGATTAATCCAAAGTTTACTGCGATCTATTGGTGTATACAGCAATTACCGCACTTGGAAGAGTAAATACCTCTAGCCATGAGTGTTGTATACGTTGATTGTTACAGAATTGGTGGGGAAACTAAGTCTAAGTGATTTACATTATTCCAAGATCTGCAGTAAAGTTATGAAGACTGTACACGGTACTGCTATTCAATTGTTAATATCCCAAGCTGTAACTGTTCCGTCATTTGTCTATCAAGATTTGCTGTAGCTTCTATGTCATCATTGAACACGTTAATTCAGCGGCTACAGCGCATGGATGATTGATTTACTAAGTACCGTACGGTCAATTGTAAATATCTGTACCCTTAGCCTTAATATATATCGATTATTCCAGAATTGCAGTTAAATTTCATTTCTCAGTGAACAAATTTCTCCAACGGCTATAGCATTGTGATGATGGCAGTGCCCATTACCGTTTGGTCAATTGCTAATATCTCGAGCTATAATGGGCCAGCCCTTTGTCATTCCAGAAGTGCAAGAGAATATATACCATCACTGAACAGCATAATCCATCGTCTACATTGCTGTATTGGTGGATGTACCAACTAATGTAATGGGAGTAGTAAATGTCTCTATTCATAAATGACGAATACGTCGATTACTCTAGAGCTACTGTTGAATTTAAGTCATCACTGTACAGATTAATCCAGCGGCGGCTGTACTGTGACGACTGATGCACTCCGCATTGTTGCGTAAATTGTTTATATTTCGAGCTCTAACTGTTGTGCGATTTGTCATTCTGGAATTGCTGTAGCATCTACATCGTTATTGAGAATGTTAGTTCAGCGGCTACAGTGATCCGTATTTGTATGTAATATGTACCGTACTGTCAATTGTAAGTATCTGTAGTCATAACCGTACTATGTACTGATTAACCTAAAGTTGCTGTTAGACCTTAATTATAAGCGAAAGAATCAGCCCAACTTCTAGGGTACTGTGGTGATGGTTGTCCTCCGGGCTGTATCGTCAATTGATAAGTTCTCGAGCGATAATGGGTCAGTTCTGTTTCATTCTAGGTTTGCTATAGTATCTAAATCATCACTGAACATAATATTCCAGCGGCAACGTTGTTCTATTGTTGGAAGTACTGGGAGCAGTACTGGGAGTTGTAAATGACTCTAACCGTAACTGATGTATGCATTGATTATTCAAGGACTACTGTGGAACGTAAACCGTCAGTGAACAAGTTGATCCAACGCCTACAGTCCTATGACGATGGCTTTACTTAGTACTGTCATGGTAACTGTTAATATCTCCAGCTATAACACATAGGCCTTTTATCACTCTAGAATTGCTATATAATCCACATCATCATTGAACATGTTAATGCAACAGCTACAGTGCTCTGTTGACGGATGTACTAAGTACTGTACAGTCAATTCTAAATATCTCTAGCCAAAGCCGTACTGCACATTGATTATTCTAGATTTGCCGTTACACTAATGTTATCAGCGAACAAATTAGTCCAAACGCTAGAGTACTGTGATTATGGCTGTGCTCAGTATTGTTTCGTCAATTGTTAATGCCTCGAGCTCTAAGGAGTAAGTACATTGCCATTATAGAATTGGAATAGAAATTTAATTACCACTGAACAGATTATTTGGCTACACTGCTCTCTTGGTGAACGTACCATCTGCCGTATTGGGACTTCTACATATATATAACCATAAGTGATGTGTACATTTATTATTCCAGAAATACTGAGAAATTTAAATCAACAATGAGCTTATTAATGCAACGGATTCAGTGCTGTATTGATGGACGCACCAACTGCCGTACTGGCAGTTATAAATGTATCTAGCCCTACCTGATGCATACATTGGTTGTTCTAGAACTAATGCGGAATATAAATCGTCATTCAACATATTAATACAACGGCTGCATTACTGTGGTGATGGCTGTACTCTGTACTGTTATTTGAAATGTAAATGTCTCGGGCGAAAATGGATCTGTCTTTTGACATCCTGTTATTCCTATGTAGTCTAAATTATCATTGAACACACCATTCCAACGGATACATTCCTTTGTTCGCAGTTGTACTAAGAACAGTACGGACAATTGTGCACATCTCTAGTGATATCCGTACTATGAATTGATTACTCTAGGCTTGCATTTCAATTTAGGGCATCAGTGAACAAATTAAACCGACACATATAGTAAAGTGGCTTTGACTGTACTCAGTACTGTGTATCGACACTTTCTAACGTCAAGCGCGATAATGGGCCAGTCCATTGCCATTCTAGAATTGTAATTGAATCGTAATCATCACTGAAGTGAGTAATCCAACTGCTACAGTGCTCTCCTAGTGGATGTAACGAGCATCGTACTGGGAGTTCTATATATCTCTAGCGATAACTGATATGTACATTCATTATTGTAGATATACTGCGGAATTTACGTAATCATTGAACTTATTAATCCAACGGCAACAGCGCTGTGCTGATGGATGCAATAACTAACGTACTGAAAAACGCAAATATCTTTTGCCATAACTGATGTATACGTTGGTCATTCTAGAACTACTGTGGAAATTAAATTGTTACGAACAGATAACACAGACGGGTGCAGTGCTGTGACAATGTCTGATCTCAGTACTGTTATGTCAATTGCTATTAGCTCGAGATGTATCGGCTATTTCTTTTGCCATTCCAGAATTGCTATATAATATAAGTCACCATTGTGCAGGTTAATCCAACGGCTGCAGTGCTCTCTTGATGTATGTACTAAGTACCTTACGGTCAAATGTAAATACCTGTAGCCATAAACGTACTATACGTTGGTTACTATAGAATCGCTGTCTAACTCATATTAATAGTGAACAAATTAGCGCAAATGCCAAGATATTGTGGTAATGGCTGCACTCAGTACTCTTTGGTCAATTGCTCATGTCTCGAGCGGTAATGGGTCAGTCCTTCGTCATTCTAGAATTCCAATACAAATTAAATCGCAAAGGAGCAGACAAATCAAACTGCTGCGGTGCTCTAGTGGTGGATGTACCAACTACCATGCAGGGAATTGTACATACCTATATCCCTAGCTGTAGTATGTATTCAATACCCTAGATTGGCTTTGGAATTTACATCATGAGTGAACAAATTAGAAGAAAGGCTGAAGTACAGTGATAATGTCTGCACTCTGTACAGTTTCGCCGATTGCTATTATCTCGGGCAATCATATGTCAATCCTTTGACATTCTAGAATTTCAATAGAATTTAAAACGTCAGTGAACAGATTAATCCAATTGCCACAGTTCTATGTTTTTGAATGTACCTGTGACCGTACCGTGGAACTGTAAGTACCTCTGTTCATAACTGACATATACATTGAGTACTCTAGAAGTACTGTGGAGTTAATATGATGAGTGGACAGATTAATCCAACGACTGCAGTGCCCTATTGGTGGATGGACCAGCAACCGCCCTGGGCATTGTATGTGTATTTAGCCATAACTGATGTATACATTGATTGTTCTAGAACTACTTTGGAATTTGCATCATCAGTGAACAAATTATTTCAACGGCTTCAGTAATGTGGTGATGGGTACATTCAGTACTCTCACGACAATTGTTAATATCCCGAGCTCCGACGGATCTGCCCATTGTCATTCTAGAATTGCTATAGAATCCACACCATTTGTGAATAGGATTAAGCCAACGGCTGCAGTGCTCTGTTGACGGACGTTCTAAGTACAGCACTGTCGTTTGTGAATACCTCTAAAGATAACAGTACTGTATACTGATAAGTTGTGGAGTTGCTGTTAATCACAGATTACCAGTGAACAAATAAGTTCAACCACTAAAGTACTGTGATAGTGGCTGTACTCAGTACTCTTTCGTCAATGGCTAATTTCTCGAGCGATAACGGATCTGTCCTTTGTCATTCTAGAATTGCTATGGAATATAAATCATCAATATGCAGGTTAATCCAACGGCAACAGTGCTCTCTTGGTGGACGCACTAGGTATCGTACTGAGATTTGTAAATATCTCCAGACATTGTTGATGCCTGCATTGAAAATTGTAGAAACCCTGTGGAATTTAAATCGCCACTGAACAGATCAGTCGAACGGCTAGAGTGCTCTGTTGGTGGATGTACTAAGGACCGTCCAGTCAATTGTACATATCTCCAGCCATGACTGAAACATACATTGATTACTCCAAACATGCTTTGAAACATTCATCATCAATGAACGAATTAATCCGACGGCTACAGCATGGGGATGACGGCTGTACTCCGTACTGTTTCATCGTTTGCTAATACCTAGAGCGTTATTGCGTCATTCCTTTGCCATTCTTAAAGTTCTATAGAATCTATGCCATCACTGAACAGATAAATCCAACGGCTATATTGCTCTATTGGCGGGTCCACCAACTGCTGCACATCGGATAGTAAATATCTCTATCCATAACTGATGTGTGCATTGATTATTCTGGAATTACTGTTGTACTTAAATCATCACTGAACATACTAATCCAACGGCTACAGTATTCGGTTGGTGGATACTGTACATTTGAAATGCCTATAGCCATAACCGTTCTATACAGTGAGCGCATTAGACTTGCTTTTGAACTTAATTCATCACGGAACGGAATAACCCAATTTCTACTCTGCTCTACATGTGGATGTACCAACTGACTTACTGGGAAATGTAAATATCACTAGCCATAACCGATGTATACGTAGGAAATTCGAGAGCTACTGTGGAATATAACACATCAGTGGACAGAATAATACAGCGGCTGCAGTAACTTCTCTGTGGACGTAACAAGTAGCGTAATGTTAATTGCAAATATTTGCAGCCATAACCGCACAATACATTGATGACTCTAGACTTGCTTTGGAAATAACGTCACCGGTGAAAAAACTATTCCGACTGCTATGGTATTGTGATGATAGCTGTAGTCATTACTGCTTTGTCAGTAACTAATGTCTCGAGCGGTAATGGCTATATCCCTTGTCACTCTAGAATTGCTATGGAATCTAAGTCATTAATGAATAGGTCAATCCAACGGCTACAGTGCTCTGTTGAAGGATATACTATGTTCCATACTGCCAATTGTAATTACCTGTAGCCATAGCCGTACTATACAATGATTATTCTAAAGTTGCTGTTAAACACAAGTTATCAGCGGACAAATTATTCCAACGGACGTAGTACGGTGATGATGTCTGCACTCCGTACTGATTCGACTATTAATAATATTTGGGGCGGCAATCGATCTGTCCTTTGCCATTCTAGTATGGCAACAGCATCTAGTTCATCTCTGAACAGACTAAGCCAGCGGCTACAGCGCTCGGTTTGTGTATGTACTAAGTACCGTACGCTCAGTGGCAAATATCTCTAGTCACAGCTGTATTATACTCTGGCTAACCTAGAATTGCTATAGAACATATATAAACAGTGTACAAATTATTCCGACTCCAACGTTACTCTGATGATTGCTGTACTCGGTCGTCATATAAGAAATGTTAATGCCATGAGGTATAATACATCTGCAACTAGCAGTTTTAGAATTCCTAGAAAATATAGACTACGACTGCAAAGAATAGTCTGTCGGATACAGTGGTGCTTTGGCGGATGTGCTAAGTACCAAACCGCAATTGTAAGTGTCCGTACCCATAACCGCCCTATACATTGATCACTCTATACATTCTTTGGCGATTGCATCATCAGTGTACAAAGACATCCAACCGCGACAATGCTCAATTGGTGGTTGCATAAACTGCCGTACTGTGTATTTTAAACATCTCTAACTATAACTGATTTATACATTGGTTACTCCAGAACTACTGTGGAGTTCAAGTCATCAGTATTGATATTAATCTAAAGGATACTGTGCTGTGATGATTACTGAGCTCAGTAGAGTAATGTCAATTGCTAATGTCACGGGCGATAAAGGGTCAGTCCATTTTCATTGTGGAATTGCTATAGAATCGAAATCCTCATTGAACAGGTAAATACAAATGCTTCAATGCTCAATTGTTGGATGCATCAACTATCGTGCTGTGTATTTTAAAATTCTCCTGCCATAACTGATTTAAACATCGATTATTCTAGAAATGCTGTGGAATTTAAATCATCACTGAATAGATTAAACATACGACTGCAGTGCACTGTTGGTGGATACAACAACTGCCGCCTCGGGAGATGCAAATATCTCCAGAAGCAGCTGTTGTATGCAATGATCATTCTGGAACTACTGTGGAATTTAAATCATAAGTGAATAGTTCAATTCAACGTCTGCAATACTGGTATCATGGCTGCATGTTATGTCAGTTGTCAGTATCTCGTGCTATGAAGGATATGTGCTTCACCATTGTGGAATTGCTGTAGAATCTACATCATCATTGAGCATGGTAATTCAACGGCTACAGGTTGCCATTAATGGATGTACCAAGTGCCATACTGTCAAATGTAAATATATGATGCCATACCCATACTACATATACATTACTTTGGAATTGTTGTCGAACTCAAGTTGACAGTGAAAAAATCATTCCAACCGCTAAGGCATTCTGATGATTACTGTACTCACTAGTGCTTCGTCAATTGTTATTGCCTCGAGCGGTAATGGACTATTCCATTGTCATTCCAGAATTGCAATACGATATATACCACCACTGTACAGCATAATCCAACGGCTACATTGCTCCAATTGCGGATGTACCAATTATTGTACTGGGAGTAGTAAATATCTCTAGCAATAATTGATCTATATATTGAACATTGTAGAACCGCTGCGTAATTTAAATCATAAGTGAGTAGATTAATCGAACAGCTGCAGTACTGTTGTGATAGATGTGCACATTATTGCTGTGTTGTTTGTTAATATCTGGATCCTTAACGGGTTAGTCTCTTGTCATTCTAGGATTGCCAGAGTAAGTACCTGATCACCGAACAGGTTGATTCAGCTGCTACAGTGCTCTCTTGGTGGATACACCAGGGACCATACTCTCAATTTTAAACATCTCTAGCAATATCGGTACCACACATTGATTACTCCCGTCGCTTGCTAAAATCTAGAGCGATAAGGTGTCAGTCCAATG
This sequence comes from Eufriesea mexicana, assembly GCF_001483705.2. Classification (NCBI taxonomy): domain Eukaryota; kingdom Metazoa; phylum Arthropoda; class Insecta; order Hymenoptera; family Apidae; genus Eufriesea; species Eufriesea mexicana. Next base: position 1,530,885 of record NW_016908637.1, on the reverse strand, counting down.
CCACTCAAAAAATGGAATAGAATTTATGACATAACTGAGCAGCTTAATCCAACGGCTATATTGCTCTATTGGCGGGTCCACCAACTGCTGTACATCGGATAGTAAATATCACTATCCATAACTGACGTATGCATTGATTATTCTAGAATTACTGTTGTACTTAAGTCATCACTGAACATACTAATCCAACGGCTACAGTATTCAGTTGGTGGATAGGCGAAACACCGCGTTGAATATTGTAAATATCTCTAGCCATAACCTAGGATTACATTGATAATTCTGCAACTACTGTGGAACGTAAATCATCAGTGAACAGATTAATCCGACGGCAGCAGTAACGAGATAATGGCTGTACTCAGTGCCCTCATGTAAATTGTTCTTGTCTAGAGCTATAACGAATATGCCTTTTGTCATTATAGAAAGGCTATCGAATCCAAGACATCATTGAAAACGTAAATCCAAAGGCTTCAGTATAGTGTTGATGGATCTTCCAACTACCGTACTGGAAACTGTAAATTTCTCTACCCGTAAGGGTTCCATACATTTATTCCTCTAGACGTGCTTTTGAACGTACATCGTCACTGAACAAATTAATCCAAGTGCTACAGTACTGTGATAATGGCTGTACTCGGTACTGTGTCTTCAATTCATAGTATACCGAGGGATAATGGATCTGTGCGTTGTCAAACTAGAATTGCTTTAGAATTTAAACCGTGAGTGGACAAAGAAGACCAAAGCTGATGTACAGTGATGCCGGCTTTACTCAGTACTGTGATATCAATTTGAATATATTGAGACATAGCTGCACTATATATTGATCAATCTAGGATTGGTGTAGAATTTAATTCATCGGTGGAGAAATTAATCCAACGGCTGCTATAATGTGACGATGGCTGCACTTAGTCGTGCTATGTAAGTTTTTAAGTCCTGGTGATGTAATGGATCTGTATTTTGCCATTATAGGGTTCTTACAGTATCGATACAATCGTTGGTCAGATTTATCCATCGAGAAGGGTGCTCCTATGGTGGATGTACTGAGTAGCGTATTGTCAATCGTAAATATATCTAGCCATAGCCATATTATACATTGTCTATTCTAGAGCTGTCCTTGTATTGGCGTCATGAGTGAAAAAAGTATTTCAGCGGCTACACTACTGTGATGCAGCTATACCCAATAATGTGTTGTAAATTGTCAATTTCTCGGGGTACAGTGCATCAGTCTCTGTTGGTAGGTGTATTACTTACCGTTACGTCGAATGCAATTATCTCTAGCCACAGCTGTTCTATACATTGACTGTTCGGGAAATGATGGAGAATTTTATCTGTCAGTGAAGATATTGAATATACGGCAGCAGTAATGTGGTGGTGGCTGTAATTAGAACAGCTATGCCAATTGACAATATCTCAAGCTATAATGGATCTATCCTTTTTCATTCTAGAATTGCTGTAGAATATACATCGTCATTGAACATATTAATCAAACTGCTGGAGAGATATTTTGGTGGATATACAGAATACCGTACTGCCAATTGTAAATTTCCTTAGCCGTAAGTGTTCTCAACATTAATTATTCTAGAATTAGAGTTCATCTTAAGTTATCAGTGAACAAATTAGTGCAAACGCTGAAGTACTGTGATTGCGGCTGTTCTCAGTGCTCCTTCGTCAAATGCTAATGCCTTGAGCGCTAATGGGTCTCCCTTTTTTTTATTCCTGAATTGAAATGGTAACTAAATCATCGCTGAACTGATTAATACAGCGGCTACTTTGCTCCATTGGTGGATGTGCCAACTAGCCTACTGCGAGTTGTAAATACACCTAGCCATTACTGATTTATACTCCGATTATTCTAGAAATACTGCGGACACTATATCATGATTGAACGGATTGTTCCTACAGCTGCAGCACAGTGCTGATTGCAACATCCAGTACTGCTTTGTCAATTGTTAATATATCGACATATAACGGATCAGCGATTTCCCATTCTAGAAATGCTTTAGAATCCAAACCTTCATTGAACTGGACATTCCAACGGCTACAGTGTCCTGTTTAATGGATGTGTTCAGTGCTGTACTGTCAAATGGAAATACTTCTACACACAACCACCCTATACATCGGTCACTCCAGGCTTGCCTTGGAATTTGCATCATCAGTGTACAAATACATCCAACCGCGACAGTGCACAATTAGTGAAAGCATAAACCACCGTACTCGAAACTTTAAACTTCTCTAACTATAAATGATGCATACATAGGTTATACCAGAACTACTGTAGTATTTAAGTCGTCAGTGTTGATACTAATCCAAAGGCAGCTACACTGCGATGATGACTGTACTCAGTACTCTAATGTCAATTGTAAATATCTCGAGCCATAATGGGTCAGTCCTTTGCCATTCTAGGATTTATCATTCTAGAATTGCTATTGAATCTACATCATCATTCATCATGCTTATTCAATGGGTACACTGCTCTGCTGATAGATGTAACAAGTACAGTACTGTCAGTTGCAAACGTCTGCAGCCATAACAGTACCATGCATTGTTTATTCTAGAATTGGCGTTTAGCTTAAGCTATGAGGGAACGAATTGTACCAACGGCTAAGGTACTGTGATGATTGATATACTCTGTACCCTTTTGCCAGTTGTTAGTGTCGTGAGCGATAACGGGTCAGACATTCGTCATTCTAGAATTGCAATATAATGTATGTTGTCACTGAACAGATTTATCCAATGGCTAGGGCGCTCCATTGGAGAACGTACGAACTAACGCTCTGGGAATTGTTAATGTCTGTAGCAATAGCTGATGCATACATTTTGTTTACGAGAGCTACTGTGCAATTTCAGTCTTAGGTGAATAAATTAGTCCAACAGCTGCAGCAATGTGATGATGGCGGTACTCAGTACTGCCAGGTTAATTGCTGTGCCTGGTGAGATGATGAATCTGGATATTGTCAACATAGAATTACTACAGAATCTAAATCAACATTGATCATGTTTATCTAACGAGAACAGTGCTCCTTTGGTGGATGCGCTTAGTACCGTCAAGTCCATTGTTAATGTTCGCGGCCATAACTAACACACACAATGGTTAATCTGCTACTGCCGTGGAAAGTAAATGCTCTGGGAACGTATTAGTACAACAGCTACTGTGCTCCGCTGATGGACGTTCTAAGTGCCATACTGTCAATTGTAAATATCTCCAGACATGACGGTACCATATACTGGTTATACTAGAACTGCTGTTAATTTTAAGTTAACATTGAACAAATTCGTCCAACGGATAAAGTTCAGTGATGATGGCAGTACCCAGTTCTTTTCGCCAAACTTCAATGTCTCGAGGGGTATTGTGGCAAATCTTTTTCATTCTGGTTTTGCAATTGAATGTATCTCATCGCTGAATAGATTAATCCACCGGCTACAGTGCTATAATTGTGGATGTACCAGATAACGTACTGGGAGTAGTAAATGTCTCTATCCATAACTGATATATACGTTGATTTTTCTTTCACATATGTGAAACTGAAGTCATTTGTGAGATAATGAATAAAACGGCAACAGTACTGTGACGATGCCTGTCCTTGTTACTGTGCTGTTAGTTAGTAATATCTCGATCAGCAATAGATCTGCCATTTGTCATTCCAGAAATGGTATAGGATACATGTCATCTCTGAACATATTAATACAACGGCTAATGTGCACTATTGGCTGATGGAATTTGAACCGCTGTGTCAGTTAATATATCCCTAGCCATAGCAGCGCTATGCATTGATTACTCTAGCCATGCTTCGGAATATACATCATCAGAGATCAAATTAATGCAACAGCAGCGGTACTGCGATGATAGCCGTACACAGTACTGTGATGTCAATTGTTAATATCTCAATCGATAACTGTTCCGTCTTTTGTCACTTAAGTATTGCTATAGGACGTATGTCATCATTGAACAGGTTAATCCAGTGGCTACAGTGCTACGCTGATGCATGTGCACAGAACCGTATAGTCAATTTTTAATATCACCAGCCATAACTGTTCTAGACAATGATTATTCTAGAATTGCTGTTATATTTAAATTAGCAGAGAACAAATTTGTCCAACTGCCAAAAGTACTGCGATGTTGGCTCTATTCAGTAGTGCCTCCACAAATGACAGTGCCGCAAGTGAAAATGTGACATTCCGTCGTAAATCAAGAAACGCCACAGTATGTAAATCACCAGTGAACAGATTAGTCGAACGTCCACAGTCCTCTATTGGTGAATATACCTACTAACGTACTGGGCGCTGTTAATACCTCTAGCTGTAACTGGTGTATACATTGGCTATTCCAGAACTACTGTAGAACTTGTATTATCCCTGTACAGACTAATCCAACGGCTAGAGTGATCTGATGATGGATGTTACAAGTACCGTGCTGTCAATTATAATTGTCTCTAGCCATAACCGTGCAGTGCGTCTATTAACATAGACCTGCTTTAGGATTTAAGTCATCAGCGTTCTAATCATTCCAGCGGCTACAGTACTGTGATGTTGCTGTACTAAGTACTCTTTCATCATCTGTCAATGTCTCGAGCGATGGTGGGACAGTCCTTCGCCATTCTAGGATTTAATTAGGATGTAAATCATCACAGAACAGATTAATCCAATGGCTACAGTGCTCTACTGGTGAATATAACAGCTATCATACTGGGAGCTGTTAACGCCTCTAGCAGTAACTAGCGCGTACGTTGTATACGCAAGAACTACTGTATTATTTAAATCGACAGTGTACCGACTATTCCAGCTGCTGCAGTAGTGTTGATGGATGTACTCATTACGGTTGCGTCAGTTGTTAATATCTCGAACTGTAACCGACATTTCTTTTGTGGATGTAGAACTGCAATTGGAATTAAATCATTACTGAACAGATTAATCCATTAGCTACAATACTCTGTAGAAGGATCTAAAACGTACCGTACCGTCAGTTGTAAATTTCTCTAGCCATAATGTTACTATACATCGAATATTCTAGAGTTGCTGTTAAAACTAAGTTATCAGTGAACAAATTTGTCCAACAGCAATATCACTTTGATGGTAGCTGTATTCAGTGCTGTTCCGTCAATTGATATTCTCGCGAGAGATAGCGAGACGGACCATTGTCATTCTAGAATTGCAATAGTGCTTAAAACGTCACAGGGCAGACAATCCCAACGGCTACAGTGCTCTGTTGGTAGATGTACCAGCTGCTGTGCTGGGAATGATAAGTATCTCTATGCATAGCTGACGTACACTTTGATTGTTTTTGCGCCACTGTGGAATTCATACCATCAGTGAACAGATTAATCCAACGGCTATTGTGCTGTGATGATGACTGTACTCAGTACTGTTATGGCTATCGTTAATAGCTTGAGCTGTAAGGGATCTTCCTTTTGTAACCCTAAAATTGCAATATAATATAAGTTATGGTTGAACTCACCATTCCAACGGCTACAGAGGACTGTTGATGAATATACGAAGTACCCTACTATCAATTGTATGTATCGCCAGCCATAAACGTATGAAGGATTGATTGTTATAGAATTGCTGTTAAACTAAAACGATTTGTGCGATTTCAACCATCGGATAAAGAACATTGATCATGGCAGCTCTCAGTTGTGACCCGTCAATTGTTAATGTCTCGAGAAGTAATGAGTCATTTCTTTGCCATTCTAGAATTGAAATAGTATTTAAATCATTACTGAACTGATTAATCCAACGGCTACCGTCCTCTGTCGGTGGTTGCACCAACTACCGTACTGGGAACTGTAAATGTCTCTAGCCATGACTGACGTTTGCACGAATTATCCTATGACAGCTGTGGAATTTAAACCGTGAGTGATCAATTTATTCCAACGGCCACAGTGCTAAGATGATGGCTGCACATGGTACTGAGTTGTCAGTTGTCAATGTCGCAAGCAATAACGGATCTGTCCTTCGTTATTCTAGAATTGCTATGGAATCTAAGTGATCATTGAACATACCAATCCAACGGCTGCAGTGCTCTGCTCATAGATTCACAAGGTACCGCACCGCCAATTGTGAATATCACTAGTCATAACCGTTCTATACATGGGTTGTACTTGAATTGCTTTGCAAATCGTGTCATCAGTGAGAAAAGTAATCCAACGCCTACCGTACCCTAGTGATGGCTGTCCTCAGTACTGTGACGTCTATTGCCAGTATGTTGGGGGATAATCGATCTGCGGCTTGCCTTTCGTGAATTGCTATAGAATATAGGTCATCATGGAACAAAGTAATCCAAGTGATCGAATACTGTGGTGATGGCTGTACCCTGTTGTGTGTTGCCAATGGTTAATATCTCGAGCGGTAATGCAGCTGTCTCTTACCATTCTATAGCTGCCGTAGAATATATATCATAAGTGAACAGATTAATCCAAACGCAGCTGTGCTCTGATTGTGGGTGCACCAAGTACCACACCGCCAGTTGTAAATTTCCCATGCCATAACCTTACCATACGTTGATTATTCTAGATTGGCTGTAGAGCTTAGACCACCGGTGAACAAAGTAGTGCAACTTCCAGGGCACCGCCATGATGGCTGTGCCAAGTACTGTGTTGTCAATTGTTAATATCTTGAGAGATAATGGACAGGTCACTTGCCATTACATAATTGCTGTATGATCTATATCATAACTGAGCATATGTGTCCAGCGTCCACAGTGCTCTTCCTGTGGATGAACAAAGTACCGTACCGTCGGTTGTAAACATCCCTAGCCAAAACCGTACTGTACATTAAATATTCTAGAGTGGCTGTGGAATATATTTCACAATGGAGGAACTAATCCATTGCCCACGGTACTGTGATGGGGGCTGTACACAGTACTGGTATGTCAATTGCTAACGCTTGGCGATATAATGGACCCGTAACTTGTCATTCTAGATATGCTACATAACCTAAATCATCATAGAACTGCTTAATCCAGCGGCTGCTGTGATCTGCTTGTGAGCTACTAAGAACCGTTTTGTCAATTGGAAGTGCTTCTAGCCATAAGTGTACTACACACTGGCTATTCCAGAATGGCAGTGGCACTTAAATCATCAACGGATATATTAAATCAACGAATAGAGTACTCTGATTATAGCTGTACTCAGTACCGCGTTTTCCAATGTTAATATGTGGAGGTACAATGTATCAGTGCTATGACGTTCCAGAACTGCTGTGGAATTGAAGCCATCAGCGAAAAATGTAATCCAAGCGAAACAGTACTGTGTTAATGGCTGTTACTCAACAGTTTGTTGTGAAACATTAATATTCCGAGCGATAATGGAACAGCCTTTTGTCATTCAATAACTGCTGTAGAACGTAAATCATCGCTGCATAGCATAATACAACAGATACAGTGCTCTGTAAGTGTATGAACTACGTATAGTACTATCAATTTTAAAAATCTCTATCCATAGCCGTACTATACGTTGATTATGTTAGAATGGCTTTGGCATTTACATCGCCAGTGAACAAAGTTGTACAACTGCTACGGTCATGTGGTAATGGATACACTCAGCACTGTGTTGTCAATGGTTAATACCTCGTGGGTTAATGAATCTTCTTTTGGATATTCTTGAATTGCTGTAGCATTTGAATCGCCAGAGATCTGATTATTCAATCGTCTCCAATGCACTGATGATGGCTGTAATCAGTACACATGCCAATATCTCCAACGACAATCGCTGTATCCATTGATCATTCTATAATTGCTGAAGGACTTAGACGATCATCGACCAGATTAGTACAATGGCTACAATATTGTGGAGATGGCTACACTCGGTATTGTTTTGCCGTTTATCAATACCACTACCCATATTTGTTCTATACATTGAACATTCTATAGTAACTATAGGGTTCACGTCACCAGTGAGCCGAACAGTTCAACGGCTACAGTAGTCTCTTGTTGGATATACTAAGCACCGTACACTCAATTGTAATTATGCTTAGACACAACAGATCCCTACATTGATTATTCTATAGTCGCCATAGCTCTTATATTATCAATCAACTGATTAATATATCGGTTTCATTGCACGTTTGATAGGTACTCTCAGTACTCTTTTGCTATTTGTCAATACCACTACCGATGATTGATCTGTACATTGATCATTCTAGAGTCGCTATAGAATTCAAGTCGTCAATGAAAAGATTAATCCAACCGCAACAGTGCTATACATGTGGATGTACCAATTTTCGTACTGACAGTTGCAATTATGTCTAGCCATAGTTGATCTGTACATTTCTTTTCTAGAGCAGCTGAGGAATATATGTCGTCTATGATAAAATTAAACAAATGGCTGCAGGACTATAAAGATGGTTGTACTAAATACTCCTTTGGAATATGTCAATGGCTCCAGCGACAGTTCATGTGTCCGTTGATCACTCTCGAAATGCTATACAGATTAATTCAGGACTGAGCAGATTAATCCAATGGCTAGAGCGCCCTGTTGTTTGATGTACTAAGCACAGTAATGCCAACTGTACATAGCTAGAGCCATAACGTTTCTATACATTGATACTTCCAGATATGCCGCTGAATCTATACCGTCAGGGAGCAAATCAAACAAATGACTACAGAAGCGTAATGATAACGGTGCTCATTACAGCTTTGGCATGTGTCCCTGTCTCCAGAGGCAGTTGCCTTACCCATAGAATATTCTACAATTGCTGAACAACTTTGATCATCAGCGAAAATATTAACAGAATGGCTATAATATTGTGTAGGTGGCTACACTCAGTACTGTATTGCCATTTGTCAGTGTCACTAAAGATATGTGATCTATCCGTTGATCATCCTTGAATTGCTATAGGGAATGGGTCTTCAGTGAATTGATTTATCCAATGGCTACTGCACTCCGTTAGTTGATGTACTAAGCATCGTACTCCCAATAGTATATATCTCAACGCATTGCTGACCTGTACCTAAGCTACTCTTGAATTTTTGTTGAACTTGACTTGGCAGTGAAGAAATTAATCGTATGACCACATTACAGTTGTGATGTGTATAGACAATTCTACACGTCTATTTTTAATACATCGAGCTATAGCTGCTCCCACCCTCGTCCTTCTAGAACTGCTACAGAATCTAGGTCATCGTTGAACTGGATAATCCAACGGCTACATAGCTCTGTCGGTTGACGTAGCAACTACTGGGTACTGTAGATGTCTCTAGCCATCTCTGATGTATACATTGGTTGCTCTCGAACTACTGCGGAAATGATGTTATCAGTGATCAAATACAGTACCGTGATGAGCGCTGTACTTATCACTGTTATGTCAATTGTCAATATCTCGAGCTGTAACGGAACTGTCCTTTGTCATTCTAGAATTGCTATAGAACTTAAATCATCATTGAACTGGATAATCCAACGGCTACAGTGCTCTGTTTAATGAATGTACCAACCACCGCACTGGGAATTGTAAATATCTCCAGACATGACCGTACCATACATTGATTACTCTGGACTTGGTTTGGAATTTGCATCACCAGGGATAAAAGTAAATCGTCAGCAATAGAACAGTGATGGTGCCCGTACTCAGCAGTTTCGTCAGTTGTTTATGCTTCGAACGATAATGGGACATTCGGTTGTCATTCTAGAATTGCAGTGGAATGTAAATCATCATTGAACAGATCCATCCAACGGCTACAGTACTCTGTTGATGAATGTACTGAAAACCGTACTGTCGTTTGGAAATATCTCTAGCCATAGCCGTCCAATACAAGGATTACTATAAAGTTGCATTGGAATTTACACCGTCAGTGAAAATATTTATCCAACAGCTACAGTGCTCTATTGGTGGATGCATCAACTACCACGCCGGGTATCTTTGGTATCTCTAGCCTTAACATATGTATAGATAGATTGCTCTATACATACTGTGGAATGTAAGTCATCATTAGCATATCCAGTATACGGCTGCAGTGACATCTTGGCGGACGTGCCAACTACCGGACTGGGAGATGTAAACGTCATTAGCCATTAATGACGTATAAAATTGTTATTACGGAACTACCACGGAGTTTAAGTAATCATTGAACAAGCTTATCCAACGGCTGCAGTAATGTGATAATATTTATACACAGTACTCTTTCGTCAATTGCTACTGTCAGGACTGAAAGTGGGTCAGACATTCGTCATTCGAGAATTGCAATAGAATGCAAATCAATACTCAACAGGTTAATTCAATGGCTAGGTCGCTATAATGGCGGATGTACCAACTACTGTACCGGGAATAGTAAATACCTCTAACCACAGCTGATGCAAACATTAATTATTCTAGAAATACTGCCTAATTCAAATCTCCACTGAGCAGATTAACTCAACGTCTAGAGCGCTCTGTTGGCCCATACACCAACTACTGCACAGCGAATTGTAAATATCTCTATCCATATCCGATAAGTACAATGATTATTCTGGAGGAACAGTGGAATGTAAGTCATTACTGGGCAGATTAATCCAGCGGATGCAGTACTGTGGCGATGGCTGTACTCGGTACTGTTATGCAAATTCTTAACGTCAAGATCGATAACGGATCTGTCTCTTGTCATTCTAGAATTGCGGCAGGATGAGCACCACCATATAACAGGTTAATTCAAAGTCCGTTAATGAATGATATATGTCCCGTACTGTTAGATGTAAGTATCTCTAGCCTTAACAGTACTAGACAATGATTATTCTAGAGTTGCTGTTAAAATCAGAATATAAGTGAGGAAACTAGTAAAACGGCTAAAATACTGTCATGACGGCTGTACTCATTACAGTTTCATAAGCTGTTAATGTCTCGAGCGATAATGCGACAGTTCTTTGTCATTCCAGTATTGCAAGGGGATTTAGATCATCACTGAATTGCTTAATCCAACGGCTACATTACTTCACTGTAGTATGTCAAAACTACCGTACTGGGAATTGTTAATATGTCTAGGCATAACTGATGTATACAGTGATGTATATATTATGATGTGTATAATGTACTGAATACAGGCGTCATCACAGTACTGTAGCTGTTGGACTAACTTGTTTACTGGCGATGTAAATTCCAAAGCAAGTCTATAGTATTCAATGTTTGTTACGATTGTGGCTCGAGATATTTACTACCCCAGTAAGGTAGTCGGTACATCCGTCAATAGTGCTTTGGGCTAATTTGTTCGCTTACAACCTATGTTTAACTGCAATTCTAAAATAATAAATGTATAGCACGGTTATGGCTAGAAAAATTTGCATCTGGCAAATCGGTTCTCAGAACATACGCCAATAGAGCCCTGCAGCAGTTGGATTAATCTTTTCAGTGATGATTTATTTTCTATCTCATTACACGTGTGGCAGTGGCAGACACGCTATAGTTCGAGATAATACTAACTGATACAGAAGTAATGTGCGCAGCCACTCCGGCGGTATTGCAGCAGTTCTGTCAACCCATTCACATATGACTTAAATTCTACAGCTGTTCTAGAATAATCAATGCATACATTAGTTATGGCTAGAGATATTTTCCAATCCCAGTACAGTAGTCACCACACCCACAAATACAGCAAGGCTGCCGTTGTATTAAGATACTCAGTAATGGTTTAAATACTATTGCAGGTTTAGAATGAAAAAGGGCAGGCCTACAATAGCTCGAGGCAATAACAAATAACGATGCAGTGCTGAGTACAGCCATGATCACCATACTTTGACCGTCGGAATAACATATACACTGATAACTTAAGTTTAACGTCAAATCTAGAATGAACCACGTATAATACGTATATGGTCAGAGATGTTAGCAACTGACAGTACGTTTCTCATTACATCCACCACTATAGCACTGTAGGCGTAAGATTGACCTGTTCAATGATGATTAGATTCCGCAGCATTTCTAGAATATTGTTGTACTCACCGGTTATGGTTGGTGGTATTTGCAATTCCCGGTACGGTGGTTAGTGCATCCTCCAATAGAGCACTATGGTAGTTGGATTAATCCGACAGCGATTATTTAGGTACCATTGCAATTCTAGAACGACAAGGGAATAGCACATTATAGCTCGAGGCATTAACAAATGACGGAACAGTATTGAGAGCAACGATCATAAGAGTACTTTAGACGTTGGACTAATTTCAACGCATATAATATGTGTTCAACAGCAATTCCAGAATTATGAATGTATATTACTGCTATGGCTAGACATATTTAAAATTAGCTCTACACTTCCTGGTGCACCCAGCAATATATCACTGTAGCCGTTTTATGAAGTTGTTCTGAGATGATGCATATTCCATAGCAATACTAGAATGACAAGAAACTTGGCCGCTGTAGTTCGAGTTATTCACAAGAGACAACACAGTACTAAGGATAGCCGTCATCACATTACCCTTGCCGATGCATTATTTTACTCGCTGATGACGTAAATGTCAAAGTATATCTAGAAAAATCAATGTATGAATCAGTTATGGACAGAGGTATTTTAAAATGTCTGTACGGTTCTTAGTACATCGACCACTAGGGCACTGTAGCCGTAGGACCAATCCCTTCAGTGATGATTTAAATTCTATTGCAACTCAGGAATAGCATAGGACAGACCAACAATCGCTCTAGTTATTAACATGTGATGGAACAGTACTGAGTGTAGCCATCAGCACAGTACTGCAGCCTTAGGACTTATGTGATCACTGATGATTTAAATTCAAAGGTATGTGTTGATAATGTATGTAACCATCAAATATGGCGAGAGTTATTTACAATTCCCAGCAAATTATCCGTTACGTCCACCAATAAAGGATTATAGACTTTGCACTAATTTGTTCACTGATGATGTAGGTTCGAAAAGAATGTCTACACAAGTAAATGAATAACATGGCTACGGCTAGAGTTATTTAGAGTAGAGGGTACGGTTGATAGTACCTCCATCAAAAGTGAAACGTAACCGTTGGATTGATCTGTTCTATGTCGATTTATACACCATGGCAATTCTAGAATGATAGAGAACACACTCATTATCGCCCGAGGCACCAACAAGTGACTAAACAGTACTGAGAACGGCTATCATCACAGTACTGCAGCCGCCGGAATAATTTGTTCACTGGTGATGTAAATTCAAAAGCAAGTCTAGTGTAATCTATGCATTGTGCGGTTATGTCTGAAGATGCTTACAATTCCCAGCACGGTATTTGGTGCTTCCACCAATTGATCACTGCGGCCAATGGATTAACATGTTCACTAATGATATGTAGACTATTGCAATTCCAGAATGACAAAGGACTGACTGATTACCAGTATAGGCATCAACAAGTAACGTAACAGCACCGATTGCAGCTATTTTAATTTTAAAGTAGCCGTTGGATTGATTTATTCACTGGTGATGTAGATCCTAAAGCAAGTCTCGAATCATCAATGCATGGGACGGTTACCACTTGTGATATTTGCAATTGACAGGTGTTCTAGAATGAAAAATGACATATCCATTGTACCTCGAGATATAAACAATTGAATGCACACTACTGAGTACTGCCATCATCACCATACATTAGCCGTTGGACAATTTTGTTTAATGAGGATGAAAATTCCAAATCAATTGTAGAATAATCAATGTGTAGTACTGTCATGGCTAGAGATATTTACAATTGACGGTACGGTTCGTATTACGTAAACTACCAAATGTCTAAAGGTGTTGTATCAGCCTCTTCACTGATGATTTATGTTCTACAGCATTTATAGAATGTAAAACACCGTTCAATTATCCCTCGAGGTAATAGCAATTGACAACACAGTAATGAGTGCAGCAATTATCACGGTACTGTAGCAGTTAAAACGATTTGTTCATTGTCGATATAAATTCCACAGCCATTCTAGAATAATCAACGCATCATACGGCTGGTTGTATATATATACATATATATATGTAAACATACATACATACATGCATACATAAATACATACATCCATACGTGCATACATCCTTACATACATGCGTACATACGTACATACGTACATACGTGCATACACACATGCATACATACACAGATACATACGTACACACGTACGTATATATATATCACTGGTTGGGTACGGTGAATAGTACATCTACCAACAGAGCCTTGTTACCGTTCTATTAATCCGTTCACAGATTATACATATTCTACACCATTTCTGGAATGAAGGTAGACAGATCCATTATCCATCAAGGTATGAACAATTGGCAACACAGGACTGAGTACAGCCATCATTATAGTACTGCATTCGCTGGACTACTTTGTCGGTTGGTGATTTGAATTCCAATGCCGATCTTATATAATCCATGTGTTGTACGCTTATAGCCACAGGTATTTGTAATTAACATAGCGGTGCTTGATACCTCCACCAGCAGAGCGCTGCAGCCATAAGATTAGTATGTTTAATGATGATTTAGTTTATGTAGCAATTCCAGAGTGACAAATCACAGGTCTATTATATCGTCAGGCATAAACAATTGACATAGCAGTACTGAGTACTGCCATCACCGCCGTAATGTAGGCGTTGGATCATTTTGTTCACAGATGATGTTAATTCCAGTTAGCGGTGCTTGATACCTCCACCAGCAGAGCGCTGCAGCCATAAGATTAGTATGTTAAATGATGATTTAGTTTATGTAGCAATTCCAGAGTGACAAATTACAGATCTATTATATCGTCAGGCATAAACAGTTGACATAGCAGTACTGAGTACTGCCATCACCGCCGTAATGTAGGCGTTGGATCATTTTGTTCACATATGATGTTAATTCCAGAGCAACTCTTGAATAATCCGTACATAGTACGGTCAGGCATAGTGTCATTTACAATTGGCAACACGTTACACAGTACATCTACATACAGGGCACTCTTGCCGTAGGATTAACTTGTTCACTGATGATGTATATCCTACAGGTATTCTAGAATTGACATAGCAGTACTGAGTACTGCCATCACCGCCGTAATGTAGGCGTTGGATCATTTTGTTCACATATGATGTTAATTCCAGAGCAACTCTTGAATAATCCGTACATAGTACGGTCAGGCATAGTGTCATTTACAATTGGCAACACGTTACACAGTACATCTACATACAGGGCACTCTTGCCGTAGGATTAACTTGTTCACTGATGATGTATATCCTACAGGTATTCTAGAATGAAGAAGAACAGTACCATTAGCCCTCGAGATATAGGCAATTGGCAACACAGTACCAAGTACAGCCATCTTCCAATACAGTTGCAGTTTGATTACTTTTTTCACTGGTGATGTAAGTTAAAACGTTATTCTAGAATTACCAATGCATAGTACTGCTATAGTTATGGACATTTAGAATTCACATCGCGGTACGCAGTGCGTACACCAACAGCGCACTCTAGTCGTTGGATTAATCTATACAGTAATGATGTAGAACTTAGGGCAATTGTACAACGACAAAAGAGAGACCCACTATCCCATGGGACATTAACAACAGACATAGGTGTACTGAGTACAGTCATCCCCGCAGTGGTACTGCCGTTGGATTAATCCGTTCAATGATGATTTAGATTCCATAGTCGGTCCAGAATAATCAATGCGTACAACAGTTATGGACGGAGATATCTACATTTCCCAGTACGGTACTTAGTAAATCGATCAGGAGTGCACTGCAGACGATGTATTAAACTGTACAATGCTGATTTGGTGTTTATAGCAATTTTAAACTGACAAAGGACAGATCCGTCATGTCCAGAGGTAATTACAAATGACGTACCAATACTGAGAACAGCCATCATCAGAGTACTGCAGTCCAAGGATTAATCCGTTCACCGGTCATATAAATTCTGCAGTAGCTCTAGAATTATCTATGCACACAACAGTTACGGCTACTTATTTTTACAATTCCCAGTACGGTATTCGTTATATTCGCCGATACAGTAACCTAATCGTTGGATTAATCTATTCAGTTGTGCTTTAAATTCAAAACAAATTCATGGTAGTGAATGTAGAGTACTGTTATTGCAAGGGACATTCACTGCTAACATTATGGTTCTTAGTATAATCATCAATAGAGCTGAGTAGCCAACTGTATAATCCGTTCAGTGATGATTTATAACATATTGCAGTTCTAGAATGATAATGGACTGACCCATTATAGCTGGAGGTGTTAACAATTGACTAAACGGCTTTGAGTACAGCCATCAGCACAGACCTTTCGCGGTAGGAATAGCTCGTTTACTGGTAATATAGGTTTAAATGCAATTCTAGAGTAATCGCTGTATTGTACAATTACGTCTGGAGACATTTACAGTTGTCATTACGGTACTCAGTACATCAGTCAACAGAGCACTATAGCCGTTGGATTAACCTGTAGAGTTATGACATATATCCTATAGCAATCCTAGAATGACAAAAGACAGGTCCATTATGGCTCGATATATTAACAATGGACATAACAGTACTGAGTACAGCCATTATCATAGTCCTTTAGCTGTTGGAATAATTTGTCCACACATAATTTGTGTTCAAAAGGAACTCCAGTATAATCAATGTCTAGTTCGTTTATGGCTACTGAAACTTAAACATGACAGTGCGGTACATATTACATCCATCAACAGGGCATTACAGCCGTTGGATTGGTCTGTTCAGTTATGATTTATATCCAGTTGCAATCCTAGATAGACAAAGGAATGGCCTATTGTCGCTTGAGACATTAACAATTGGAAGAACGGTATTGAGAACAACCATCATGACAGTCCCTTAGCTGTTGTACTAATTTGCTTACTTATAACTAAATTTCAATAGCGATTCAGGTATAATCAATGTATACTACGTTCACGGATGCAGATATTTACATACGGCAGTGCGGTTCATACAGTATCCACCAACGGAGCGCTGCAGCCGCTTGATAAACCTGCTTACCTCTGACCTATAATGCACGGTTGTTCTAGAAAGATCAATGTGCACTTAGTTATGGCTCCAGATATTTAGAATTCCCAGATCGACATACGGTACGTCCACCAACAGAGCACTGCAGCCGTTCGATTAATCTGCTCTGTGATGATTTGAATTCCAAAGCAGTTCAAGAATTATCATTGCATACTCCAGTTATGTCTAGAGATATTAACATTTCCCAGTACGGTAGATGGTACATTCAGGAATAGGGCACACTTGCCATTGGATTTGTCTGTTCAGTGATGAATTATATACTATTGCAATTCTAGAATGACGAAGGATTGACCCATTATCGCGCGAGGTGTATCAATTGACAACACTGAAGTAAGTACAGCTACCATTACAGCAATTGAGCCGTTGGAATATGTAATTAACTGATAACATAGATTTAACAGCAATTACTGACTACCCATCGCATAGCACTATTATGCCTAGAGATATTTGAAACTGACTGTTCGGTTCTCAGTTCATCCGCCAATAGAGCACTGTAGCCGTTTGATTAATCTGTTCCGTGATGCCACAGTTTCTAATGCAAAACTGGAACGACAAAAGACAGATCCCTTATTGATCCAGAGATTGACATTTGAATTCAGAGTACTGATTACCGCCATCATCACGGTACTGCTGCCGCTGAATCCATTTGTCCACTGATGATTTAGATTACACAGCAAATCCAGATTGGTCAACGGATATATCGGATAGCTTTAGTGGCATTGACAAATGAAAATTAATTACTGAGTGCAGACGCTCACACAAAATTATAGCCATTGCATTAATAAGGGGGCTGACCATGGTCATTCTGCAATTGCTGACAAGGGTGGGACAATGTAACTTGTTCAGCGATTGCAGAATGGTCAATGGATAGAGTGTGGTCGATGGAGACATTGACACATGTCAAAACAGTATTAAGTAATGCCATCATTTGACTAGTGTAGCCATTTGACTAATTTGTTCCCTGGTGAATTAAATTCCACAGCAGTTCTACAGTTAACAGTGTGTAGATCAGTTATGTCTAGAGACATTTACAATAGGCTGTACGGTGGTTGCATCATCCAAGAATTAAACGGTATAGCAGTTCTATAATAATCAACGGGTAAAGCAATTGCCGCAGGAAGTATTGACATATGTCAATGGAGTGGTGAATACAGCCATCATGACAGTCCTGCTGTCACTTGACTGATTTTATCATTGGCGATTTATATTTCACAGCAACTCTAGGATAAACAATGTATAGAACAATCATGTCTAGACAAAATTACAATTGTCAGTACGATACTTGGTACATCCACCCACAGTGCACTTTAGCCATTGGAATAGCCTTTTTAGTGACGATATAAATTCAAAAGCAAGTCAAGTATAAAATGTACATTACGGTTATGGCTGGAGATGTCTGCAATTAACATTACCGCCCCTACCACATCCATCATACGAGCTCTGTATCAATTGGATTGATTTATTCAATGATGACTTAGGCTCTGTAGTAATTCTAGAGTGACAGGGGCAGATCCATTACCATTCTACATATCAACACCTGACAACACTGGACTAAGTACAGTCCTCATTTCGGTACTGTAGCCTTTGGTTTAATTTATACACTGGTGGTGTAAATTCTAATGCAAGGCTAGAATAGTCAATGAACGGTACTGTTGCGGCTGGAGATATTTACAATTTACTGTATGGATCGTCCACCAATAGAGCAATGTAGCCGTTGGATGGATGCGTTCAATGATTATTTATATTATATTGCAATTCTTGAATATCAAAGGACTGTCCCATTATCACTGGAGGCGTCAACAGTTGATGAACCAGTAATGAGTAGAGACATTATAACGCAACTGTAGCCGTTGGACTAATCTGCTCTCCGTTCATGTATATTACAAAGCAAGTCCATAGTAACTAATGTACGGTACGCTTATGTGTAGAGATATTTTGATCTCCTTTACGATAGTTGCTACACCCAACAATACAGTGCAGTAGCCGATAGATTATCCTGTCCAGTGATGATTTGTGTTCCAAAGAGTGTCTAGGGTAGTTAATGTATAGTACGGCTATGTGTAGACATATTTAAAATTGGCAGTATGGTTCTCAGTTCATCCAACAACAGAGCGCTGTAGACGACCGATTGATGTATCCAGTGATGCCTTGGATAGTGTAGCAATTCTATAGTGACAAGGGAATGATCTGTTAACGCTGGCGGTATTAATAACTGACAACAAGGTAATAAGTATAGTTATCGTCATGACACTTTAGCGTTTCGAGTAATCTTGTAACTGTTGACATAAGTTCCACAGTGTTTCTGGTTTAATGAGTATATTCACCAGTTCTGGTTAGTTACATTTAAAATACACATTACGGTAGTTGATTCGTCCACCAATTGAACCCTCTTGGCCGTTGGATCGATTTGTTTACTCACGATCAAAATTCCAAAACAAGTCTAGAGTAATCAATTTATACGACGACTATGGATAGAGAAATTTCCAATTGACTGTACGGTTCTCATTACATCCATGAGTAAATCACACTGGCCGTTTGAATGGTCTGCTCGCAGATGATTCAGGTTCTATTGCAACTCTAGAATGACAATGGACTGACATATCTTCGCTCGCGACATTGACAATTGGCGAAAGGGTACTGAGTACAGGCATCACCACTGTACCTTAGCCGCTGTAGTATATCGTTCATTGATAATATAGGTTTAACAGCAACTCGAGTACATGCAGTATATAGTACGGCTATGAATACAGATATCTACAATTCGCAATACGATACGTAGTACATCATTCAGTAGATTTCTGTAGCCGTTGATTAACCCCTTCTATCATGATGTAGATTCTATAACATTCGAGAATGACGAAAGAGGGATCCGTAACGTCACAGGACATTGAAATTGACGAAAGTGTACGGAGTACAGCCATCATCACAGTACAGCACCCGCTGGAATAATCTGTTCCCTGATGATTGAAGTTCGACAGAAGTTCGAGAATAACCTATGTATACATTTGTTACAGGTTGTGACATTTGCAATCTCCAGTACGGTAGTTGCTACATCCACCAACAGAGCGCTGTAGCCGTTGAATTAATCTATTCAATGACAATTCAGTTACTACAGAAAATCTAGATTGACAAAAGACGGTCCGGTATAGTTCTAGATATCAACAGTTGTCGTAACTGTACTGCGTACAGCCATCATCTCAGTAGTTTATCCGTTGGACTCATTTCCTCACTGACAATTTGAATTTAGCAGCGACTCCAGAATTACCAATACATAGTTCGGTTATGGCTCGACATGTCTACAAATGACAGTACGCTAATTAGTACATCCGCCAACTGAGGACGGTAACCGTTGAATTAACCTGTTCAACGATTATGCAAATTCTATAACATTTATAGAATGACGAAGGACAGATCCATTACCACTAGATATATTAACAACTGTTATCACTGTACTATATACAGCCATCATCACAGTACTCTAGCCGTTGTATCATGCTGTTCAGTGTTAATTCGAGTTCCACAGTAGTTCTAGAATTGTCAATGTATACATCAGTTAATGCTAGAGACATTTACACTTCCCTGTACGGTATGTGGTGCATCCATCCGTAATGCACTGTAGTCGTTCTATTCGTCAGTTCGGAAATGGTTTTTACTCCATAGCAAGGCTAGTGCGGTTAACGTATAGTACGGCCATGGCTAGTGTCATTTAGATTTGTCAGTACGGTTGTTAGCACATACATCAACAGGGCATTATAGCCATTAGGTGGATCTGTTCTACGATGATTGTGCTCCATGGCAATTAATGAATGACAA
This sequence comes from Eufriesea mexicana, assembly GCF_001483705.2. Lineage (NCBI taxonomy): Eukaryota > Metazoa > Arthropoda > Insecta > Hymenoptera > Apidae > Eufriesea > Eufriesea mexicana. Next base: position 1,510,165 of record NW_016908637.1, on the reverse strand, counting down.
AGGACATGTCCATCACAGCTTGAGACATTAACAAATGACAACAGAGTACTAAATACAGCAATCATTACATTACCGCAAGCGTTGGAATAATTTGTTCACTGATAATGTAAGTTCAAATCCAATTCTACAGTTATCAATGTACGGCACGGTTATGGCTGGAGACATTTACAATCGACTGTACGGTAGATAGTACAAACTCCAATAAAGCACTGTAGCAGTTGGATAAATGTTTTCATTGATGATTCATATTCTATTGCAATCCTGGTACGGCGAAGGACTGGCCCATTGCCGCTCTAGGCACTAAAAATTGACGAAACGGTACTGAGTACAGCTATCATCACAGTACTTTAGTCATTGGACTAATTTCTTCACTTATAAATTAAGTTTACCAGCAATTCTAAAATAATCATTGCATAGTAGGGATACGGCTACAGATATTTACATTTGACAGAGCGGTACATGGTACATCCAACAATGGAGCACTGCAGCCGATGGTTTAACCCCTTCCATTCTAATGTAGATCCTATAGCAATTCCAGAATGACGAGCGGCAGATCCGTTATATTTCACGACATTAAGAATTGACATAACAGTACTGAGTACAGCTATCTTCACTGTCCTTCAGCCGTTGGATTAATCTGTTCAATGATGATTTATATTCGATCGTGTTTCCAGCATAATCAATGTACAGATCATGTATTTCTAGGGATATTTAACATTTCTGATACAGTATTAGGTACGTCCACCAGTACAGGAACGTTGCCGTTTGAATAAGCTTTTCAGTGGTGATTTATATCGTATTTCAATTCTAGAATGCTAAGTGGCTGAGCTATTACAGCTCGAGAAAATAGCAACTGACGAAACTGTACGGACTACAGACAAAACCACAGTTGTTAAGCCGTTGGACTTATTTGTTCACCGACAACCTTAGTGTAATTGCAATTCTAGAAGCATCAATATACAGTGCCGTTGTGCCTAGAGATATTCACTGTTGACAGTGCGGTAGTTGGTACTTCCGCAAATAGAGTACTGTAGCCGCTGGATTATCTTCCCACTGATTACTTATATTCCACAGCAGTTCTAGAATAATCAATATATGCACCTTTTATGACTATACTTATTTAAAATTCACAGACCGGAAGATGGAGAGTTCAGCAATGGAGCTCTGTAGTCGCTTAATTAACCTGCTCAGTGATGATTTGTATTCTATTGCAAATCTAGAGAGACAATGGACTGACCTATAAACGCGCGAGACGTTAACAACTGATGAAGCAATACTGAGTACAGCAACCATCATAGTACATAAGCCTTCGTACTAATTTGTTCACTGATAGATTGAGTTTACCTGCAATTCTGGGATAACCAATTTGTAGTACTGTCATGCCTAAGGATATATACAATTGACAGCACAGTACCTATTACATACGCCAACAGAGCACTGTAGCCGTTGGATTTACCTCTACACTGGTGACATTGAATTCCAGTGTAGTTCTAGAACAATCAACGTATACACCAGTAATGGAGAGTTATATTTACCATTCCCATTACGGTCGTTGGTACATCCATCAATAGAGCACTGTAGCGGTGGGATTGCTCTGCTCAATGATTATTCATATTCTATAGCACTTCCAGAAAGACAAAAGACATTTCCATTACCGCTCGAGCCATCAGCAGCCGAGAACACAGTTCTAAGTACAGGCGTCATCGCTTGACTGTAACCGATGTATTAATATGGTCACTGATGACAAATTCCACAGTAGATCAAGAATAATCAATGTATACGTCGGCTATGCATCGCGGTATATATTGCCACGCACGGTAGATGGTACATACACTGATAGAGCCTTGTAACCATAGTAATAATCTCTTCTGCTATGCTCTATTTCATAATGCAATTCTAGATTGACGAGGGGCAAAGCTATTATCCCTCGAGGCATTAAGAATTGACGAAACAGTACTGGGTAATGCCATCATCACAGTCCTTTCGCCGCTGGACTAATTTCCTAACTGATATTATTAATTTACCAGCAATTCTGGAATGTGCAGTATATAGTACGGCTACGGTTACAGATATTTACGATTGGCAGGACTGTTCTTAGTACATCTATCAACAGAGCACTGTAGCCGTCGGATTAACATGTGCAATGATTATCTAGATCCTATAGCTGTCCTAGTGTGACAAAACATCTATCCGTAAAAGGACGAGATATCAACAATTGACACAACAGTACTGCGAATAGCCATCATCACATTACTGCAGTCGTTGCTATAATCTGTTCTCTGATGATATAAGTTCTGCTGCGGTTAAAGAATGGCAAACGACAGGCCTATTATCTCTCGACGATTTAACAATTGGCGAAACTGTACTTAGTACAGCCATCATTGCACTATCTTAGACGGTGGAACAATTTGTTCACTCAAGGCGTAAATTCCAAAGCATGTCTAGGATAATCAATGTATATTACGGTTATGGCAAGGGATATTTGCTACTGGCAGTACGGAACTCAGTAAATCTATCAAAAGAGTACTGTAGCCGATAGATTATTCTGTTCCGCCATGACATAGATTTTATAGTAAGACTGCAATGACTAATTAAATATCCGTTATATCTCCAGGCGACGGCAGTAGACATAGGTGGGCTGAGTACAGCCATAATCATTGCAACGTAGGCGTTGCAATAATTTGTTCATTGATATTCTAAATTCCACAGCCATTCTAGGGTAACCAATGTATGGTACGGATATTTCTAATGGTACTTACAATTCAGCGGACGGTACCTATTACATACAACAATAGAGCACTGTAACCGTTGGATTAATCTGTTCACAGATGATTTACACTCTATAGCAGTTCTGGAATATTCAGCGGATAGGGCAAATGTCGGTAGTGGTATTGCTAAATGACATTACGGTACTGAGTGTAGCCATCTACACAACATTGTAAACATTGTATTAATCAGTACTCTGAACGTCACAGTTCTCCAGCAGTTGCAGAATGATCAATGGATAGGGCAACTATCGCTGGAGAAATTTACAGATGCTTATGCTGTACCGTGTATAGCCTTCAGCAGACAGCAGTAGCCGTTTAATTTGTTTGTTGACGGTTGATTTGATTTCTATAGCAATTCTGGAATGATCAATGATTAAATCAATTATAGATGTAGATATTGACAACAGACGTGCACTACGAAGTACAGTCATCGACACAGTCCTACAGCCACTGAATTAACCTGTCCTCTGTTAACCTATATTGTATTGCAATTCTAGAATGTTCGGTGAACTGGCCAACGGTCGCTAGGGACATTGATAAATGATAATACAGTACTGAGTGTAGCCATGTAAATATTCGCATAGCCATTGTATTACTTCGTCAACTGAAAACGTATATTCCATAGGTTTTAAACAATTATCGTCAAAGCATATACCATTGCTATGTATTTTAACAATAGACAATACATTACGGAGAATATTCGTCATCAAAGTACTGCAGCCGCTCGATTGTAGCTCACTAATGATGTAAATTCTGCTGCAGAAATGGAATAATAAACGTTCAAGTCAGTTATGCATAGAGATATATGCAGCTGTAGGAACGGTACATAGCACGTCAGTCAGCAAGGCGCAGTAGCAGTTGGATTAGTTCGTTGACTGAGGATTAATATCCTATCGCAGTTATAGAACGACAAGGAACATCCGTTTTCGCTCGAGATATTAACAATTGACAAGCAGTACTGATTACAGCCCTTATCACTGTAGAGTAACCGCTGGCTTAATTTGTCCAGGGATTAAAATTCCTCACAAATACTGGAATAATAAGAATGTATACCAGTAACGGCTAGAGGTATTTACTATTGACATTACGGAATTCAGCACAACTACCAACAGAGCACAGTTGCCGTTTGACTAATTTGGTCACTAATGATTTAAATTCCATTGAAATACTGAAATGACGAAAGGAGGATCCATTGTCGCTCGAGGAGCTAAGAATTTACAACACACCGCAGAGCAGAGATACTATCACTGTTCAATAGACGTTGTATTAATTTGTTCACTGACGATTCATCTTCTATAGCAATTCCAGGATGACGAAAGGGATGCCCATTAGTGCTCGGGATAATAACAACTGACAATAGAGTACTGAGTACATCCAACATCACAGAACTGTATCCGTTATATTAATTTGTTCTGTGATGACTTAAATTCCAAAGCAAATATAGAATAATCAATGTGTGGAACCGCTATTGCTAGGGATATTTAAAATTTTCAGTACGGTATTTGGTACATCCAACGACAGAGCGCTGTACCTGTTGGAGTGATCTGTTGACTGATGGTTAAAGCACTACAGCAGTTCTATAATGATGAGACTTCAGATCATATTTAATTAGCGGTATTGACAAATGACAACGCATTACTCTATGTAGCCATCCACACAGTTCTATAGCCAATTAATCTTTCTGTTCGTAGAGCATACAATTTATACATCAGTTGTAGAATGACCAATGGATAGAGCAATTGTCCATGGAGATATTGACACATGTCAACGCAGTGCTAAGTGCAGTCATTAATGCTATACTGTAACTATATGATCAATTTCTTCACTCATGACTTAATTTCCGCTGCAGTTCTAGAAAAATAAATGTGTAGATCAGTTACGGTTATAGATATTTACAATTGGCAGTACAGTACTTGGTACATACACCAACTGGGTACTGCAGCCGTTGGAATAATCTGTTCACTGATGATTTAGTCTCTATTGCAAGTCTATAACAAGCAACTCATTTATCACGAATATTTAGTGGCATTGGCAAGTGACAATGCATATCTGTATGTAGCCATCTACGCAATACTATAAAAGTTTAATTAGTCCACTCGCAATTCATGCAAGCCGTTCAGCAATTGTAGAATTATTAATGGATGCAGTAAATGCTGCTGGAGAAATTGACAAATGTCAAATTTGCACCAGCTACAAATTCATCGCCGTGTAGTAGACGTTGGACTAATTTCTTCAGTGATGATTTACATTCCACGGCTATTCTAGAATAATCAACGTATACGGCCTTGAGATATTTCCAATTGGCGACACGGTCCTTAGTACATCCACCAACACAACACTGATGGCCTTGCAGTAATTTGCCCACTGATGATTTATACTATATAGCAATTCTACAATAATCATTGGGCTGATCATAAATCAGTATTGATATTGGCAAATGACAATACACTTCTGAGTGTGGCCGTCTGCAGCGTACTGAAACCACTCAATTGATCTGTTCCCTGATCATCTCTGTTCTTTTGAAACAGTAGAGTGAACAATGAACACAGCATTTCTAGCAGGGGACACTGACTTATATCAATAGAGGACTTAGTGTTGCCACCAACAGAGCGCTGCGCCGGTCTATAGACTGAACTCATTGATATGTGTCCTATAGCGATTCTGGAATGACAAAACACTGATACATTATCCATCTAGTTATTAGCTATTAGCAACACAGTGTTGAGTACAGCCAGCGTCACATTTCTGTAGCCGTAGTGTTGATTTCCTCGCTGGTGATTTAAATTCCGCAACAATTCTAGAGTAATCAATCTATAGGCCAGTTATATCTTGAGATATTGGCACTTGGCAGAACGGTGCCTAGTTCATCCACCAACAGATCACTTTTGCCATCTGATTAATTTATAAACTGATTACTTAGGCTCTGTAGCAGATGCAGAATGACGAAAGACAGATCCATTACCGTTCGAGGCATTAACAACGAACAATACAGTGCTATGTACTGCCATCATGGCTGCACTGTAGCCGTTGGACTAATTTCTTCTCTGATTACCTAAATTACACTGTAGTCCTGGAATAATGAATGTATACATCAGTTGCAGCCAGAGATATTCACAGCACCCAACACGGTAGTTGGTGCATCCAACAATAGAGCACTGTAGCCGTTGGAATAATGTGTACAGTAATGGACGGAATTCTACTGCAATTCTTGAATAGCAAAGGACTTACCCATTATCGCTCGAGACATTAACAATTGCTGACAGGGTTCTCAATCAAGCCATCGTCACAATAATGTAGCCGACGTATTAATTTGTACACTGATGATAAAAATTCCAAGCCAATCAAGAGTATTCAGTGTGCAGAGCGGTTATGGCTGGGGATATTTGCAATTGACAGGAGGGTTCTTAGTACATATATCGACAGGCAATAGCAGCCGTTGGACTGATCTGTTCATTCTTGATATAGATTCTATAGCAATTCTAGAATGAGATGAGACTGATCCGTTACAGCTCGAGATATTGACAATTGAGGAAATAATACAGAGTGCAGCCATCACCATAGTACTTTATCCGTTGGATATATTTCTTTACTGACAACGTACATTTAGGACAAATCTCAGAATTATCAATACACAGTACGGTTCTGGCTAGAAATGTTTACAAATAAGAGGGATATACTTAGCACATCCATTGAAAGGGCACTGAAGATGTTGGACTGATTTGTTCAATGATGGTTTATATTTCACAGCATTACTATAATGGCAGAAGACAGAACCATTACCGTTGGAGATATTAAGATCTGACAACGAAGAACTAAGCATTGTCATTGGATCAGTAATGTCGCCGCTATATTAATCTGTTCAGTGATATTTTAAGTTCAACGGTAGTTCTACAATAATCAACGCATACATCAGTTACGGCGAGAAATATTTGCAATTCCCAGCACGGTATTTGGTACATACACAGATAAAGTACAGTAGTCGCATGAAAAGGCTGTTCAGTAATGTGTTAAATTGAAAAGCAAGTTTAGGGAGATCGATGTATAACACGTTTATATCCATGGAGGTTTACAAGTGAGGGTACGGTGCGTAGCACGTCTATCAGAAGTTAAACGTACAAGTAGGATTGATGTGTTCAATGATGAATTGTATGCTCTAGCAATTCTACAATGAGAAAAGGCAGATCCGTTACAGCTCGAGATTTTCGCAACTGACAACACAGTACTGTATCCAGACACCGTCACAGTTCTGTTTCCGTTATATTAATATGTGCACTTATAATTTACATTTAACAGCAATTCTAGAATGATCAATGTGTGGTACGGTTGTGGCTAGAGACATTTACGGCTGACAGTACAATACATAATACATCCATGATCAGAGCACTGTAGACGTTTAATTAAACATTTCAGCGAAGATACAGATTTTATAGCAATTCTAGAGTATTAAATGACAAATCCATTACCGCCCGAGATATTAGCAGCTGACAACACAGTACTAAATGCAGATATGGTCACAGTACTGTAGCCGTTGGAATGATTTGTTCACTGATGATGTAAATTAAGAAACAAGTCTACAGTAACCAATGTATGGTACGGTCATGGCTAGAGATATTTATAATTGTATGTACAGTTTACTGAACATCCATCAACAGAGCCCTGTAGCCGTTGGAGTGATCCGTTCAGTGAGGATATAAGTACCTTTGCAATTCTAGAGTGACAAAAGCTTGACACGTTATCGCTGAAGACATTAAAGATTGAAGAAAGTGTACTGAGATTACTATCATCACAGCACTATTGCCGCTGGAATAATTTGTTTACTAGTAACCTATGTTTAACAGCAACTCCGGAATTATCAATGTATAGTAATCTTATGACGGCAGATATTTACAATCAGGAGTACGTTAATTAGTACCTCGATCTGCGGAGCACTGATGCCTTTGAATTAATCTGCTCAATGGCGATGTAGATAATATAGCAGTTCTGGAATGACGAAAGACACATACGATATTGCATGAGTCCCTAACATCTGACGACACTGTGCTACGTACATCCAACGCCACGGTACTTTAGAAGTTAGACTAATATACTCACTGATAATGCATGTTTAACAGCAATACCAGAAAAATCAATATATGGAACGGTTAGGCTACAGATATCTACACTTGACTTTTCCGTACATAGTACATCCACCGACGCAGCATTTCAGCCGTTGCATTAAACTGTTCAATGATGATGTAGATTCCATAGCAATTCTAGAATGACAAGATACATATCCGCAATAACTCGGGATATTAGCAACTCGCATAACGGTACTGAATACAGCCGTCACCACAGTACTGCAGGCACTGTAATAATATGATCATGGACGACTCCTATTCCACGGTAGCTCCAGAATACTCGAGGCACACATCAATTATGGATAGATATACCTACAATTCCCAGATCTGAAGACGGTACATCCACCGATAGAGACATGCAGCCGTTGAGTTAATCTGTTCAGTGACGATATAAATTCAACAGTATTTTTAGAATGATCTATGTAAACGCTTGCGGTGGCTAGAGATATGAACAGTTCAGAGTACGGTAGTTGATGCGTTCACCAATAGAAGGCTGTAGCCATTGGATGAATCTGTTCAGTGATGACTAATGTGCTATTGCATTCCAAGAATGGAAAAGGACTGACCCGTTGTATCTCGAGACGGTGACAATTGACGAAACAGTACTGAGTGCAGACATCATCACTGAACTTTTGCCATTGGACTTATCTGTTCACTGATAATTTATGTTTAATATCAATTCTAGAATAACCATTGCATAGGACGGTTATGGCTACTGATTTTAACAGTTAACAGTACGAGGCATAGTACATCCATCGACGGAGCACTGTTGCTGTATATGAAACCACTTCAATGATGGTGCAGATCCTATAGCAATTCTAGAATGAAAAAGGAATTACCAATTATCGCTCGAGTTATCAGCATTTGACGACACAGTACTGTCTACAGCTATAATCACGTTGCATAATCCGTTGTACCAATTTTTTTACTAATGGCTTAATCTCCACAGTTTTGCTAGAATGGCCAATGTACTAATTAGTTACGGCTAGAGATATTAACAATTCCCAGTGCAACACATGGAGCATCTACCAGTAGGCCACTTTAGCCGCTGTATTAACCTGTTCAGTGGTGATTTATACTTCACAGTATCTCTAGAATAATAAACGTATACGGCAGTTATGGCTGCAGATATCTCCAATTCCAAGGACGGTAGTTGGAACGTCCAGCAATAGAGAGCACTGGCAGCTGTATTAATGTGCTCAGTGGAGATTTAAATTCCGAAGCAAATCTAGGGTGGTGAATGTGTAGCATGGCAATGGCTGGAAATGCCTACAATTACCAATACGCACCTTAGTACCTCCATTAACAGGGCTCTGTCGCCGTTGGAATAACCTGTTCAGCGATGAAGTAGATTATATTGCTGTCCCAGAGTGACAAATGACAAGTCCGTTCTACCTCGACGCCTTAACATTTGACATAGTAGTACTGTGTACAGCCGTCATATCTGTACTGCAGCCCCTGTATTAATCTATTGACTTATGATGTAAATTCCACAGTAGTTCAAGAATATCCAATGCATACATCAGTCATGCCCAGAGATATTTATGGTTCCATGTACAGTAGTTGGTGCATCCACCAAGAGAGCACTGTAGACGTTGGATTAACCTGTCCATTGATGACTTGGATTCCACAGTAGTTCCAGAATAATTACTGAATACATCAGCTACGGCAAGAGATATTAACAATTCACAGTACGGTAGCTGGCACATCAGCCAACACAGTACTGCAGTCGTTGGATCAATCATTTGAATGATGATGTAGATACTATGGCAATTCCAGAATGGCAAGAGGCAGATCTGTTGTAGCTCGATGCAGTAACAATTATCGGAACAGTACTTAGTACAGCCATCAGCATAGTACTTTAACTGTTGGTCTAATTTGTTCACTGGTAAATCAAATTTAACAGCAATTATAGAATAATCAATGCATTGTACGGTTATGGCTTAGAAATATTTGCAATGGGCAGCACGATACCGAGCATATCCTTCGACAGAGCACCGTAGCGGTTGGATTAACCTATACAGTGATGATTAAGATTCAATAGCAATTATAGTATGACAAGAGACACATCCGCTACAGCTCGAGATGTTAACGTTTGGCAGAAGGGTACTGATTACAGCCATCAACACATTACTGCAGCCATTGGTCTAATCTGTGCACCGATGAAATAAATTAAGCAGTAGCCCAAGAATAATCTATGTATACGTCGGTTATGGCTGCTGATGTTTGCAATTCGCACTACGGTGGTTTAAACATCCGCCGGTAAAGCACTGCAGTCGCTTTATTTTCCTGTTCAGTGATGGCTTATATTCAAATACACGTGTAGGGTGTTCTATGTACAACACGGTTATGTCTAGGCGTACTTAAAACTGACGGTACAGTTCTTAATATATCTGACAACAGTGCACTGCAGCCTTAGTATTGCTCTATTCAGTGATGTCCTGTACACCGTAGCAATTCCAGAATGAGTACAAACACATCCGTTATATCTCGAGGTATTAAGATCTGAAAACTCAGTATCATGTACAGCCATCATTACAATATTGTAGCCGTTGTATCAACCTGGTCAGTAATTATTTAAATTCCACAGTAGCTGTCGAATAACCAATGTGTACATCAGGCATGGCTTGAGATATTTACAATTCCGTGTACGGTAGCAGATACTTCCACCAATGGAGCACAGAAACCGTTGGATTGATCTGCTCAGTGATGACATAAATTCCGCAGTGCATCTAGGAAAACCAATGTGTACAACAGATACGGCTAGAGAGATTAACAGTTCACAGTTCGTTAGTTGGTAAATTCACCGATAGAGCACTGGAGCCGTTGGATTGATATGCTCAATGATGATTTAGCTCCTACGGAAATTCTAGGGCGACGATAGACAGATCCACTACAGTTGGAGGTATTAACAATTGACATGAGAGTACTGGGTACGGCCGTCATCACAGTAATAAAGCCGTTCGATTAATTTACTTACTAATGACCATTATTCCACAATGGACCTTGTATAATCAATGTGGACATCAATTATGGTCACAGACCTTTACACCTCCCAGTACGGTGCTCAGTAAATCCATCAGCAGAGCACTGTGGCCGCTGGATTAACCTGTACAGTGATGATTTAGATACTACATCTATGCTAGAATGGCAAACGACAGATTCATCTTAGCTCGAGATGATAACAATTGACATAACGGTAGTGAAATCAGCCATCGGCACAGTACTGTAGACGTTGGATTAATCTGTCCACTGACGCTTTAAATTCCACAGTAGTCCTAGGATAATCCATGTATACATCATCTGTAGCTGGAGATGTTTGCAATTCGCAGTACGGTAACAGGTACATCCACCAATAGAGCACTGTGGCCGTTGGATTAACCTGTACAATGATAATTTGTGGCCTGTGGCAATTCTAGAATAACAAAGGCAGATCAGTTATAGCTCTAAGCATTAACAATTAAGGAAACTGTACTGTGTGCAGCCATTATCACAGTACTTAGTCCGTTGGACTAATATCTTCACTCAAAGGTTAAATTTAGCAGCAATTCTATGGTATCCAGTACATAACACGGTTATGGCTAGAGATATTTACATCTGACAGTGCGGTACATAGTACATCCATCGAGAGCGCACCGCAGAAGTTGCGTTAGCCTGTTCAACGATAACTAATATTCTGTAGTAATTCTAGGATGAGAAAGGACAGAACCGCTATATCTCGAGATATTTTCAATCGACGGAACGGTACCGCCTACAGCCATTATCACAGTACCCTAGCCGTTGGACTAATTTCTTCACTGATGGTTTAAATTCCCCTGTATTTCTAGAATAATCTATGCATACATCAGTTATGGCTGCTGTTATACACAATTCGGAGTACGGTGGTTTGTACATCCACCAATAGAGCACTTTTGCAGTTCGATTAGTGTGTTCAGTGATGATTTAAATACTATTGCCATACTAGGAAGAAAAAGTACAGGCGCATTGTCGCCCAAGATATCAACAATTGACGAAACAGTACTAAGTGCAGCCATCACTACAGTACCTTATCCTGTGGCAAAATTTATTTTCCTGCAATTTATGATTGACGTAAATTCTGGATTAGACATTGCATAGAACCGTAATGCCTGCAGAAATTTACAATTGATAGTACTGTACTTAGTACATCCATCAATGGAGCACTGTAGCCGTTGAGTTAACATCTTCAATGATAATGTAGATCCTATAGTAATTCTAGAATGACAAAAGGCATATCACGTATAGCATGAGATATTAACAATTTGCAGAAATATACTGAGTACATCCATCGTCGCAGTTGTGCTGCTGCTAGATTAATCTGTACTCTGAAGACACAATTTCCACAGTAGTTGCAGAATAATGAATGCATACGTCAGTTACGGCTAGAGATATTAACAATTCCATGTACGGTAGTAGGGACATCCACAAACGGACAACGGAGCCGTTGGATAAAGCTGCTCAGTGATTATTCAAATGCTATTGCAATTCCAGGATGACAATGGACAGGCGCATTATCGGTCGAGAAATTTACAATTGACGAAGCAGTGCTTAGTACAACCATCATCACAGTGCTTATAGAGGATTGTCTAATAAGTGCACTCATAATTCTTGATTAGCAGCCATTCTAGAGTAACCAATGTGTAGTACGGTTATGGATACAGGTATTTACAATTGACAGTACGATTCTTAGGCCATCCATCCGCAGAGCACTGTATCTGTAGGATTCTATGTTCATTGATGATTTATATCCTATACGAAATATAGAATGACAAGAGACAAAACCAAAACCGACCGAGATAATGGCACCTGACAACACAGTACTTAGTACAGCCATTATCACATTACCGTAGCTGTTGGATCAGTTTGTGCCCTCATGACATCAATTCATCATTATTTCTAGAATAATCAATGTATACATCAGTTATGGCTAGAGACATTCCCAATTCCCAGCACGGCAGTTGCTACTGCTCTCTACTGCTCCAGTTGCTCTGGGATGACAAAAGGGAGATCCGTTACATTTAGCGATATCAACAATTTACCTAAGACTACGGAATGCAGCCATTATCACAGTAGTTCAGCCGTTGAATTAATGTGTTCACCGATGATGTAAATTCCATTGTAGTTGTAGAATAATCAATTTGTACATCAGTTATGTATGAAGGTGTCTACAATTCCATGTACGGTAGAGTCCGCATTCTCCAATACATTGCAGTAGCCGTTGGATTAACATTTTCAGTGACGATTTGATTTCCGTGGTATTTCTAGAATTATCACTGAATACAACAGATATGCCCAGAGGCATTTACTATTCCCAGTACGGCGGTTGGTGCATCCGGCAAAAGTGCACTGTAGCCATTGGATTAATCTGTTCAATGATATTTTATATCATATTGCAATTCTAGATTGACAAAGGACTAAGCCATTATCTCTCGAGGCTATAACAATTGACGAAACGGTACTGAGTATAGACACCATCACATTACTTTCGCCGTTGTATGAATATGTTCGCTGACAATTTCAATTTAACAGCAACCCTAGAATAATCAATGTATAGTGTGATTACGGTTAGAGATATTCATATTTGACAGCATGGTGCATAGTACATTCATTAACAGAGCACAGTAGCCGCTGAATTAACAACCTCAATGATGACGCAGGTTGGTAGCAATTCCAGAATGACAAAAGAGAGATCCATTACCCCTTGAGGGATTAACAACTAACAACACAGTACTAAGTAGAGTCATCATAACTGTTCTCTGTGCGCTGTATAAATCTGTTCAGAGATGATACAAATTCCCTAGGAATTCTAAAATAATCAATGTATTCGTCTGTCACGGCTGGAGAAACTTACAATTCCCAGTCCGGTAGATGATACGTCCACCAATAGAGAACTGTAGCCGTAGCATTAAACTGTTCAGTTATGACCAAAGTCGTATTGCAATTGTAGAATGACAGGGGACGGACTGCTATCTGCTCGAGACATTAACAATTGACGAAACTGTATCGAGTACGGCCATCATCACACTACATTCGCCGTTGATCTAATTTTTTCACATATATTTTGAGCTCAACAGCGATTACAGAGTAATCAATATATACTACGTATATGGCTACAGATATTTACAATTGTGAGTACGGTTCATAGTATATCCATCAACAGTGGACTGAGACCGTTAGGTTGGCATGTTCTATGTTGATTTAGGTTCTATAGCAATTCTAGAATGAAAAAAGGTACATCCACCATTTCTCCAGACATTAACAGTTAATGAAAGAGTACTGAGTAGAGCCTTCGTCAGAGTTCCTTACACGTTGGACTAATTTCTTTACTGATAAAATAAACTTAGCGGGAATTCTAGAATAATCAATACATGGTATGGCTACGGCCACAGCTATATTGAAATGACAGTACGGTACATAAAACATCCATCAACAGTGCACTGTAGCCGTTTGATTAACCTGTTCTATAATGATTTAGATTCTATAGCAACTCTAGAATGACAAAAGGCATGTCAGCTATACCTCGTGGAGTAAGAAATTGACGAAATAGGCCTGAGTGCAGCCGCCACTACAGTACTTAGCAGTTGGAATAGTCCCTTCACCGATAACGTAAATTCAGCAGCAATTCGAGTATAATCAGTGTGTAGAACGGTTATGGCTAGATATATTCAAAATTGACAGCACGGTACTTAGTACACCTACCACCAGCAGGGCAATGCAGCCGTTGGATTGACCTGTAGAGTGATGATTTATATACCGTAGCAATTGTAGGGTGACAAATCATATATCCGTTAAAGCACTGGATTTTAACAATTGACGAAACTCTATTGAGTGCAGCCACCATCACAATACCTAAGATGTTGAATTAATTTTCCCTCCGGTAGCACAAACTCGACGGCAATTCTGGTATAGTCAATGTATTGTGCTGCTATGGCTAGATATATTTACAATTGACTGTACTGTGCTGAGTACATATGACAACAGAGCAGAGTAGCCGTTGGATTAACCAGCACAATTATGACTTAGATTGAATGGCAATTCTAGAATGACGAAGGAAGTATCCGCTACAGCTCGCAATACTGACAGTTGACATAAATGTACTGAGATCAGCCGTCACCACATTACTGCAGCTGTTGGATTAATCTTCTCACTGATGATTTAAATTCCACAGCGGTCCATGCGTAATCTATGTATACATCGGTTATGGCTAGTGATATATACAATTCCGAGTACGCTAGCCCTATATCCGCCGATAAAGTACCTTAGTCGTTGGATTAATCTGTACAGTGACGGTTTAATTTCGAGCGGCCTCTAGAGCACTCGATGTATTGTACGGATACGTCTTGGGACATCTAGAATTGACAGTACGGTACTTAGTACGCATATCAAGAGAGCACTCTATCCGTTGGTTTGATACGTTCAACGATGATTTGGACTCTATAGCAATTCTAGAATGAGAAAGTACTAATACATTCTAGCTCGAGATGCTAACAGATGACAAATGAGTACAATGTACAACTATAATAGAAGTAATGCAGCCGGTGTATTAATCTGCTTAGTCATGAAATCAATTCAACAACTGTTCTAGGATAATCATTGTATGCATCAGTTACGGGTAGAGATATTTACTATTCACAGTTCGGCAGTTGGTACATCCACAAATAGAACATTGCAGCGGTTTGATTCATCTGCGGACTGATGACTAAATTTGCACAGTAGCTCTAGTATAACCAATGTATACATCAGGTATGGCATGAGATATTGAAAATTCACTGTACTGTAGTTGGTACATCCACCAATAGAGCACTATAGCCGTTGGGTTTATCTCTTCATTGACGACATATGTCCTGATGCAATTCTAGAATGACATAGGACTAACCCATTATCGCTCGTGATATTACCAATTGACGAAAGAGTACTGAGTGCAGCCATCATCACAGAATTTTACCCGCTGGACGAATTCATTGATTGATTACCTAAATTTAACAGCAATTCTAAAATAGTCAAGGCGTAGTAGGTCATATCTAGTGACATTCGAAGTTGACAGTAAGGTACTTAGTACACCCATCAACAGTGCGGCGTAGCCGTTAGATTAATCCGTTCAATTACGACCTATTTTCTATAGCAATTCCAGATTGACGACTGAGAAATCCATTATAGCTCGAGGTATTGACAATTGATATAACATTACAGCCATGGTGTCAGTAATGCAGACGTTCGATTAATTTCTTCAGTGACAATTTAAATCTAAATACGATTCAGGCGAAATCAATGTATAGACCATTTATGGATACAGATATTTACAATAGAGAGTTCGGTATATATTATATTTACCACCAGAGCACTAAAGCGACTGGGTTAATCTGTCCGCTGACGGTTCTAGCTCTATGGCTATTCTAGAGAGATGAGTGGAAGGGTCATATATCGGTAGTGATACTGACAAATGTCAGCACTCCACATGGCGTTGCCATCTGCACCAGTCTAATGCCACTGTATTTGTCGCCTCGTTGATCATTTATGTTCCTCGGCAATTGCAGGAAGGTCAATGGATTAAGCAATTGCCGCTGAAGACATTCAGCTATATCAATGCCTTACTGAGTATAAGCATCAAAGGAACACAGCAGTCGTTTGAATAATCTGGTCAATCATGATTCAAGTTCTAATGGAAAACGGAAATAACAAAAAACAAATCCGTTATCGCTCGAGACATTGACAATTGACGTCAGAGTACTGATTACAGCCGTCATCACAGTACTGTGGCCGTTAGATTAATTCCCTAGCTGGCAATGCAAATTCCATAGCAATTCTAGAAAGATCAACGGATGTGTCTGATATCCTTAGTGGTTTTCTCGTATGAAAAGACAGTGGAGGGTGTAGCCATCTGCCCAGAACTATGCCCACTGGATTAATCTGTTCGCTGAATATCTGAGCTCGTCAGCAATTATAGAATCATCAATGGAAGGAGCAATTGTCGCTGGAGAAATTGACGTATGACAATACATTTCTTAGTACATCCATCAACAGGGCACTGAAGTCGATTGTTTACTTTAGTCACTAACGGTAAATATTATGTAGCTATTCTGGAACGCAAAAGCAAAACCCTTATCGCTCTAGAAGTTAACATTTGACAACACAGTAATGAGTAGAGTAATCTACGCAGAACTGCAGCTATTGCATCAACCTGTACTAATATGCTCTAGGTTATATTACTACTCTAGAATGATCACTGGATAGATCAATTATCGCTAAGGGCATTGACAATTGAAAACACATCACTGTATGTAGCAGTCTGAGCAGTACCACAACAATTAGATTAGCATGATTGCTGATCACATGACTCTTGTAGCAATTGTACAACGGAGCAGACTAATCCGACGGCCGCAACAATATGCTGATGGCTGTACTCTGTACTGCTATGTCAATAGGAAACATATCGAGGTGTAACGGTTCTGTCCTTTACCTTTCTAGAATTGCCATAGTATATAAATCATCATTGAACAGACCAGTGCAACAGCTGCAGTGCTCTGTTGATGGGCCTACTGCGAATAGTAATGTCTATTGTGGATATCTCTAGCCATACCCGTACTGTACATTGACTACCCTAAACTTGCCTTGGAATTTATATCATCACTGAAATGATTAATCAGCTGCCACTGAGCTATATTGGTCTACATACTAACTACCGTGCTGGGACTTATAATTATCCCTATACACAACGGATGAATGCATTGACCACTCTAGACTTGCTTTGAAATTTGCGTAATCAATGAACCAATTAATCCAACGGCTACAGTACTGTGATGATGGCCGTACTCAGTATTGTTTCGTCAACTGCTAACCACTCATGGGATAATGGATCTGTCATCTTTTATTCTAGTATCGATGTAGAATATACATCATAAGCGAATGGGTTAATGGAACGACAACAGTGCTCTGTTAGTAGAAGCACTAAGTACAGTATTGTCAATTGTAAATATCTCCGGACATACCCGTACTATGCATTGATTCTTCTAGAGTTGCTGTGGACGTGAAGAAATCAATGAACAAATTATTCAAACTGCTACAGTACAGTGATTATGGCTGCACTCATTGTTGTTTTGTCAATTGTTAATACCTCGAGGGATAATGGATCGGTCATTTATCATATTTTATGTGTTACAATATCTAAATCATCAGCGAATAGATTGATCCAACGGCTTCATTGCTTTGTTGGTGTATGAAATACATACGGTAATGACAATCGTAAATATCTCTTGCCATAAAAGTACTTTATATTGATTACTCTAGAATGGCTGTGGAAAATATGTCGTCAATCGGCAAGCTAATCCAATGTATACAGTACTGTGATGACGGACGAAGTTAGTACTCTTCTGGCATTTTTTCTATCTAAAGGAATAAAATGGATCTGTCGTTTTTTCTTTCCATAATTGCTATATGATCTAAATCATTATTGATCAGATAAATCCATCGGCCGCATTGCTAGATTGGTTGTTGTACTGTGTAGCGTACTGACAACTGTAAATATGACTAGCCATAACCGTACTATGTATTGACCGTTTCAGCTATGCATTGGAACTTACATAACCAGTAAACAGCCTAGCGGAACTGCTACGGAAACGTGATGATGGCAGTACTCAGTACTGTGTTATAAATTGTTTATATCTAGAGGGATAGTGGATCCGTATATCATCATTCTAGAATTGCTATAGGACATATGTCATCAGTGAACTGATTAAGACAACAAATATAATGCTCTGTTCGTGTATGTACTCTGTACCGTAACCTCGACTATAAATAGCTACAACCATATCCGTCTTATATATCGACTATCTCAGAATTGCTGTGCAACGCGCAGAATCAGTTAACAAATTATTCCAACGCCAACGTTACAGTGATGATGGCTGTACTACGTCCTGCTATGTTAATTACCAATGCCTGGAGATACAATTAATCTGTAATTAGTCTTTTTGGAGTGCTGTAAGATCTGTATCATCACTGAACACTATAATCCAGCGGCTACAACGCCTCATGGTGCATGTACTAAGTACCGTAATACCAGTTTTATATATCTCTAGCGACAACCGTGCTATACATTGATCATTCCAGATTGCCCGTGTAACGTTTATCGCCAAGGATCATATTAATCCAAGGCCACAATAATTTGATAATGGCTGAAAAACGTACTGTGTTGTCAATTGTAAATGCTTGCACCGATAATGGATATGTCCATTGTCATTCCAGGACAGCAGCATTATTTATATCACCGTTGAACAGATTAGTCCAACGGCTGCAGTGCTATGCTGGATGCACTAAGTTCTGTAATATCAGTTGCAAATACCTTCAGCCTTTTCCATACCATGCATTGAATATTCTAGAATTGCTGTTGAACTTATATCATCAGTGGATAAAATATTAAAATTCCTACATTACTGTGACGAAGGCTGTACTCAGTCCTGCTGTGTCAATTACCAATGCCTGACGATATCACGAATCTGTAATTTTTCAATCTAGGGTAGCTACTTAATCTAAATCTGCATTGAACAGGTCAACCCAACGGCTGCAGCGAACTGCTGGTAGAGGTACTAAGTACCGTTGTGTAAATCGCAAATATCACTAGCCATAAGCGGATAACACATTGATTATTCCAGAATTGCAGTGGAATTTCAATCATCAACCAAGAAATAATCCAACAAATACAGTACTGTGATGATGACTGTAGTAAGTACTGTGTTGTCAATTGTTTATTTCTCCAGGGATAGCGGAACCTTCTGTTTCATTCTATAGGTGGCGTAGAATATAAGTCATCAGTAAACGGATAAACGGAACGGCAGCAAAAGTCTGTTGGTAGATGTAATAAGTACCGTGCTGTCAATTGTTCATATCTATAGGCCTGCCGGTACTGTGAACTCATTACTATACAATTGCTTCGGAATTCACATCACCAGTGAACAAAATTATCCAACGGCTACTGTATTGTGATCATTGCTGTACTCAGTTCTGTGTTGTCAATAGTTTACGTCTCTAGGATTTATGGACATCTCCTTTCTCATTCTAGAATTGCTATAGAATATATTATCAGTGAACAGGTTTATCCAACCGCAACAGTGCTTTGTTGGTAAATGTGCAATATACCGTAGTGTCAGCTGCAAATGTCAAAGCAACAGCCGTTCTATACTGTGACACTACTGGAATTGCTTTGGAATTTACACCATAAATGAACAATGTAGTTCAACACCTTCAGTACTGTGACGATGACCACCCTCAGTACTGTATTGTCAGATGTCGAAGTCGCTACCGATATATGATCTATACACTGATGAATCAAGAATTTTTATACCGCTTAAATCGTCAGTGATCAGAGAAGTCCAACGGCTACAGTGCTATATTGGTGGATGTGCTAACTGGTGCACTGGATATAGTAAATATCTCTAGCCATACCTTATGTATGCATTGAATATTCTAGTACAGCTGTGGAATTTAAATCATCTCTGTGCCGATTAATCCAGCGGCTGCGTTACCGTGATGGTGGCTGTGCTCCGTACACTTATGACACTTGTTAATATCTCGGTCGATTATGGGCCAGTCCATTGTCATTCTACAGTTACAGGAGGGTATATATCATCAATGAACATCTTTGTCGAAAGGCTACAGTGTTCCGTAGGGGGACGTCCCAACTACCGCACCGGAAACAGCTAATCCCTCGTTCCATAGCTCATGTACTCCTCGATCATTCTAGAACTGCATAGGAGCTTACACCACCTGTGTACAGATTAATCCAGCGGCTGCAGTTATGTGAATATGCCTGTACTCAGTTCTGTTTTGTCAATTGTTTATATCTGGAACTATAACTGATCTGCCGTTTGTCTTTCTAGAATTGCTACTGAACCCATATCACAATTGGTTGGGTTAACAGAACGGCTAGTGTGCTCCGCTTTTGTATTTTCTAAGTACCGTTCTGTGAATTGTAAGCATTTGTAGCCATAAACGCACTGTGCATTGATTATTCTGGAATAACTGTTGAACTTAATTTGTAATTGAAGGAATTATTCCAGCGTCCAAAGTACTGAAATGGTGGCAGTACCCCGTACTGTTTCGTCAATTTTTAATTTCTCTAGCGATAACGGACCAGTCCTTGTCATTCTAGAACTCCAATAGGATACAAATCATTGCAGAGCAGCTTAATCCTACGGCTACATTGCTCTCGTGGTAGACGTACAAAATGCTGAACAGGGAGCAGTAAATATCTCTGGACATAACTAATGTATACGTTCAATTCTCTAAAGCCGCCGTGTAATTTAAGTCACCACTGAACAAATTAAAGCAATCGCTAATGTGCTGTATTGGTGGATACACCAACTATCGCACTGAGAGTTGTAAATATCTCCAGCCATAGCTGATGTAAACACTGATTATTCTAGAAATGCTGTGGTATTTAAATCATTAATGAACAGATTAATCCAACACATGCAGTGCTCTGTTTGTGTATGTACTAAGTATCGTAAACTCAGATGTAGATATCTCGAGACATAACCGTAATATGCACTGACCTGTCTAGAGTGGCATGAGAATGCTTATCCAGTGGCTACAGTAATCTAATGAAGGCGGAAATCAGAACTGTGTTGTCAATTGTTAATGTTTCCATCGATAACGGATATGAGCGTTGTTATTCTAGGATTTCCATGGAATCTGCATCATAACTGAACAGGTTATTCCAACGGCTACAGTGCTCCGTCGATAGACGTAATAAGAAACGCACTGTCAGTTGTAAATATCTCAAGACATGACCGTGTTATACATCAGCTGAATCAAAACTTGCTTTTGAATTTAAGCCAACTCTGAGCAGGTTAATCAACGGTCTCCTGTCCATTATCGGCGGACGTACCAACCACCGCAATGGGAACTTTAAATATCAGCAGACATGACTGACGTACACATTCAGTGTTCTAGAGTTACCGTTGAATTCAGATCATCAGCGAGCAGATTACTACAACGGCTGAAGTAATGTAACTGTGGCAGAACCTCAGTAACCCATTGTCAATTGTTAATATCTCGAGCTATAATGGATATGCTTTTTGTCATTCTACAATTGCTATGGGACACTTTTCATCACTGCGCAGGTTATTCCGACGTCTGCAGTGAGCTGTTGATGGATGCACAACTTGCCGCTCTGTCGTTTGTAAATATCTCTAGACATAACCGATCGATACATTTAGCATTCCAGAAATGCTGTTAAACATATGTTATCAGTGATCAAATTATTCCAATGGGTAAAGAACTGTGAGGATGTCGGCTCTCGGTACTGTTTCGTCAACAGCTATTATCTCGGGGATAATGGGTCTGTCGTTTGTTATTCTATATTTCATTAGGATCTAAACAATCGCTGAACAGATTAATCCAAAGGCTACTGTGCTGTATTAGTGGAAGTACCAAGTACCGTGCTGGAAACTGCAGATATCTCTTGCTATAACTGAAGTATACATTGGTTATTCTAGAAGTACTGTGCAACTTATGTCGTCAGCGAAAACATCTATACATCGGCTACAGTACAGTGATGACGGCTGTACATAGTACAGAGTGGTCAGTTGATAATATCTCGAGATGAAACGGATTTGCCTTTCCTCATATTAGAATTGCCACAGAATCCAAATCATCACTTTACATGTTAACCCGACGGGTA
Organism: Eufriesea mexicana; assembly: GCF_001483705.2. Lineage (NCBI taxonomy): Eukaryota > Metazoa > Arthropoda > Insecta > Hymenoptera > Apidae > Eufriesea > Eufriesea mexicana. The sequence continues at coordinate 1,487,588 of NW_016908637.1, read as the reverse complement.
TCGTCTGACCCTAAACATGCTTTTGAGCTTAAACCATCACTGAACAGATTAATCCAACGTCACCTGTCCCTTATCGGCGGATGTACCCACTACCGTATTTGAAATTGTAAATGTCAGCAGCCATGACTGATTTATACGTGGAGTATGCTGGAGCTACTGTGGAATTTATGTCGTCAGCGATCACATTTATACAACTGCTGAAGTGACGTAATGATGTCTGTGCTCAGTACTCTTATGCCAATTGTTAATATCCCGAGCTATAACGTATCTGCTATTGTCATTCTACAATTGCTGTATAATGCTATTCGTCACTGTGCAGGTTATCCCAACAGTGCTCTGCTGATGGTTGCACTAAGTACGGTGCTGTTATTTGCAAATATTTCTAGCCATATCTGTACCATATATTGATCCTTCTAGGACTCCAACTAAACGTAATTTGTCAGTGTAGGGTTGAGTCCAATGTCAAAGGTACCATGATGATGGCTGTATTCAGTACGGTTATGGAAATTGAAAATATCTCCCGCTGTAGCGGATCTGCCTTGTATTTTTCTAGAATTGCTATAGAATCTAAATCAACATTGAACATGTCAATCCATCGGTTACAGTGCACTGTTGGTTGATGTACCAGGTACCGTTTGCTATTTGTAAATATCTCCAGGCATAATCGCGCTATATATTGATTATTCTATAATAGCTACTTAATTTAAGTTATCAGTGGAGAAATAAGTCCATCGGCGAATGTACAGTGATGGTGGCTGTAATCAGTACAGTTTCCTCAATAGTTAATGTCTAGATCTATAACTGATCTGCCATTCATCATTCTAAAATTTCCATTGAATCTAAATCATCACTGGACAGGTCAATCCAACGGCAGCAATACTCTCTTGGTGGATGTACTAACTACCTTACTGGGAACTGAAAGTGTCTCTATACGTAACCGATGTATACAATTATAATACTAGATCGACTGTGGAAATTGCAACGTCAGTGAGCCGATTAATACAGCGGCTACAGTACTGTGATGATGGCTGTGCTCAGTATCCTTTCGTAAATTGTTCGTGCCTAGAGCGACTATGACTATGTCCTTTGGCATTCTAGAATTGCAATATACCTTTAGTCACCAGAGGACAAATTAATCCAACGGCTACAGTGCCCTGTTGTGGATATACTAAGAGCCGTACTGCCAATTGCAAATATCTCCTGTCACAGCAGTCCTATACATTGAATATTCTGGAATAGTTGTTAAACGTAAATCATCAGTGAACAGACTATTCAAGCGGCTACAGTACTGTGACGATGTCTGCACTCGGTACAGTTCCGTCAGTTGCTAATGTCCCTAGCGGTAATGCATCAGACCTTTGTTGGTCTAGTACTGCAATTGGATATAAAACTTCACTGAACAGATCAATCCAATGACATGTGTGCTCCATTGGTGAAGGTACCGACAGACAAACTGGGAATCGCTAATGCCTCATGTCAAAACTGATGCATACATTGATTATTCTAGAGCTACTGTTGAATTTAAATCATCATTTAGGAGATTGATGCAATGGCTGCAGTAATGTTATGATGGCTGTGTTCTGTACTGTTATGTCAGTTATTAACATACCGGGCTGTAACGGGTTTGTCATTAATCATTCTAGAATTACTACAGAATCAACACCATCATTGAGCAGGTTAATGCAACGGCTACAGTGCGCTGTTGACGGATTTACTATGTAACGTACTGTCAAATGTAGATATCAGCAGCCATAAGCGTTCTTTACATTGAATACCCAAGAATTGCACTGGAAATTAAATAATCAATGAACACGTTGTTCCAGCGGTAAAAATACTGTGATGAATGCTGAAATAAGTACTGTCTTGTCATTTGTTAATTCCTTGAGGAATAATGGATCTGCCACTTGTCATTCTATAGTTGCTACAACATATATTTCATCATTGTACGAATTTATCTTGCGGCCACTGCGCTCCGTTGGTGGACGTACTTAGTACCGTTCTCTCAACTTTAAACATCTCTAAGAACAGCCGTAATATGCATTGATCATCCTAGAGTTGCTGGAGAATTTAAATCATCACTCAACAAATTAATCCAACAAGTACGTTACTGTGATGACGACTCTACTTTGTCCTGCTATGTCAAACGTTAATTCCTGACGATTTAATCGATCTTCACTTTGTCTTTCTAGAATTGCTGCAGAACCTATATCATCATTTAATATGTTAATCCAACGGCTGCAGTGCTCTGCTATTGTATTTACCATGTATCGTACTCTCACTTGTAAATATCTCCATCCACAACTGCACAATACGCTGGTTATTGCAAAGTTCCTTTGGAATTTGCGTCAGTAAGCAAAGTAATCACTACGGTACTGTGACGTTGACTGCACTCAGTACTGTGTTGTCAGTCGTTAATGTATCGAGGGATAATGGATATGTGTTCTGTCGTTCTAGGATTGCTATTGGATGTATATAACCAATGAGTAGGTTATTCCATAGGCTCTTGTAATCAGTTGGTGGATGTTCTAAATAAAGTACTGTCAATTGCAAGTGTATCTTGCAACGACAGATAAATACAACCATTATTCTGGTATTGCTATTGAATTTAAATAATCAGTGCATAGATAAGGCCATCGGCAGCAGTGCACTTTTGTTGACCATATTCATTCCTGTATTAATATATGTTCATGCCTCCAGCGACGACTACTCTTGCCTTTGACCATTATACGATTACTAAGCAATTTTGTATGATCAGCGAGCAGATCATTTCAACGGCCATACCAATTTGTTGATGGGTACAATCGGTACTCTACTGCCAATTGTAAATGCCTCTAGCCATAACGGATGTATACACTGACTACCCTAGATATGCTTTGGAATTTACCTCATGGGTGAACAAAATTAATCCAATAGCTACTGTACTGTGACGATGGCTGTATTCATTACAGTCTTGTCAGCTGTTAACATCTCTAGGCAAAAATATACACTCTTTTGTCATTATAGTGTTGCCATAGAAATTAAATCATCAGAGAACAGTTTAATCCAACTGTTACAGTACTCTGTTGGCGTATGTACCAAGTACAGTACAGACAACTGTGACTATCTCTGACCATAACTGTTGGATTTGTTGATTATTCCTCAATTGTTGTAGAACTGAAATCATCCGTGAACAAATTAGTCCAACTGCCGCAGTAATGTAATGATGTCTGTACCCATCACTGTAGTGGCAACTGTTATCATCTCGAGTGACATTATGCATCCCCTTTGCCATTCTAGAAATTCCGTGGGATATAAATCATCAGTGAAAAGGTTAATCAAATGGTTATGGTGCGCAGTTGGCCCTTGCACTGTGTTCTTTGCGGCCAATTGTAAATATTTCTAGACCTGACCGTAGTGAAAGATGATTATTCTAGAACAGCTTTGGAATTTGATCTACCAGTTAACAAATTAATACGATGACAACAGTGCTCTGTTGGTGGCGTTTCAACATAACGTACGTTGAGTTGTAGGAGTTCCTAGACATGACTGACTTGTGTATGGATTATTCTTAAATTTCTGTGGAAATTAATTCATCAGTGAACAAGTTAAGACAGCAGCCACTGTACTCATGATCATTTTTCAATTGTTAATATCTCGTGGGATAATTGATATCGCTTTTGCATCCTTGAATATCTATAGAGATTGCATCATCAGTGACCTGACTCTTCAAACGTCCACAGAGCACTGTTGATGGCCATACTCAGTACTGTACTGGCATACATCAATTTCGCCTGCGACAATTTCTGTATTCGTTGAACATTCTACAATTGCTGAGGAAGTTACATGATCATCGAACAGATTAATAGAATACCTAAATTCTTGTGGAGATGGCTACATTCAGTACTTTAATTTCAATTGCCAATGTCACGACCGATATATGACCTATTCTTTGAAAGCTCTAGAGTTGTTGTAGAGTTCGAGGCATCAGTGAACTCATTATTCCAACGCCTATTGTGCTGTGTTGGTGGTCATACCAAGTACCGTACTGTGAATCGTAAATGTTTGTGGCCGTATCTAACCCACGCGATGACTATTCCACTGATGCCGTAGAATATAATTATACTGCGGCTGCAGTGCTCGGTTGGTGGATGTAGTATGTACCGTAATGATATTTTTTAGTATTCGTGGCCACAATTGACCTATACGTTTATTATTCTAGGATTCCTCTGAAATTCATATACTCAGTTAACAAATTAGTACAATGGCTATAGATCTGTGATGATAGCTGTACCCAGCATGCTATGTCAATCGTTAATGCCTGGTGATATAATGGATCTCTAACCTGCCATTCTGGAATTGATACAGAATCTAAGTCATTCTTGTACAGACTGATGCACGACTACATTACTCGCACGGTGCACGTACTAAGTCACGTGCTGTCAACTGTAAACATGCCAAGCAATATCCGTACCATACACAGATTATTCCAGAATCGCTCCCTAACAGACATCGACGGTGGACAAAGTGTGCTAAGGGTTTCAGGATTGTGATGATGGCTGATCTCTGTCCTGTTATGTCAATTGTTATTGGCTACAATGATGACGGATCGCAATGTTATTATTCTAGTATTGTTAGGCAATTCAAATCAGCAGTGAACATGTTAATCCAGCGGCGACAGTGTTCCTTTGGTGGAAGTGCTTAGTAACGCACTGCCAATTCTGAATCTATCCAGCCATATACGCGGAGTATATGGATTATTCTATAATTGCATTGGAATTTGTACCAGCAGTTATGAAATGACCCAAGGGCTACCGTTCTCTGGTGATGGTTTTAGTCTGGACAGTGTTGTCAGTAGTTTTTATCTCTATGGGTAATGGATATATCCTTTTTCGTTTCAGAATAGCTGTAGAATGCAAATCACCAGTGAGCAGATTAATTCTACGGCAACAGTTCTCCGTTGTAGGTTATACTAGGCACAATACTTTCAATTGTAAATATTACTATCCATAACCGTTATATGCATTAGACTCCTAGAATTATATTGGCGTATACGTCATCAGCGACAAAAGTTAACCAACGGCAAGAGTACTGTGATGATGACTGTACCCGGTACTGTAATGTCAATCGTAATTATCTTGAGGGATAATGTATGCGTCCTGTGTCGTTCTAGAACAGCTATAAAATCTAAATCATCATTGAACAGGTTAATACAACGCCATCAAGGCTCTGTTTCTGGATGCAGTTAGTGCCGTACCGTCATTCCTAAATTTTTCTGGCTATAACTGTACTATACATTGATTATTCTTCAATTGGTGTGGAATTTAGTTCATCGTTGAAGAAATTAATCCAACGGCTGCAGTAACGCAATGATGGCAGTACTCAGTCCTGCCTTCAATTGACAATGACTTCTGAGGTAATGGATCTGTATTTTGTCACTCTTGAATTGCTACAGAATTTAATCAGCACTGAATAGATTATTTCCTCGAGAAGAGTGCTGTTTTGGTGGATCCTCTGAGTACCGTAATGTCAATTTTAAATATCTGCAGCAGTAACCGTGCTACGCAATGGTTGGACTAGAATGGCTGTGGAATTAAATGGTTAATGGACGATAACTGTGCTCTGTTGGTAGATGTACTGTGTACCGCATTGTCAATTGTGTATACCACTAGCCATAACCGCACTATACATAGGTTATCCCAGAACTAATTTGGAGTCTATTTCATATATGTACAAATGACGCAACGTCTACAACAGTGTCATGACAGCTGTAATCAGAAATCTTTTGTCAGATGTTATAATCTCAACGGATATTGGGTCAATATATCGTCATTCTATTATTGCCATGGAATCTAAATGTTCAGTGGACAGGTTCAGACAACCGCTACATGGATCAGTTGGTGGATGTATTATGTACCGTAATGACAATTGCAAATATCTCAGCCATAGCTATACCACACACAGGTTACTGCAGAATTCCTATCGAAATTACGTCAACAGCGGGAGAAGAAAACCATCGGCTACAGTACTGTGACGATGGATGTACTAAGTTCTGTGTCGTCCCTTGATAATGTTTCGGGGGATGTCTATAATTGTGTATGTATTAATCACCAATGGACAGAATGATCCAACGGCTACACTGTTCTGTTGGCCTATGTACTATGCGCCGCACTGTCAATTGTGAATATCTATAGCCATGACATTAATATACATTCAGTGTTCTAGAATTTCCTTGGAAATCGCATCATCAGTGGACATAGTATTCCAAATGGTGTCAGTCCTGTGATAATGTCTGTACTCTCCACTATGTTGTCAGTTGTTTATACCTCGAGGTTCAATATATGTGTATTTTGTCTTTCTAGAGTTGCTACTGGATATAAAGCACCAATAAACAGATTATTCCAACTGCTACAGTGTTCTGTTAGCCTATGCACTACGCATCGTACTGCCAATTATATGCATCTCTACCCATAACCGTAAAAAGCGTTTATTATTCTAGAGATGCCTTGGAACTTACACCTCAGTCATCTTAGTATTCCAACTGCTACAGTACTGAGATAATGGCTGTAATCAGTACAGTGTTGCCAATTCTTTATATCTCGAGCTGCACTGGATCGCTCTTTTTCATTCTGCAATTGCTATAAGATCTAAATCATAAGTGAGCGGAATAGTCCAACGGCTAGCGTACTCTGCTGGCGTAAGTGAAACGTACCGTACTGTCCACTGAAAATATTTGTGGCCACAACTGACACACATTTAGATTATGCTAGTATTACGTGGAACATAAATCATCTGTGAATATATTAATACAACGGCTATGGCGTTCTGTTGGTGGATGTAGCAAGCATCGCTCTGACAAGTGTTTGTATTTGTGGCAACAACAAACCCATACATTGACTATTCTAGAATTCATGTGGAACTTACATATGCGGTGAACAAGTTAATTCAGCGTCAACATTACTGTCATGATGGCTGTACTCAGTACTATGTTGTCGATTGTTAATACCTCGGGCGATGGTCGGTCAGACTTTAGTTTCTCTAGAATTGTTATACTGTCTATATCATCACTGCACAGACAAATCCTACTTATACAGTGCTATGTTGGAGGAGGTACGAAGTACATTACCGTCAGTTTTTAATATCGCTATCCATATCTGGCCTGCACATTGACTACTCCAGAACTGCGGCGAAATTTATATCATCAGTGAACAATTTAAGTGAACGGCTACGTTACGGTTACGACAGCTGTACCGAGTGCTGTTTCGATATTTACAATTGATAGTGCGGTACTTTACACGCCTACCAACAGAGCAATGTTGCCGACGGAATTGCCTGTTTCCTGATGACGCATATTCTACAGTAACTCTGCACTGAGCCACGCAGGTACATTATCTCTCGTTATATTAACCATGGACAACACACTACTGAGTACAGCAATCATCACAGTAATGTAGCAATGGGAATACTTTGTCCACTAATGATTTACATTCCACAGCATTCCGGAATAACCAATGTATACTGCGGGTATGGCTAGATATGTATACTATCGACAGTACTGTGCTTATTAGATCCACCAATGCAGCACTGTTGTCGTTGGCTTAATCTGTTCAATGATGATGTATATCCACCAGGAATTCTAGAATGGAATATGCATACACATTATAGCACGAGACATCAACGATTCACAGGAAAGTACTGAGTATAACCGTCAAAAGCGTACTGCAGCCGTTGAACTACTTTGTTCACTGATGCTGTATGTGCCAAAGCACTTAGTGAATAACCAATGTATACAGCGATTGGGTCTGGAGATATTTATATTTGACAGGACGGTACATCGTACATACACCAATAGAGCACTGTAGCCGTTGGATTAATCTGTCCAATGATCATTCAAATTCCATAGCAATTCTAGAATAACAATATACGTATCCATTATCGCTCGAGATATTAACAATTGACAACACACCACTGAGCGCAGCCGTCATCCCGGTATTGCAGCTGTTAAATAACTTTGCTCACTGCAAGCGTAAATTGTAAAAGGCAATTCCAGGGTAATCAATTTATACCACTGTCGTCGCGTGAGATATTTACAATTGTCAGTGTGGTGCTTCGTATGTCCACCAACAAAGTACTGTTACCCTTGGATTATCCTACTCTATGATAATTTATATTCTATAACAACTATAGAATGACAAAATACGTATCCTTTATACTCCGCGGCACTAACAGTTGACAACACCATATTGAGTACAACCATCATCACAGAAATGTAGCTGTTGGATACATTTGCTCACTGAGAGTATAAATTCTAAAGCAATTCTAGAATAACGTATGTATAGTACGGTTATGGTAAGTGACGTTTACCATTGGCATTACGGTAACTAGTACATCTACCGACAGGTCACCGTTGCTGTTGGATAAATCTGTTCACTGATAATAAATATTCTGCAGCATTTCTAAAACGATAAATGCAAATACATTATCCCTGTAGCTACTGCCACCTGCCAACACAGTACTTAGTATAGCCATCATCACAGTATTGTAAGCGTTGGACTGCTTCGTCCAATGATGATGCAAGTTCCAAAGCAATTCTAGAATAATCAGTGTAAAATATGGTTGCGGCTGGAGATCATTACTGTTGACAGAACGGTACTATATACATCCACCGGCAAAGCACGGTAGCCATTGTACTAAATTGTTCATCGAGGATTTGGTTTTCTGGCAATTCTAGAACGACAGCGGACATATACATTAACCCTAGAGGCACTGGCAATTGGCAACACTGTACAGACTACAGTCATCATCGCTGTAGTTTAGCCTATGGACTACATTGTACACTGACGATGTAAGTTCTAATGTATAAGCAGAACTACCTATGTATAGTATGGCTACGACTAGTGACGTTTACAGTTGACAGTACGGTACATACTACATCCACCAGCAAACCATTGTGTCTTTTGGATTAACATGTCCAGCCATGATATAGACGCTTTGTCATTCTAGAATGACAAAATAGATGTCCACATGTCCTCGAAGTATTAAAAATTTACAACGCGGAACTGAGCACAGCCGTCACAACAGTACATTACACGTTCGATTATCTTGTTCATCGATGGTATAAATTCCACAGAAAGTCTAAAATTATCAGTGAGTAGGACGGTCGTGGCTAAAGATATTTTCAGCGCACATTACGGTACGAAATACATCCACCAATATAGCACGCCAGCCGTTCGATTAGTATATTCAGTGACGATGCATATTCTATAGCAATACTAGAATGACAAAATACAGGCACATTGTCCCTCGAAATATTAACAATTGACAACACAGTACTGAGTGCAGGCATTATCACAGAACTGTAGCCGATGGATTTGTTTCGTTACTGCTGATATAAATTCCACAGCAATAATGGAATATTCAATGTATGGTACGGTTATGTCTTGAGAAACTTCCAGGTGACAGTGCGGTGCTTGTTACATCCACGAATACGGCATGGTAGCAGATGGATTAATCTGTTCAATTATGGTTTTAAGTCTATAATAATAATATATTAACAAGATGCAAATCCCCCGTCCTTCGAATCATTAGCAATTGACAGCACAGTGCCGAGAACAGCCATCACCACAGTAATGCTGTTGTTGGACTACTTTAATCACTGATGATGCAAACTCCAGGGAAATTCTAGCATGACCTATATATGGAACGGTTACGGCTAGTGATATCGACATTAGTCAGTAGTGCACTTAATAGATCTACCAACTGAGCAGCCTTGCCGTTGGATGAGTTCTATCACTGATGATGCATATTATGCAGCAATTTTATAACGAGAAATGCAGATCCATTATCCTTCGTTATATAAACAATGGTAACCACGGTACTGACTACAGCCATCATCACTGCACTGCAGCCGTTCGATTTCTTTGGTCACTGGTAAGGCAAATTGTAAAGCAATTCTGGAATAAACTTTCTATGATAATTTATATTCTATAACAACTATAGAATGACAAAATACGTATCCTTTATACTCCGCGGCACTAACAGTTGACAACACCATATTGAGTACAACCATCATCACAGAAATGTAGCTGTTGGATACATTTGCTCACTGAGAGTATAAATTCTAAAGCAATTCTAGAATAACGTATGTATAGTACGGTTATGGTAAGTGACGTTTACCATTGGCATTACGGTAACTAGTACATCTACCGACAGGTCACCGTTGCTGTTGGATAAATCTGTTCACTGATAATAAATATTCTGCAGCATTTCTAAAACGATAAATGCAAATACATTATCCCTGTAGCTACTGCCACCTGCCAACACAGTACTTAGTATAGCCATCATCACAGTATTGTAAGCGTTGGACTGCTTCGTCCAATGATGATGCAAGTTCCAAAGCAATTCTAGAATAATCAGTGTAAAATATGGTTGCGGCTGGAGATCATTACTGTTGACAGAACGGTACTATATACATCCACCGGCAAAGCACGGTAGCCATTGTACTAAATTGTTCATCGAGGATTTGGTTTTCTGGCAATTCTAGAACGACAGCGGACATATACATTAACCCTAGAGGCACTGGCAATTGGCAACACTGTACAGACTACAGTCATCATCGCTGTAGTTTAGCCTATGGACTACATTGTACACTGACGATGTAAGTTCTAATGTATAAGCAGAACTACCTATGTATAGTATGGCTACGACTAGTGACGTTTACAGTTGACAGTACGGTACATACTACATCCACCAGCAAACCATTGTGTCTTTTGGATTAACATGTCCAGCCATGATATAGACGCTTTGTCATTCTAGAATGACAAAATAGATGTCCACATGTCCTCGAAGTATTAAAAATTTACAACGCGGAACTGAGCACAGCCGTCACAACAGTACATTACACGTTCGATTATCTTGTTCATCGATGGTATAAATTCCACAGAAAGTCTAAAATTATCAGTGAGTAGGACGGTCGTGGCTAAAGATATTTTCAGCGCACATTACGGTACGAAATACATCCACCAATATAGCACGCCAGCCGTTCGATTAGTATATTCAGTGACGATGCATATTCTATAGCAATACTAGAATGACAAAATACAGGCACATTGTCCCTCGAAATATTAACAATTGACAACACAGTACTGAGTGCAGGCATTATCACAGAACTGTAGCCGATGGATTTGTTTCGTTACTGCTGATATAAATTCCACAGCAATAATGGAATATTCAATGTATGGTACGGTTATGTCTTGAGAAACTTCCAGGTGACAGTGCGGTGCTTGTTACATCCACGAATACGGCATGGTAGCAGATGGATTAATCTGTTCAATTATGGTTTTAAGTCTATAATAATAATATATTAACAAGATGCAAATCCCCCGTCCTTCGAATCATTAGCAATTGACAGCACAGTGCCGAGAACAGCCATCACCACAGTAATGCTGTTGTTGGACTACTTTAATCACTGATGATGCAAACTCCAGGGAAATTCTAGCATGACCTATATATGGAACGGTTACGGCTAGTGATATCGACATTAGTCAGTAGTGCACTTAATAGATCTACCAACTGAGCAGCCTTGCCGTTGGATGAGTTCTATCACTGATGATGCATATTATGCAGCAATTTTATAACGAGAAATGCAGATCCATTATCCTTCGTTATATAAACAATGGTAACCACGGTACTGACTACAGCCATCATCACTGCACTGCAGCCGTTCGATTTCTTTGGTCACTGGTAAGGCAAATTGTAAAGCAATTCTGGAATAAACTATGAATATGTTGGTTATTGCAATGGTTAGTTACAATAAACAGTACGGTACTTAGTACATCCACCAACAGGGCACTGCGGCCCCTGTATTAATCTATTCAAATATGATTTTGATTCCATTGCAATTCTAGAATGACGAAAGATAGATTCAATGCCCCTCGACATATTAACAACTAAGAACACGGTAATGAGTAGAGCCACCATCACAGTGCTGTAGCCGTCGAACTGCTTCGTCCACTGGTTGCGTAAATTCCATAGTAATTCTGGAATACTCAACGCATGGTTCGGTTATGGCTTGAGATATTTCCAATCTACAGCAGCGTAATTATTACATACACCAATATTGAGCGGTAGCCGTTGAATTAATCTGCTCAATGATGACTTATATTCCATAACAACTCTAGGGTGTCAAAATGCAGAACCACTGACACTCAGAAAATTAAGGTTTAACAATACAGTACCGAACACAGCCATCATATCTTTGATCTAGGCGGTTGACTACTTTGTTCACTGATCATGTAAATTCTAAAGTAACTCAAGAATAACCCATGTAAATTTTGGTTACGGCTTGTGTTACATACAATTGACAGTACGGTATCCGGTGCGTCTATCAACAGAGCACTGTTGCAGTTGGACGTGTATGTTCACTGATTATGAAAATTCTACAGCAATTCTAGAATGAAGAATGAAGTCTCAATAACCCTCCACGTATTAACAACTGTCAACACAGCTTCCAGTACTGCCATAATCACAGTATTGTAGACGTTGTATTGCTTTGCTTACTGCTAGTGCAAGTTCCATGGCAATTCTGTAGTAATGAACGTATGTAATGTTAACGACTAGTGATATACGCAATTGACAGTACGGTAAGTAGTGCATCATACAACACAGCACTGCAGTCGCACTATCTACCTTTTCAATGATGATTTAGTTTTCAAACCGATAGTAGAGTGACGACAGTCGGATATATATTCCCTCGAGACATTAATATCCGACAACACAGTACTGAGTACAGCCATCACCACTGTACTGCTACCGTTGGTCTACTTTGTTCACATAGGATGTAAATGCTAAACCTATTCCCGAATTATCAATGTGTATAAAGGTTATGGCTTGCGGTATTACTAATTGTCGGTGCGGCACATACTCAATCCACATATATAGGACTGCAGCCGTTGATTTAGTCTGCTCAATGATGATTTTGATTCCATTACATTTCTAGAATGACAAAACACAGATACAGTGAGCCATGAGGTATTAAATGTGGGCAACACGGTACTGAGTACAGCCATTATCAATGTAACGTTTCCGTTGGACTACATTGTCCAATGAGGATATAAATTCCAAAGCAATTTTAGAATAATCATTGTACATTACGGTTATATCTTGAGATATTACCAATTGACAGTGCGGTACTTGTTATATCCACCAACATAGCACAGCAGCTGTCGGTTTAGTCAGTTAAATGATCGTTTAAGTTCTATACCATTTCTAAAATGACAAAATGCAGATATGGTGAACCTGCATCTATTAACAATTGTCAACACGGTACTGAGTACATCCTTCGTCACTGTAAAGCTGACCTTGGACTACAGTATCACTAATAATATGTATATATTCCAAAGCAATTTTGGAATAATGCATGTATATTGCGGTTTTGGGTTGAGATACAAGCAATTGAGGGTACGGTACCTAATACAAGCGCCAACATAGAGTTGTGGCCGTAGGATTAATCCGCTCAATGATGATTCAAGTTCTATAGCAATTCTCGAATGACAAAACACTGATACTGTGTGCCACGAGATTTTAAAAATTGACAACAGAATACTGAGTGAGTCTATAATCTCAGTATTGTTGCCGTCGTAATACCTTCTTCACTTGTGTAGTAAATTATAAAGTAATTCCAGAATGAGAAATGTATAGTGCGACTATCGCAATTGAAATTTACAGTTGACGGAAGCGGCAAATGGTATATCTAGATTCAGAGCACTTTTGCGTTAGACTGCGCCCTTCACTGGCTGTGTATACACTACAGCCATTCTAGAACGGCAAATGAAGCTCGATTATCCATTGTGATATTAGCAATAGACAAGACACTACTCATTACAGACATCATCACAGTACTGTAGCCGTTGGAGAACTTTGTCCACAGAGAATGTAAATTCCAAGGCAATTCTGGAATGAACAATGCATATTGCCGTTACGCCTTGATATATTTCCAATTGACAGTACGGTACTAAGTACATCCATCAGCCGAGGACCGCAGTTGCTATGTAAATCTGTACAATTATGATTTAAATACTGTAGCAATCCTAGAAAGACGAAAATCAGGTCCATTATCCCTCGAGATATTAACAACTGACGACACAGTACTAAAGACTACCATCGCCGCAGCAATTTTGCCGTTGGTACACTTTGCTCGCTGAGGATACACATTCCAAAGCTATTCCGACATACGGAATTTATATTATGCTTGTGGCTTGTGAGATTTCCTATTGATAGTACGGTACCCATTGCATCCTCCAATATAGCAGAGCAGCCGCTGGATTAGCCTCTTCAGTTGTGATTTGAATTCTATTTTAATTGTAGGATTACAAGATACAGTTCCAATGAACCTCGAGGTATTAGCAATCGGCAACTAAGTACTGAGTACAACCATCAACACTGGAATGTTGCCGTTGGGCTGCTATGTTCACTGAGGATGTAAATTCCAAGGCTATTCTGGAATAATCAATGTATATTACGTCTATGCCTTGAGGCAATTCGAATTGTCAGTACGGTACTTAATATATCCTCCAATAACGCACTGTAGCCGTTAGATTAGTCAACTCATTTATGATTTGAATACTATATCAATCCTAGAATGGCAAAATGCAGATCCAGTGAGCCTCGGAAGTTTAAAGATTGACAATACACTACTGAGTACAGCAGTCGCAACTGTAATGTTGCCGTTGGAATAACTTTGTCATCTGAAGAAGTAAATTCCAAACTAATTCTGGAACTCTCATTGTATAATACGCTTACGGCTTGCGATGCCTCTAATTGTCAGTACGGTGCTTATTACGTCCACCAATAAAGCACTCTAGCCGCTTGGTAAGTATGTTCAATGATGATTTATTTTCTACGACATTTCTGCAATGATAAAATGCAGGTCAAATGCAGGCCTTCATCACATTATTGACGCCGCTGGACTTCTTTGCATACTGACGACGTAACTTCAATAGCAATTCTGTAACGATAAATATATGTTATGGCTATGGCTTGAGATATTTCTTATTGACAATACGGTACCCACTATATATGCCAATATACCACTGCAGTCGAAGGGACAATCCTTTCAATCATGATTGAAATCTTATGACAAATCTAGAATGGCAAAATACATATCCAGTGAACATCCAGATATTGCAAATTTGCAACGCGGTACTAAGTACAGCCATCGCAACTGCAAAATCGGCCTTGGAAAGTTTTGTTCACTGAGGATATAAATTCCGAAGCAATTCCGGAATAATCAATGTGTATTACGGTTATGGCTTGAGGCGTTTCCTCTTGACAATGCGTTACTTATTATATTGACAAATATAGCAGTGTAGCCGGTGGAACACTGTGTTCAATCATGATTTAAGTTCGGTAACAATTCTAGAATGACAAAAACATAGATCCATTGAGACTCGCGATATTAAAAGATGACAACATAGCACTGAGCGCAGCCATCATCACTGTAATGATGCCGTTGCTTTACTTTATTCAATGAGGATGTAAACTCCAAAGAAATTCTGGAATTACCAATGTGTATTACGGTTATGGCCTGGGATGTTTCTTATTAACATTACGGTACACATAATATCTACCAATGTACAATAGTTGCCGTGGGATTAATCTGTTCAATTATGAAGTAAATTATATAACAACCCTTGAACGAGAAAATACGAATCAAGTGGGCATCCAGATATGAAAAATTGGCAACAGAGTACTAAGTACAGCCATGATAACTGTAATGTCACCGCTGTATAGCTTTGTTCACTGAGTATGTAAATTCCAAAGCAACTGTGGAGTAATCAGTCTATATTATGATTATGGCTTGAGACATTTCCTATTAACAATGAGTTACCTATTATATCCACAAATATAGCAGTGTAGCCGGTGGATCACTGTGTTCAATCATGATTTAAGTTCCATAACAATTCTAGAATGACAAAATATAGATCCATTGAGAATCGCGATTTTAAAAATTGACAGCACGGCACTGAGCGCAGCGATCATTACTGTAATGTTGCCGTTGCATTACTTTGTCCAATGAAGATGTAAATTCCATTGAAATTCAGCAATAATCAATGTATGTTTCTGCTATGCCTTAAGATATTTCCTATTGAGAGTACGGTACTGAATATATCTACCAATATATCACTGCAGTTGGAATGGCAAAATAACGATCCAGGGAGCCTACTGATATTACAAATGGCAACATAGTACCGAGTACTGCCATCATAACTTTAATCTCGCCGTTGGACCACATTACCCACTGACGATATGAATTTCAAAGCAATTCCGGAATAATAAATGTGTGTTACGTTTGTGGCTTCAGATATTTCAAATTGTCGGTACGGTACTAAGTAAATCTACCAGTATAGTACTGCAGCAGGTGAACTAATCTGTTAAATGATGATTTAAATTCTCTAACAGCTCTAAAATGTCAAAATACATATCCATTGATCTTCGAGACATTTAAAATTGGCAAAACAATACTGAGCACAGCCATCGCCACCGTAATGTTTCATTTGGCAACCTTCCTCGCTGAGGATGTAAATTCCAAATCATTTCCGGAATAATCATTGTATATTACGGTTATATATAGAGATATTTCCAATTGTGAGTACGGTCCTAATTGTATCCACCAATATACCACGGTAGTCGTCGAATTAATCAGTTCAATCATGATCAAAGATCCGTAACAACTCTAGAATGACAAAATACAGATCCAGTGAGCCTCCAGATGTTTCAAATTAACGACACGGTGCTGAGTACAGCCATCATCACTGTAATGTCTCCGTTGGTATACTATGTTCACTGAGGATGTAAGTTCCGAAGCAATTCTGCAATAATCAATCTATATTACGACTATGGTTTGAGATATTTCCTATTGACAGTACCGTACTCATTAAATCTACCAATGTACAACTGTAGTCAGAGGCTTATTTTGTTCATTTATGCTTTAAATTCTACAACAATTCTAGAATGACAAAATGCGGATCCAGCGATCCTCCAGATACTAAAAATTGACAGTGCAGATCTGAGTGCGGCCATCATCACTGTAGTATTTCCGTTGTAATACTTTGTCCACTGAAGATGTAAATTCGAAGGCAACTCTGGAATGATCAATGCATATTGCGGTTATATCTGGATTTATTTCCAATTGGCAGCGCGGTACTTGTTATATCCACCCATATAGCACCGCAGCCGTTGGTTCAATCTGTTCAACGCCGATTTGAATATTACAACAATCCTAGGATGTCAAAATGCAGATCCAGTGAACCTCCAAATATTAGCAATCGGCAACACAGTACCGGGCTCAGCCATCATTACTGTAATGCTGACGTTGCACTACTTTGATCACTAATAATCTAAATTCCAAGACAATTCTGGAATGATGGATGTATGCTGCTACTTTGGATTCAGACATTTTCAATTGATGGTACGGTAATCTTTATATCCACCAATATACCCCTGTAGTCATTCGATTAATATGTTCAATTATGATTTAAGTTCTACAACAATTCTAGAATGACAAACTATGTAACCAGTAAACCCACAGGTATCACAAATTGGCGACACGGTACTCAGTGCGGCCATCATAACTCTAATGATCTAGTTGGGATTCTTTGTCCACTGAGGATACAAGTTCCAGGGCAACTCCGGAATAATCAATGTATACTACGGTTATGGCTCGAGACGTTTCTTACTAACAGTACTGTACACATCATATCTACCAATATAGAGCAGTAGTCGTTAGATTAATCTGTTCAATTATGAAGTAAATTATATAACAACTATTGAACGAGAAAATACACATCCAGTGACCCTCGAGATATTAAAAATTGGCACACGGTACCGATTACTGCCATCACCACTGTTATGTTTCCGTAGGAATACTTTTTTCACTGGGGATGTAAATTCTATTGCAATTCTGGAATAATCAATGTATATTACACTTATGGCTTTAGATATTTCCCATTGACAGTACTCTACCCATTATATCTACAAATATACCACGTAGTCGACGGATTAATCCCTTCAACTATGAAGTAAATCCTATAACAGCACTTGAACGAGAAAATACGGATTTAGTGAGCCCCGAGGTATTAAAAATTGGCACACAATACTTAGTACTGCCATCATCACTGTAATGTTTCCGTATGACTACCTTTCCCACTGTGAATGTAAATAGCATTGCAATTCTGGAATAATCAACGTATATTACGCTTATGTCTTGACATATTTCCAATTATCAGGACGGTAATCATTATATCTACCAATACAGCACAGTAGCCAATGGGATAGTCTGTTCAATGGTGATTTAAATTCCATAAAACTCTAGAGTGGCAAAATACATATCCAGTGGGCCTCGAGACATGTAGAATTTCCAACACATTACTACGTGCAGCCATCGTTACTGTAACATCTCCGCTGGAATACTAAGTTGCGGAGGACGTAAATACCATAGCAATTCTGGAAATATCGATGTATATTACGGTTATATCTTGAGATGTTTCCAACTGGCGGTGCGGTACTGGTTAGATCCACCAATATACGACTGTAGCCGTTGGATAAATCTGTTCAATTATGATTCCAGTTCTACAACATTTATAGAATTACAAAACGCAGATCCAGTGATCCTCGAGAAATTAAAGATTGGTAATACAGTACTGAGTAAAGCCATCCTCACTGTAATGTTTCCGTTGACACCTTTTTCATTGAGGATACAGGTTCCATAGCAATTCTGGTATAACCAATGTATATTACGGATACGACATGAGATATTTCCTATTGAGAGCGCGGCACCCAGCACATCTACCAATATACCGCTGTAATCGAAGGATTAATAATTTCAATTATGATTTAAATTCTTCAACAATTCCGTAATTGCAGAATAAGGATCCAGTGAGCTTCAAGACATAACAACTTGGCAACACGGTTCTGAGTACAGCCATCATAACTGTAATGTCGCCGTTGGACTACTCTGCACACACAGGATGTAATTTCCAAAGAAACTCCGGAATAATCAATGTATATTACGCTTATGGCTTCAGATAATTCCGATTGTCAGTACGGTACTTATTAAATCCACAACTATTGCACTGCAGCCGCTATTTTATTCGGTTCAAAGGAGATTTAAATTCCATAATAACTCTAGGGTGACAAAATATAGATCCAGTGAGCCTCAAGGTATTAAAAATTGGCCATACAGTACTGAGTACAACCATCATCACTGTAATGTTGCCGTTGGATTTCTTTGTTCACTGAGGATGTAAATTCCACAGCAATTCTTGTATAATCCATGTATATTACGTTTATGGCTAGAGGTATTTCCTCCTGACACAGCGGTACCGTCTATTTCTACCAATATACCAGAGTGGTCGCAGGATTAATCTGTATAGTTACGATTTAAATTCTATAGCAGTTCAGGAACGATAAAATACGGCGCAGTGAGCCTCCATACATTACAAATTGACAGCGCAGTACTGAGTACAGCCATTGTCACTCTGAAATCGCCGTTGGACCACTTTGTTCACTGAGGATGCAAATTCCAAAACGTTTTTGGAATAATCTATTTATACTAGGGTCATATCTTGTGATATTTGCTATTGAGAGTACGGTACACATCACACCCACAAACATAGCACTGTAGCCGTAGGATTAATCTGTTCAATTACGACTTAAATACTGTAACATGTATAGAATGTCAAAGTAGATATCCAGTGATCCTCCGGACATTAGAAATTGACATCACAATGCTCAGTAGATCCATCATAACTGTAGCCTCTCCGTTGGACTACTCTGCCCTCTGAGGATGCATGTTCCAAAGAAACTCCGGAATAATCATTTTATAATTCACTTATTCCTTCAGAGACATCCAATTGTCAGTACGGTACTTATTATATCCTAAAATATTGCACCGCAGGCCCTGTTTCAGTCGGTTCCATGGTGATTTAAATTCTGTAACAACTCTAGAGTGACAAAATACATATCCAGTGTGCTTCGAGATATTATAAAATTGGAAAATCGGATATGAGTACGACCATCATCACTGTAATGCTTCCTTTGGCAGCTTTGTTCGCTAAGGATCTAAATTCCAAAGCAATTCTGGAAAAATCAATGTATATTACGTTTATGGCTTGAGATATTTCCTATTGAGAGCACGTTACACACTATATCCACCAATATCGCACCGTAGCCGCTCGGTTAATCTATCCAATTATGATTTAAATTCTGTAACATTCCTAGAATGATAAGGTACAGTTCCAGTTTGCCTCGGGATATCAGAAATTGGCAACACAGTACTGAGTACAGGCGTCATCACTGTAATGTTTCCGCTGGAATACATTGGTCACTGAGGATGTAGATTCCAAGGCAATTCTGGAATAATCAATGCCCATTACCGATATATCTTGAGCTATCTCCAATTTACTGTGCGGTGCTTTTTATATCCACCAATATAACATTGCAGCCGTTGGATTAATCTATTCAATTATGATTTAAGTTCTATAAAAATACTAGAATGACAGAATACATAGCCAGTGTGCCTCGAGGCATTAAAAACTGACAACGCTGTAATGAGTACATCCATAACCACTGTAATGTTTCCGTTGGAGTGCTTTTTCCACTGAGGATGTAAATCCCAAAGCAATTATGGAATAATCAATGTATATTACATTTTGGCTTCAGGAACTTCCAATTGTCAGTACAGTACCTATTAAATCTACAAATGTTGCAGGGTAGCGGATGGGTTGGTCTGTTCAGTGGTGGTTTAAATTCTTTAACAACTCTAGAACGGCAAAATACAGTTCAAGTGGGCCAAGAGGCATTAAAGATTGACAATACAGTGCTGAGTACAACCATCGTCACTGTAACGCCTCCGTTGGAATATTTTGTTCTCTGTGAGTGTACATTCCAAAGCAATTCTGGAATAATCATTGTATATTACGGTTGTTGCTGGAGACATTTCCTATTGAGAGTGCGGTACTATTTATATCCACCAATATGTCAGTGCAGCCGATGGATTAGTCTGTTCAGTTATGACTTGGATTCTGCAAAAATTCTAGGTTGAAAAAATACACATCCCATGTACCTCGAGATATTACAAATTGACCACACGGTACTGACTACAGAGATAGTCACTTTAATGTTTCCGTTGGAATACTTTCTTTATTGAGGATGTAATTTCCGAAGCAATTCTGGAATAATCAATGTATATCACATTTATGGCTTGATATATTACCTATCGGCACTACGGTTCTAATTGTATCCACCAACGTTTCACTGCAGCCGTTAGAACACTCTGTTCAGTAATGATTTAAATTTCGTAAGAATCCTAGAATGACAAAATACATATCCTGTCGGCTTCGAGAAATTAAGAATTGACAACACAGTACTGATTACAGCCATAATCATTGTAATGTTTCCGTTGGACCACTTGGCTCAATGAGGGTGAAGTTTCCGAAGCAATTCTGGAGTAATCAATGTATATCACGTTTATGGCTTGATACATGTCCTATCGGCTCTATGTTTCCTATTATATCCACCAATGTTTCACTATAGCCGTTGCATTAGTCTATTCATTTATGATTTCGGTTGTTTAACAATTCTAGAATGCCTGAATATAGATCCACTGTGCCTTGAGATATTAAAAATTGACAACGCTGTACCTGATTACAGCCATAATCGCTGTAACGTTTCCGTTGGAATACTTCGTACTCTGAGGAAGTAAATTCCAAAGCAATTCTGGAATAATCAATGTATATTACTGTTATATCTTGAGATATTTCAAATCGGCAGCGCGGTACTTTTGTATCCACATATATACCACAGCAGCCTTTTGGTTCAATCTGTCATATGGTTATTAAATATCATAACAGTCCTAGAACGACAAAACGCAGATCCAGTGTCCCTCGAAAAATTAACAGTTGACCACACCGTACTGAGTTCAGCCATCATTAGTGCAATGCCGTCGTTGGACTACTTTGTTCACTAATAATCTAAATTCCAAAGCAAATGATGAATAATCAATGTATGCTACTGCCTTGTATTGGGACATTTCCAGCTGACAGTACCGCACTCATTATATCAACAATTATACCACTGCGTTTGTTGGATTAATTAGCTCAATTATGATTTAAATACTATAACAATTCCAGAATGGCAAAGTACGGATCCAGTGAGCTTCCACATATTACCGACTGAGAACGCAGTACTGAGTACAGCAATCACAACTGTAATGTCGCCGTCGGACAACATTGTTCACTGAGGATGCAAATTAGACGGCAATTCTAGAATAATCAACGTATGCTACGTTTATGGCTTGAGGTATTTCCAACTGTCAGTACGGTACTCATTATATCTACCAATATAGCACTGTAGCCGATGGATTACTCTGTTCAATGGCTATTTAAATACTATAACAGGCCTAGATTGACAAGATACATATCCAGTGAGCTTCAAGATATGAGCAATTGACAGCACAGTACTGGTTATAGGTATCATAACTGAAATGTTGCAGTTGGACTTCTTTGATTACTAAGGGTGTACATGTCAAAGCATTTCTGGGATAATCAATGTGTACTGCGGTTACATCTTGAGATATTTCCAAATGTCATAGCGGTACCTGATATATCCACAAATATAGCGCTATATCTGTTGGATTAATCTGTTCAATTATGATTCAAGTACCCTAACAATTCTATAACGGCAAAATACAAATTCATTGTGCCTCTAGGTATTATCAATCGTCAATACTGCATTGAGTACAGCTATCATAACAGTAATGTCGCCGTTGGAGTGCTTTGTTCACAAAGGATATAAGCTCCGAAGTAATTTTGGAATAATCAATGTACATTGCGTTATATCTTGAGATATTTCCAATTGACAGTGCGGTGCTTGTTATGTCCACCAATATAACGTAGTAGCGGTTGGATTAATCTGTTCAATTATGATTTAAGCTCTATGACAGTTCTAGAATGACAAAATACATATCCAGTGCGCCACGAGATATTAAAAGTTGACAAAACAGTACTGAGTACAGCAATCAACAGTGAAATGCTTCCGTTGGCAACTTTGTTCACTGAGGGTGTTAATTCTAAATCTATTCTGCAATAACCAATGCATATTACTGTTTTATCTTGAGATATTTCCAATTGAGTGTACGGTCATAATTATATCCACCAATATACCACGGTAGTCGTTGGACTACTCAGTTCAATAAGGACCTAAATCCTATAACGACTCCAGGATGACAAAATACCGAGCCACTGACCCTCCAGACATTACAAATTGACAACGCCGCCCTGAGTACAGCCATGACAACTGTAATGTACCCGTTGGAATACT
This sequence comes from Eufriesea mexicana, assembly GCF_001483705.2. Classification (NCBI taxonomy): domain Eukaryota; kingdom Metazoa; phylum Arthropoda; class Insecta; order Hymenoptera; family Apidae; genus Eufriesea; species Eufriesea mexicana. The sequence goes on along the minus strand of NW_016908637.1, from coordinate 1,464,236 downwards.
TTGTTCACTGAGCATGTAAATTCCGAATCATTTCTAGAATAGTCATTATATATTACGGCTATATCTTCAGATATTTCCAATTGCGTGTACAGTCCTATCTATATCCTCCAATATACCACGGCAGTCATTGGATTAATCAGTTCAATTATGATCTAAGGTACATAAAAATTCTAGAATGACAAAATACCGATCCAGTGAGCCTCCAGATGTTACAAATTGACGACGCTATACCGAGTACTGCTATCACAATGCCGTCGGACTACTTTGTTTACTGAGGATGTAAATTCAAGGCATTTCTGTAATAAACATTGTATATTACGTTTATCGTTTGTGATATTTCATATTGATAGTACGTTTCCTATTATATCCACCAATATAGCACCGTAGGCGTTGGATTATCCTGTTCAATTACGATTTATATTCTGTAATATTTCTAGTGTGACAAAATGCAGATACAGTGAGCCTCGAGTCATTAAAAATTGACAACACAGTACCTAGTGCAGCCGCCACAACTGTAATGTTTCCGTTGGAATACTTTGTTCACTGGGGATGTAAATTCCAATGCAACTCTGGAATTATCAATGTATTTTACGTTTATGGCTTGAGAAATTTCCAATCGTCAGCTCGGTACTTATTAAATCTACCAATATAGCGCTGCATCTGTTGGATAAACCTGTTCAATTACGGTTTATGTTCTATAATATCTCTAGATTGACAAAATAGGGATCCAGTGAGCCTAGAAGTGTTAAAGAATGACTATACAGTACTGAGTAAGGCCATAATCACTGTAATGTTTCCGCTGGACCACCTTGTTCACTGAGGATGTAAATTCCGTAGCAATTCTGGAATAATCAATGCATATTACGGTTACGACTTGAGATGTTTCCTAATGACTGTGCGTTTCCCATTATATCTACAAATATACCTGTGTAGTAGATGGATTAATATGCTGAATTATGATTTAAATTCTACAACAAATCGAGAATGACAAAACAGGGATCCAATGGGCCCCCAGATATTACAAAATTGGCAGCATAATACTGAGTACAACCATCATAATGTTAATACCGCCGTTGGAATACCTTGCTCGCTGAGGATGTGGATCCCATAGCAATTCCGGAATAATCAGTGTATATTACGTTTATGGCTTCAGATATTTCCATCTGTCGTTACGGTAATTATTAAATCTACCAGTACAGCACTCTAGCCGAAGGATAAATGTGTTCACTGGTGATTAAATGTATGTAACACCTCTAGAAGTACAAAATACATATCCAGCTAGCCTCGAGACATTAAAAATTTGCAAAACAGTACTGAGTATAGACATTATCCCTGGAATGCTTCTGTTGGCAACTTAGTGCACTGAGGATGAATACTCCGAAGCAATTCAGGAATGATGTATGTATATTACGGTCGTGGCATAAGATATTGCCAATTGTCTGCACGGAACTTAGTGTATCTTCCAATATAGCACCGTGGCCGAGGGATTATCCAGTTCAATTGTGATTCAAATATTATTACAAATCTATAATGACTAAATACAGATCCAGCGATCCCCGGGATATAAGCAATGCTCAGCACAGTATCGATTACAGCCGTCATAGCCGTAACGTTGATGTTGGACAAACTTTGCCGACTGAGGATGAAAGTTCCATAGGAATTCGGGAATGATCGATGCGAATCACGGTTACATCTTCAGATATTCCCAATTGAGAGTACGGTATTCATTATTTCCACCAATATACGACGGTAAGCGTTAGAGTAATCAGTCCAATTATGATTCAAATTCAGTGACAACTCTAATATGACAAGATGCGGATCCAGTGACCCTCCTGTTATTAGAAATTGTTAACACGGTGCTGAGTGCAGCCATCACAGCTGTAATATCGCCGTTGGACTATTGTGCTCACTGACGAAGTGAATTCCAAAGCAATTTCAGGATAATCAATGTATATTACGTATATGTCTTCACATATTTCCAATTGGCTCTACTCTACCCACTAAATCAACCAGTATTGCAGCGTAGCCTACTGATTAATGTGTTCAGTCGAGATTTATATTTTGTAGCAACCCTAGAATGACGAAGTTCATAACCAGTGTGCCTCGAGATGTTAAAAACTAGCAAAAGAGTGCTGAGTACAGCCATCATCACTGTAACGTTTCCGTTGGCTGCTTTGACCAGAGACATGTAACTCCCAAAGGTATTCTGGAATAACCTGTGCATATTACGTTTATGACTTAAGATAATTCCAATTGTCAGTACGGCACATGCTAGATCTACCAATACAGCACAGTAGCAGCAGGATTAATCTGTTCAATTGCGATTTAAACTCAATAACAGGCAAAGAATGGCAAAATACGGATCCACTGATCATCGAGATACAGTCATTTGTCAGCACAGTACCGAGTACAACCGTCACAACTGTTATGTTGACGTTGGACCGTCTTTGTCCACTGAGGATATAAATTCCAAATTATTTTTGGAATTATCAGTGTATAATGCGGTTATGGCTTGAATATGTCTCCAAGTGACGGTACGCTACTTAATATATCCGCCAATATAGTACGGTAAGAGGTGGAATACTCTGTTCAATAGTGATTTGAATTCTATTAAATTTCTACAATAGGAAGAAGCAGATCCAGTGACAAAACTGTTCTGGTTACTGACATAATCACTGTGATGCTTCAGTTTGAATATTTTGTTTACTCAGGATGTAAATTCCAAAGCAGTCCTTTGAATAATCAACGTATATTTCGGCTATAACTAGCGACATTTCCAATTGACAGAGCGATACCTGCTGTGTCCACCAATATAGCACCGTAGCCGACAAATCAATATGTTCAATGGTGATTTAAATTCTATGACAGCTATAGAATGGCAAAATACATATCCAGTGAACCTCGAGATATTAAAAATTGGCAACATAGTACTGAGTAAAGCTATCATCACAGTAAAGTTTCCGTTCGACTTCTTTGTTCACAAAGTGTGTAAATGACAAGACAATACTGGAATAATCACTGTATATTTCGGTTATATCTTGAGACGTTACCAAATGACAGTGCGGCACATGTTATATCCCCCAATATAGCACTCTAGCCGTTGGATTAATCTGTTCAATTATGATTTAAGTCCCTTAACAATTCCAGAACCACAAAATACAGATCCAGCGATCCTCGAGAAATTAAAAATTGGCAACACAGTACTGAATACAGCCGTCATGTCTGTAATGCTTCCGTTGGATTGCATTGCTGTCTGAGGATGTATGTTCCACAGCAATTCTGGAATAATCAATATGTTTTACGTTTATATCTTTGGATATTTCCAATTGACAAGGCGGTACTTGTAACATCCACCAATATAGCTCTGTTGCCGTTGGACAAGTCTGTCCAAATTTGACTTAAGCTCCAGAACATTTCTAGAATGACAAAATACTTATCCAGTGACCCTCGAGACATCAAAAATTGGCAGCACAGCACAGAGTACAGCCATCATCGCTGTAATGTTGCCGTTGGAATACCTCGCCCACTGAGGATGTAAATTCCACAGCAGTAGTGGAATGATCAATGTATATTACGATTATGTCTAGAGACATTTCCTATTGACAGTATGGTACCCTTTATATCTGCCAATATAGCACTGCATTCGAAGGATTGATCTGTTCAATTATGTTTTAAATTATATAACAATCCTAGAACGACAAAATACGGGCCATAGTGTCTCCAGGTATTACAAATTGGCGACACAGTACTCAGTAGAGCCCTCACAGCTGTAATGTCGCCGTTGGAATGCTTTGTTCATTGAGGATGTAAATTCAAAAGCAACTCCGTTAAAATCAATGTATATTAGGCTATATCTGGAGATATTTCCAACTGGCGGTGCGGTACTTGTAATATCCATCTATACATCAGTGTAGCCGTTCGATTAATGTGTTCAGTTACGATTGAAGTCGTATAACAACTCTAGAATGACGAAATACATGTCCTGCGTGCCTCGAAACAATAAGAATTGACAACATGGTACTGAGTACGGTCATCATCACTGTAATGTTGCCGTTGGAAAACTTTGTTCACTGAGGGTGTAAATTCCAAAGCAATTCCGGAATAATCATGGTATATTAGGTTTCATCTTCGGATATTTCCAATTGACGGTGCGGTACCTGAAGTATCCATCAGCATAGCACTGTAGCCAGTGAATTAATCTTTTCAATGGCTATATATGTTCTATGACAACTCTAGAATGTCATAATACGGACCCAGTGACCCTCGAGTTATTAAAAATTGACAACACAGTACTGAATACAGCCATGATCAATGTAATGTCTCCGTTGGACTACTTTGTTCACCGAGGATGCAAATTCCAAGGCAGTTCTGGAATAATCAACGTATATTACGGTTTCATCTTGAGATATTTCAAATTGACAGTGTGGCACATGTAATATCCACCAATATAGCACTGTAGCCGTTGGATTAATCTGCCCAATTATGATTTAAGTACTATAACAGTTCTAGAGTGACAAAATACTTATCCAGTGACCCTCGAGAAATTAAAAATTGACAGCACAGCACAGAGTACAGCCATCATCGCTGTAACGCCGCCGTTGGAATACCTTGCCCACTGAGGATGTAAATTCCACAGCAATTGTGGAATAATCAATGTATATTGCGGTTATGGCTAGAGAAAATTCCTATTGGCAGTATGGTACCCATTATATCTACCAATACACCAGTATAACCGATGGTTTAATCTGTTCAATTATGATTTAAACACTATAACAACTATAGAATCACAAAATACGGACCATAGAGCCGCGAGCCGTTACAAATTGACAATACAGTACTGGGTACAGCCTTCATAACTGTAATGCCGCGGTTGGACAGCTTTGTTCCCACAGTCTGTAAATTCCAAAGGAATTCTGGAATAATCTATTTATATTATGGTCATATCTTGAGACATTCCCTGTTGACAGTGCGGTACTTGTTATATCCACCAATGTACGACATTTGTCGAACGATTAATACGTTTAATTATGATTTCTTTTCTATAACCATTCTAGAATGACAAAGTACGGATCCAGTGAGCCCCCAGATATTACAAATTGGCAACGCAGTACTGACTACAGCCAGCAAAACTGTACTATCGCCGCTGGAATACTTTGTCCACTGAGGATGTAAATTCGAAAGCAGTTCCGGAGTAATCAATGTGCTTTGCGTTTATGGCTTAACGTATTCCCAATTGTCAATGCGGTGCTGTCTAAAACTACCAATATAGCACCCAAGTCGAAGGATTAGCCTGTTCAATGGTGATTGAAATTCCATAACAACTCTAGAATGACAAAATACAGTTCCGGTGGGCGTCGTGGTATTAAGGATTGACAATACGGTACAGATAACTGCAATCGTCACTGTAATGCTGCCGTTGGACTACTTTCGTCGCTTATGATATAATTCCACTGCAATTCTGGAATAATCAATGTATGTTACATTTATGACATGAGGCACTTCCTATTGACCGTGCGGTACTTACTGTATCCACCAATGTAGCACTATAGCCGTCGGATTAATATGTTCAATTATAATTGAAATGTTGCAGTAACTCCAGAATGGCAAAATAGGGATCCAGTCTGCCTCGAGACGTTAAAAATTGACGGCACTGAACTGATTACAGCCATAATCACTGTAATGTCCCCGTTGGTCTAGTTTGTCCGCAGAGGTTGTAGATTTCAATGCAATTCTGGAATAATCAGTTTGTATGAGTTTATATCACGAGATATTTTCAAATGAGGGCGCGGAACTTGTAACATCCACTAATAAAGCACCGTAACCGTCGGATTAATCTGTTGAATTGCGGTTTAGGTTTCATATCAATTCTGGAATGGCAAACTACAAATCCTGTCCACCTCGATGCATTAAGAATAGAAAACAAAGTACTGGGTACAGCCACCATCACTGTAACGTTGACGTTGGGTTACTTTCGTCAGTGTGGATGTAAATTGCGTAGCAATTCTGGAATGATTTATGCGTACTACTGTTATGTCTTGAGATATTTTCTATTGTCAGTACGTTACTTATTATACCCACCAATGCAGCACTATTGCCGGTGGATTAATCTGTTCAATTATAATCTAAGTTGTGTAACAAATCTAGAATGACAAAATACTATTCCAGTGTGCCTGGAGGTATTAAAGGTTGAAAATACGGTATTGAGGACAGGCATCGTCACAGTAATGTTTCCGTTGGATTACTTTGTCCGCTGATGATGTGCATTCCACAGCGATTCAGGAATAATCAACGTATATTGCGGTTATGTCATGAGATATTCCTTATTGACAGTACGGTACTTGTTATGTCCACTAATATAACTCTCTAGCCGTTGGATTAATCTGTTCAACTGTGATTTACGTTCTATAACAATTCTGGAGTGATAACATAAAGATCCAGTGAGCCTCGAGGTATTAGAGGTCGACAACACAGAACTGAGTACAGCCGTCATCACGGTAATGTCTCCGTTGGTATACTTCGTTCACTGAGGGTGTAAATTCCATAGCAATTCTGGAATATTCAGTATATATTACGGTTACATCTTGAGACATTAGCAATTGGCACTGCGGTATACGTTATATCCACCAATATATCACTGTAGCCGTTGGATTAATCTGTTCAATTATGATTTAAGTACTACAACATTTCTAGAATGTCGAAATATATATCCAGTGAGCCTCGAGGCATTAAAAATGGACGAAACGGTACTCAGTACATCCATCATCAATGCAATGTTGCGGTTGGATTACTTTCTTCGTTGAGGATGAATATTCCATAGCAATTCCGGATTAATCAACGTATATTACAGTTATGGCTTGAGATATTTCCTATTGACGGTGTTGTACCCACTATATCTACCAGTATACCACTGTAGCCGAAGGTTCAATCTGTTCAATTATCATTCAAGTTCTATAGCATTTATAGAATAATAAAATACGGATCCATTGAACCTCGTGACCTTACAAATTGGCGAGACAGTAATGTGTACAGCCATTATAGCTGTAATGCCGCCGTTGGGCTACTTTGCTCACTGAGGATGTATATTTCAAAACAATTCCGGAATAATAAATGTATATTACGTTTGTGGCTTCAGATATTTCAAATTGTCAGTATGGTACCTACTATATCTACCAATATTGCACCCTAGCCGTTAGACTAATCTGCTCAATTGTGATTTATTTTCTATAACAATTCCACAGTGGTAATATAAAGTTCCTGTGAGCCTCGAGGTATTTAAAATCGACAGCACAGAACTGAGTACAGCCGTCATCACGGTAATGTCTCCGTCGGAATACTTCCTTCACTGAGGATGTAAATTCCAAAGCAACTCTGGAATAATCAACGTATATTACGGTTATATCTTGAGATATTAGCAATTGACATTGCGGTATCTGTTATATCCACCAATATATCACTGTAGCCATCTGAATAATTTGTGCAATTATGATTTAAGCACTACAACAATTCTAGAATGTCAAAATACCGATCCAGTGAGCCTCGAGGACTAAATATTTACAACAAAGTGCTGAGTACTGCCATAATCACAGTAATGTCTCCGTTAGAACACATTGCCCAATGAGGATGTAGATATCAATGCAATTCTGAAATAATGAATGTATACTGCGGCTATGGCTTATGATATTTCCAACTGACAGTATGGTACCAACTATATCCACCAATGCACCACCTTAGTCGAAGGATTAATATTTTCAATTATGATTTAAATTCTACAACAATTCAAGAATGACAAAATACGCATCCCGTGAGCCTCCAGATATTACAAATTTGCAACACAATACTGAGTACGTCAATCATAACTATAATGTCTCCGTTGGATTGCTTTGATCAGTGAGGGTGTAAATTCCGAAGCATTTCCGGAATAATCAATGTATATTACGTTTTTGGCTTCAGCTCTTTTCAATTGTCTGTACGATACTTGTTTAGTCTACCAATATAGCACCCTAGCCGACGTATTAGGCTGTTCAATGGTGGCTGACATTCTGTAACGTCTATAGAATGACAAAATATATATCCAGGTTTCCTCGAGATATTTTAAATTGACAACACAGTACTGAGTGCAGCCATCATCACTGTATTGTTACCGTTGGATTAATTTGTTCACTAAGAATGTAAATCCCAAGGCAATTCCAGAATCATCGACGCATGGTACGGTTATGGCAGGAGGTATTTACAACTTCCAGTAGGCAAGTTGTTGCGTCCACCTGCACTGGACAGTAACAGCTGGATTACACAGTTCAGTGACGATTTAGATCTTATAGCAATTACGGAATGACAAAAGGCAGATTCATTGTCCCTGAAGATATTATCAGTTAACAACACAGTCCTGAGTGAAGCCATCATCACATAACTATGGCCGCTGGAATAATTTGTTCATTGGTCATTTGAGTTGCAATTTAATTGCAAAATAACCGATGCTTACTACGGTTATGGCTAGTAATAGATACAATTTGCAATGCGTTGCTCGGTACATCTACAATGAGAGTACTATTGCCGTTGGTTTAACCTGTTCACGGTCGACATATGTTCTACAGCAATGCTTGAATGAAAAATGCTGGCCCATTATAACTCCACGTACTTGCAATTGACATTACGGTACAGTGTACAGTTATCACCAGAGTACAGTAGCAGTTGGATGGACTTGTTCATTGGTACAGCTTGCATTCCACAGCAATTACAGAACGATCAATGTAGGGTACGATTATCGCTATAGATATTTGAAACATGTGACGATATCTAGTGCACCCACCAGCAAATCACTGTAGCAGTTGGAGTACCCTGTTCAATGATGATCTTAGCTTTATGGCATATATAGAATGACAAATGACAGACCCGTTATCCCTCCAGATGTTAGCAATTAACAATACGGCACTGTGTGCAGCCATAATCACATCAGCGTAGCAGCTGCAGTTCTTTTGATGGCTGGTGACGTAAGTTCCAAGCAATTCTAGAATATGAAATCTATAGTATTGCTATGAATGGAGAAATTTACAATTGGCGGAGCGGTACGAATTGCATACACCAATGAATCACACCAGCCGTTGGATTAGTCTTTTCGCTGATGACCTATATTCTACAGCAATCCTAGAGTGAAGTAGGAGAGAACCATTTTCCCTCGAGGTATAGGCAATTGACGCCACAGTACTCATTACAGCCATCACACGTCATAGCTGCAGTTGTATTACTTTGTCCACAGGTGATGTATACTCCAAAGTAACTCTAGATTAGTCAACTTCTAGTGCGATTATGGCTAGAGATATTCACAGCTGACAGCACGGTACACTGTACATCTTCTAACAGTGCACTTTAGCTGTTCGAATAACCTGTTCATTGATGATTTACTTTCTACACCATTTCTAGAATGACAAATGACAGATCCATTATCGCTCGAGATATTAGGGTAACGCAGTACGCAGTGTAGACATCATCACTGTACAGCAGCGGTATGGTATAATTTGCTCATGAGTAATTCAAATTGCACTGAACTCTAGAATGGAAAATATATAGTAAGGGAATGTCTAGGGATATTCACAACTGACAGTAAGGTACGCAGTGCATACACCAATAGATCAACGCATATGTTGGACTAATCTGTTCTCTGATGAGACACGTTCAACAGCAACCCTAGAATAAAAAGCGCAGATCCACTATCGTGGCGTAAGCAACCTGGTACATCCACTGACACAGCACTGTAGACATCGGATTAATGTGTTGGATACTGATTTATACTCTATAGCGTTTGTCGAATGTCCAAGGGTCGATCCATAATCTCTCGATGCATTATCAAATGGCAACGGAGTACTAAGTACAGCCATCATCACATTACTGTAGCCGTTGGATTGATGTGATCACCAATGATTTAAGTTTTACTACAATTCTAGAATTACCAACGTGTGGGGCAGAAATGGCAAGAGATACTTAAAATTGGCAGCACGGTACTTGGTACAACCACCAACGGAGCACACTTGCCGTTGGATTAATTCGATCAGTGACGATGCTCGTTTTATGGCAAAAGGCAGAGGCATTATATCCCAAGACGTTAACAATGGGTAACAGAATACTGCGTACTGCCGCCATGACTGTCGTGTAGCAGTTGTATTAGCATGTGCAGTGATTGTATTAATTGCACAGCAATTCTAGGATGTTCGATGTGTAGAAAGGCTATGACTAGAGATATTTACAGTTGCCAGTACGGCACCGATTATATCCACTAGAACAGCACAGTAGCCGATGGATTAATTTATCCAATACTGAATTATGTTCTGTAGCAACACTAGAATAACAATTTACTGATAAATAATATGGCCGGGCATAAACAGCTGGTACAGCAGGACAGAGTGCAGCAGTCATCACAGTAACGTAGGCGTTGAAATTATTTATCCATTGACGATTTGTATTCCGCAGCAACTCTAGGACAACCTGTGCATAGCACGGTCATGCCTAGTGATACTTGCAACTGGTAGTACGCTACATAGTACATCCACCAACAGAGCACTATCGCCGTCCTAATAATCTGATTACTGATGTTTTATATTCTACAGCAATTCTAGAATGAAAAAAGACTGATGCACTACCCCTTGAGATATAAACACTTGACAACACTGTACCGAGTACTGTCATCATCGCAGTACAATAGCCGTCTGAGAAATTTGTTCACTGTTCTCTTTAATCCCACGGTAGCTCCGGAATAACCAATGTATCCATCAGTTAAGGCTAGAGATATTAACAATTCGCTGTACGGTAATTGGTTCATTCGCCAATAGAGTACAGTTGCCGTTTGTTCATCAATTCAGTGGTGACTAAAGTCCCAAAGGAACCCTAGGGCAGTCAATGTATGTTACGGATACATCTAGAAGTATTTACAGTTGATAGAAGAGTTCTTAGTACAGTCACCAGCAAAGCACAGTAGCAGTTGGATTGGTGTGTTCAACAATAATATCGATTATACAACTATTCTAGAATGACAAACGGCAGTACAATTATCGCTCGAGACATTAACTATTTATGAGACAGTACTGATTACGGCCATCATCACAGCTCATTAGCCGTTGGAATAATTTCTTCACTGAGAAATTAAGTTTAGCAGCAATTCTAGAATATTCAATACATTGTGCGACTACGGTTAGTGCTATTTACAGCTGACAGTACAGTGCATAGTACATCCATCAAGTACATCTATCCGTAAGATTAACATGTTCAATGTCGATTTATATTCTATAGCAATTCTAGAATAACAAGAGACATGACCATTATAGGCCGGGGAATTAACTTGTGACATAATGGTACTCAGTACAGCCATAGTGTTATTGCTGCAGCCGTTGGACTAATTCGCTCACTGACGACTTAAATTCCAGAATAGTTCTAGCATAATCCATGTATACACTAGCTATAGATAAATATATGTACAACTCCCAGCACGATACCTCGTTATCCACCAATACATCACCGTAGCCGTTTTGTTAAACTGTTCAGTGGTGACTTAAATTCCACACAAGTCCTGGAAGAAACATTACATACATCAGATGCGGCTTGAGGTTTTAACATTTCAGAACCGTTGGAGCTCGATGTATTGACAGTTGACAACACACTACTGAGGACAGCAATTTTCACAGGACTTCATCCATTGTGATACTTTGTTCCCTAATGATGAAAGCACTATAGCCATTCTAGAACGACGAAACCCAAATCCATTATCCCTCTTCATATTAACAGTAGACAACACAGTACTGAGTGCAGCTACCATCACAGTGCTGTGGACGCTGAATCACTAGTCCCCTGATGATGTAAATTCTTCAGCAATTCCAGTATTTTCAATGTATAGCACGGTTAATGCTAGAGATACTTAAAATTGCCAGTAACGTGCTTATACATCAATCAACAGTGCACTGTAGCCGCTGGATTGATCTGTACTATGGTAATATGGATCCTATTGCAAATCTATGACGACAAATGTCTGACCCATTATCGCTTGTGACATTAACTGCTTAGAACACTGCACTGAGTACAGCAATCTTAAGTGTACAGTAGCCGTTCAACTAATTCGCACACTGATGCCATTATTTTCACGGTAGATCCAGAGTAATCAATGTATGCTTCAGTAAAGTCTAGAGACATTTACAATTCCAAGGACTGTAGCTTTTGCGTCCACAAAGAGAGCACTGAAGTCGTTTGATTAACCTGTTGAGAGATGATTTATATTCTGTTGCATTCCAAGCATGGCAAAGTACTAACCCGCCATCGAATGGGGAATTGACAATTGCTGGAACAGTACTAAATATAGCCATCATCACATTGCTTTAGCAGTTGAGCAAATTTGTTCACCAGTAATATAATTTTAACAGTTACTCTAGAATAATCAATATATGGTACCGTTGTGGCTAGAAATATTTACAATTGACGCTACGGTGCTTAGTACATCCATCGACAGAGCACTGTAGCCGTTGGATAGGTATGCCCAATTATGATTTAGTTTCCATTGCAATTCTAGAATGAGAATGGACTGACACATTATCGCTCGAGGCATTAGGAATTGATGAAACAGTACTGAGGGCGTCCACCATCACAGTACTCTAGGCTTTGGAATGAACAGTTCACTGATGATTTACATTCAATAGTAGTTCTAGAAGAACCAGTGTATGCATCAGTGATGTTTAGACATATTTAAAGGATCCAGTACGGTAGTTGATGCATTCACCATTTCTGACCTGTAAACGTTGGATAAAATTGCCCACCGACGATGTAGATACCAAAGCATGTCTGGAGTAATCAATGTGTGGTACGGCTTCTTCTGGAGATATTTCCAATTGACAGTACGGTCCTTAATACATCAAATCAACAGAGCAATGTAGGCGTTGGATTGACCTTCTCAAAGACGATCTATATCCTATTGCAATTCTAGAGTGGCTAAGGTCTGACCCGTAATCGCACGAGATATTAACAATTTACGAAAGAGTATAGGGCACAGCAATCATGACAGTTCTTTATCCGCTGGACCAATTTCTATGCTGATAATATAAATCTAACTGCATTTCTAGAATTATCAATGTATATTTCGGTCATGGCTTAAGATATTTCCAATTGACAGTACGTTTCCTAAAACATCCGTCAAGAGGACACTGCAGCCGTTGGACTAATTTGTTTACTGTTGATGTAAATTCCATAGCAAGTCTACAGTAATCAACGCGTAGTATTTTTATGGCTGGACATACCTACAATTCCAAATTCGGTAGTTAGTATATGCTTCAACAGGGCCCTCTAGCCTTAGGATAAAACTGTTTAAAGCTGATTTATATTACATAGACATTCTAGAATAACAAAAGGCATATCCGCTAATGCTCGATGTATTAACAATTGACATAACAGTATTGAGTGGACCAAACCTCGCGATACTACTGCCATTGAAATAATCCGCCCACTGATGATATATATTCCACAGTAATTCTAGAATAACCATTGCATACATCTGTTATGACAAGGGATATTTAAAATACCCAGTACAGTAGTTTGTATACCTACCAATACGTCACTGCAGCAGTTGGACTAATCTCTTCAGTGATGACCTAAATTACACAGTAGTTGTAGAATATTCAATGTAACATCAACTGCGTCTAGAGGTACGTACTATTCCCAGCACATTATTTAGCACAACCAAAAGTAGAGCAACGTAGCCGTTGGATTAAGCTGCTCAGTAATGACGCATGTCCTATTGAATTTCTAGAATGACAAGGGCAGGCCCATTATCGCTCGAGATGCAAAGGGTTAATGAAGAACTGATGATACAGCTATTTTCACAGTAACGCAGCCGCAGGTGTCATCTGCTCACTGTTTATGTAAATGTCACAGTGGATCTAGAATCATGCATGTAAGCATCAGATATATATAGAGAGATTTAGAGTTCCCAGAACTGTAGGAGGTACATCCACCAATAGAACACCGCAGCTACTAGATTAATCTGTTCCGTGACGACTTAAACTCCAAAGGACTTTTAGAATAATCAATGTACACATCAGTTATGGTTAGAGTTATTAACAATTCCCGGTACGTTAGTTGGGACACCCACCAATGGGCAACGTAGCCGTTGGATTAATCTGTTCAGTAGGGACATAAATACTCTTGTAATTCTAGAATGAAAAAGGACTGGCTAATTATCGGTCGAGGAATAGCTGTTGACGAAAGAGTACGGGGTACAGCCGTCACCACAGGACTTCAGCCGTTGCACTGATCTCTGCACTGATAACTTTAGTTTAACGTCAAATCTAGGATAAGCAATGTATAGTACGGACATGGCTAGACATATTTGAACTGGCAGTACGGTTCAGAGTACGTCCACCAATACTGCTCTGTAGCCGTTGGATTGATCTGACCAATCATGACTTAGATTCAACACAGGTTCTATAATTATCTACGTATAGGTCAGTTATAGCTAGAGGCATTTGCAATTCCCAGTTCGGTAGCTGGTGCATCCATTAATACAGCATAGTAGCTGTTGGATTAATCAGTTAAATTATCGTTTAGATTCTATAGCAATCCTAGAATGACTAAATACGGATTCGCCATAGCCTGAGATGGCTGAGTAAGCCATCATCTCAGTGCACTATCCGTTGGATTCATTTGTCCACTGAAGATTTAAACCTAACAGAAGATCTAGAGTAATAAGAACGTAGAATTGTTATGGGTAGAGGTATTTACAAGTGACAACTCGATGCTTAATACATCCTTCATGGAGGCACTCTAGCAGTTGCATCAATCTGCACAATGATGATACAGATTCTGTAGCAATTCTGGAGTAGCAAAATATATAACCGTTGAATCTCGAGAAGTTAACAATTGACATAGCACACCTGAGCACAGCCATCATCTCAGAACTGCAGCCGTTGGATTTATCTGTTCACTGATGATTTAAATTCCGCCTTCGGACTAGAATAATACATGCATGCATTAGTTAGGGATACGAATATTTTCAATTCCCAGTACGGCAGATGGAGATTCCACCAATAGAGCACGGTAGCCGTCGGCACACTCTGTTCTGTGATGACAAAGATTCCAGTGCGTCTCTGTAATTACATAGGACTGTCCCATTATCGCTGGAGTGATTCGCAATTGACGAAACAGTAATGAGTACAGCTACCATCACAGTACTGTAGTCGTTGTACTAATTTGTTCACTGAGCAATTAAGTTCACCAGTAGTGCAAGAATGACCAATGTATACATCAGTCATGGCTAAAGATATTTGCAATTCCCGGGAACATGTTTGGTGCGTCCACCAACAGGGCACGGAAGGCGTTGTATTAATCTGGTCAGTGATGACTTACATACGTATGTAGTTCCGGAATAATCAGTGTACACATTAGGTATGGCTAGAGACGTTTACAATTCCCAGTACGGTAATTGGTACATCTACAGGTAGAACACTGTAGCCGTTCGATTAAGCCCTTCAGGGATGACTTAGTTTCTATTGGAATTCTAGGATGATAAAGGACTGACATATTATATCTCGTAATGTTAGCAACTTACGAAGCGGAACTGAGCCAGCCATAATCACAGTACTTTAACAGTTGGCCTAATTTGTTCACTGGTGATTTATATTTAACAGTTATTCTCGAGTAATCAATGTATAGTACGGTTATTGCTGACAGACATTTACAATTAAGAGACCGGCACTTAGTACATCCGTCAACAGGGCACTGTAGGAGCAGAAGAAGCCTGCTGAATGATGATATAGATCCAATCGCAAAGATACTATGACAAGAGACAGATCCGTCACAGGTCGAGATAAAAACAATTGCCATAACGCCACTGAGTACTGCTACCATCACTGCGCAGCAGCCGTTGTATTACCATGTTCTCTGACGATAGGAGTGCTATTGCGACTCTAGAATGGCAGATGCTTGACCCATTGTCGCTCGTGTCATTAACATTTGACGAAAGACTACTGAATACTGCCATGATAACCCTACGTTAACAGTTGTACTAATTCGTCTACTGATAACTTATTTTTAACAGCAATTCTAGACTTATCATTGCATAGCACTGTTATGTCTACAGATATTAAGAATTGACGGTATGGTACTTGTTACATCCATCAACACATCATTGCAGCCGTTCGATTAATCTTTGCACTGATGACTTATTCTCTATAGCAGTTCCAGAAATATCAACGGATGCATCACATATATCCAGTGATATGAACGAACTTCAATTCAGTACTGAGTGTAGTCAACTACACGGTACAGTAGAAAATTAGTTTACCTTTTCGCAGACCATCTAAGTTTTTCTGCAATGCAATCTAATCATTGGATGCAGCAATCGTTGCTGGAGACACTGGCATATGTCAAAGCAGTACCGAGTACTGCCATCGTTATTGCTATGTAGCCATATCATGGATTTGTTCACTGATCGTATATGTTCCGCAGCAGCCCTAGATCAAAGAATGTATAGATCGGTTATCGCTACCGATATTAGCAATTGGCGACACAGCACTGGGTGCAGCCGTCGTTACAACACTGCTGCCGGTAGATCTACATGTCCACGGATGGTCTAAATTCCACCGTACTTCTGGAATAACCCTCGCATACATTGGCTATAGGTAAAGGTATATACAGTTACCAGTACGGAAGTTGTATCATCCACCAATATAGTTCTGTAGGCGTTGGACCTATCTGTTCAGTGGTGATTTAAATTCCACGGGAGTTCTAGAATGGCCAATGTATACATTAGCTATGGCTAGAGGTAGATACAATTCCCAGTACGGTAGTTGGTACATCCACCTATACAGCCCTGCAGCCTTTCGATTAATCAGCTCAGCCATGATTTAAGTTCTATTGCAATTCTGGAATGTCAAAGGACTGACCCATTATCGTTCGAGACATTAAAAATTGAGAAACAGTACTGAGTATCGCCATCATCGCAGTACTATAGCAGTTGGACTAATTTGTTCATTAATAACTTACGGTTAACAGCAATTCTAGGATAATCAATGTATGGTTCGGTCATGGCTAGAGATATTTACAATTGACAGTACGGTGCATATTACCTGCATCAACAGTGCATGGTAGCCGATATATTAAACACTTCAGTCATGGTCTGTGTTCCATGGTAATTCTAGAATGACAAGAGACTGGTCCGTTAGAGCAGGAGAAGTTTACTATATATGTAACTATATTGTGCTCAGCAATAATCACAGTACTGCTTCTGTTGGAATAACCTGTTCCTAAGGATTTACATTACACACTAGTTCTAGAATAATCAATGTATACATTAACTGTGGCGAGGTGCAATCGAAATTCCCAGGACGGTGGTTGGTACATCGACCAACAGAGCACTGCCCACGTTGGTCTATTCTGTTGTGTGATGATTAATTTTCCGCAGTATTTCCAAAATTATCAATGCATACATCGGTTATGGAAAATGACATTTGCAATTCCCAATACGGTAGTTGATACGTCCACGAACAGTGCACAGCAGCCGTTGGATTATTCTTTTCAGTGAAGAACAGAATTTCACCGGATTTCTATAGTAATCAAGGTATATATCAGTTGTGGCTGGAGTTATTAACAATATCTGGTACTGTAGTTGAGACATCATTCAATGTTGCACTGCAGCCGTTCGATTAAGCTGTTCAGTGATGCTTCATTTTCTATTACACTTCTGAAAAGGCACAGGACCAGCCCATTATTGCTCGAGGTATTGACAATTGACGAAAGGGTAATGAGTACAGCCAGCATCATACTTCCTTAGCCGTTGGTCTATTATTTTCACTGATAACTACAATTCCACAGTTGTTCTAGAACAATCAATGTATACTCGTGTCGCTGCTAGCGATATCCGTAATTCCTTGTGCGGTAGTTGGAGTGTCCACCAAAAGAGAACTGTAGCCGTTGGTTTAATACGTTCGCTGATAATGTAAACCATGTAGCAATTCTAAATTGATCAGTGGATAGATAGTATATCGGTATTTTTATTGACAGACGACTATACAATACTGAGCGTAGCCGGCTAAGCTATACCCTAGCCATTGAAATAATCTGTTCACTGACTATCCATGTTCTTCAGCAACTGTTGAACCATCGATGGGTGGAGCAATTGCCTCCGGAGGAATTGACATTTTTCAATAGTCTGCTGTGTAAAGCCGTCATGAGGGCAATGCAGCCGTTGGACCTATCTTGTCACTGATGACCTATGCGGAATAGAGATTCTAGTATGATCAGCGTATAGATCATGTGCCTGTAGTGATATTGACATTTGGCAATACTGTACTGAGGTGAGCCACCATCAATGTACTGAAGCAGTTTGACCACTTTGTTCCCTGATGATATAAATTCCGAACCAATTCCAGTGTGTTCAATGCATAGAACGGTTATGGCTTCGATATTTACAATTTTCAGTACGGTACATAGTCCATATACCAACAGGGCTTTGTTGCCGTTCTATTCATCCGTTCACTGATGATACATATTCTACACCAATTAAAGATTGAAAGTAGAATGATCCGTTGTCCCTCGAGATATAAACAAATGACAACGCAGTACTGATTGCAGCCATCGCGACATTACCGTTCCCCTTGTACTATTTTGTTACATGGAGATATAAATTTAACTGCCATCATGGAATTATAAATGTGCAGTACGCTCATGTTCGGTTAAATTTGCAATTGACACAACGGTACTTAGTACCTCCACCAGCAGCGCGTAGAAGCCGTTGGGTTGACATTTTCAATGATGATATAGATTATGTACTAATTCCAGAATGCCGAATTACCTATCAATTATATCATCAGTCATTGGCAATTTACATAGCAGGACTGAGTCCGGCCATCATCACAGAGAAGTAGGCGTTGGAATAATTTGTCCACTGGCGATGTAAGTTCTACAGCAATTCTTGAATATTGAATGCATAGCGCGGATGTGGCTGGAGGTATTTACAACTGACACTGCAGCACTTAGTACATCCAGCAGCAGGCCACTGTATCCGTTGGATTAGTCTGTTCAATGACGATTAATATTTTATAGCAATTACGAAGTGACAAATGAATAATGCATTGTATCGCTACTAACAGTTGACATAGCAGGAGTGAGCACAGTTATGATCACTATATCGTATCCGTTGGATTCCATTGTTCACAGATGACGTGAATTCCGCAGCAATTCTAGAATAAACTGTTTATAGTACAGTGACGCCTGGTTATATATACAATTGGCAGAGCTTTACAAATTACGTCAACCAACAAGGCACTGCTGCCGTATTATTAATCTGTTCACTGGTGGCTTACATTCTACAGCAGTTCTAGAATGTAAAAGCACACATCCATTACTCCTCGCAGTATTAACAATTGTCAACACAGTACTGAGTACAGCCATTATGCCTGCACTGTAGCAGTTGGAACAACTTGTCCATTCGTGACATAAATTCCGCAGAAACTCTAGATTAGTCAATGCAGAGAATGGGAACGTCTAGAGAAATTTACAGTTGAAAATGTGGTAGGTGGTACAACAACCAACAGAATGTTGCCGTCCTATTGATCCGTTCACGGATGATTTACATTCTACAGCAATTCTAGAATGAAGGCAGGTAGATATATTGTCCCACGAGTCATGAGAGATTGACAACACAGTACTGAGTAGAGCCAACATCGCACTATACTATTCGTCGTATTATTTTGTCCATTGATTATTTAAAATCCATGCACACTGCGGTTGTGGCTAGGGATGCTTACAATTTACAGTACGGTACTCAGTATATACACTAAGAGAGCACCGTAGCGGATGGATTATTATTTTCAGTGATGCCATGTATTTTATAGCAATTCTAAATTGGCTAATCAGGGAACCATTACATCTCCGGGCATTGATAATTAACATAGCAGGACTGAGTGCAGCAATCATCAGTGTAACGCAGGCTTTGGAATAATTCGATCACTGATGATCTAAGTTCCACAGCGAGTCTAGAATCATCAATGTAATGTACGGGTATGCTTAGAGGTATTTACAATTGACAGTACGTTTCCTAGAACATCCATTTACAGATCACTGTATCGGTGAGATTGATCTGCTCAGTGATGATTTATATTCCCTGTGGAAACTGGAATGTCAAAGGACAGCACCAAAACCGATCGGGATAGTAACAATTGACATCACAGTGCTTAGTACAGCCCTTATAGCGGAACTGTAGCCGTTGGATTTGTTTGTCCACTAATGACGCTAACTACATAGTAGTCAAGAATAATCCATGTATACATCAGTTATGGCTAGAGACACTTAGAGTTCCCAGTATGGAAGTTGTTACATCCACAAATAGAGCACTGCAGTTGTTGTGTCTATCTGTGCTGTGATGATACAAATTCTATTGGAATTTGAGAATGACAAGGGTCTGACAGCACAATGCTCACTGAAGTCATCGTTAGGGCAATGTAATCGTTGGATTCGTTTGTTCACTGCCGAATTAAATACCTCAGTGGTTCTTGATTAATCAGTGTGTTCGTCAGCTACGTCTAAAGACATTTACAATTCCCAGTACGTTCGTCGGTACATCCACCTATAGAGCACGGTATCGTTTGGATTTATCTGCACAGTGATGATATAATTTTCTCAGTACTGCTAGGATAATCAATGTATACATCAGTTAAAGCTAGAGACATTTACAGTTCCCAGTACGGTAGATGGTGCATGCTCCAAGAGGACACTGTAGCCGTTGGATTTATCAATCCAGTGATTACTTGAATTCCAGAGCACGTTCAGAATGATCAATGTGTAGTACGGTTATGGCTACAGATATTCACAATTGGCAGTACCGCACACAGTACATCCATCAGCATCGCACTGTAGCCGTTGAATTAACCTGCTCATTGCTGATTCAGATTCTATACCAAATCTAGAGTAACAAGGGACAAATCCGATATAGCTCGAGACATTGACAATTGAGGGAAAAGTACCGAGTACAGCCATCATCACAGCTGTTAATCCGTCGTAATTATTTCTTCACGGATGACTCATATTTAGCAGCAATTCTGGAATAATCCATGTACAGTTCTGTTATGACTAGAGACATTTGCAAGTGACAGTTCTGTACTTAGTGCAACCATGAGCAGAGCACTGTAGCCGTTGGAATATCCCTTTCAATGCCGATTATGTTACATAGCGATTCTAGGCTGACAAAGACTCATTCGTTGTTGCTCGGGAAATTAACGTGTGACATAACCGTACTGAGTGCAGCCATCTACACAATACTATAGCACTGTAGCCGTTGGAATATCCCTTTCAATGCCGATTATGTTACATAGCGATTCTAGGCTGACAAAGACTCATTCGTTGTTGCTCGGGAAATTAACGTGTGACATAACCGTACTGAGTGCAGCCATCTACACAATACTATAGCACTGTAGCCGTTGGAATATCCCTTTCAATGCCGATTATGTTACATAGCGATTCTAGGCTGACAAAGACTCATTCGTTGTTGCTCGGGAAATTAACGTGTGACATAACCGTACTGAGTGCAGCCATCTACACAATACTATAGCACTGTAGCCGTTGGAATATCCCTTTCAATGCCGATTATGTTACATAGCGATTCTAGGCTGACAAAGACTCATTCGTTGTTGCTCGGGAAATTAACGTGTGACATAACCGTACTGAGTGCAGCCATCTACACAATACTATAGCACTGTAGCCGTTGGAATATCCCTTTCAATGCCGATTATGTTACATAGCGATTCTAGGCTGACAAAGACTCATTCGTTGTTGCTCGGGAAATTAACGTGTGACATAACCGTACTGAGTGCAGCCATCTACACAATACTATAGCACTGTAGCCGTTGGAATATCCCTTTCAATGCCGATTATGTTACATAGCGATTCTAGGCTGACAAAGACTCATTCGTTGTTGCTCGGGAAATTAACGTGTGACATAACCGTACTGAGTGCAGCCATCTACACAATACTATAGCACTGTAGCCGTTGGAATATCCCTTTCAATGCCGATTATGTTACATAGCGATTCTAGGCTGACAAAGACTCATTCGTTGTTGCTCGGGAAATTAACGTGTGACATAACCGTACTGAGTGCAGCCATCTACACAATACTATAGCACTGTAGCCGTTGGAATATCCCTTTCAATGCCGATTATGTTACATAGCGATTCTAGGCTGACAAAGACTCATTCGTTGTTGCTCGGGAAATTAACGTGTGACATAACCGTACTGAGTGCAGCCATCTACACAATACTATAGCACTGTAGCCGTTGGAATATCCCTTTCAATGCCGATTATGTTACATAGCGATTCTAGGCTGACAAAGACTCATTCGTTGTTGCTCGGGAAATTAACGTGTGACATAACCGTACTGAGTGCAGCCATCTACACAATACTATAGCACTGTAGCCGTTGGAATATCCCTTTCAATGCCGATTATGTTACATAGCGATTCTAGGCTGACAAAGACTCATTCGTTGTTGCTCGGGAAATTAACGTGTGACATAACCGTACTGAGTGCAGCCATCTACACAATACTATAGCACTGTAGCCGTTGGAATATCCCTTTCAATGCCGATTATGTTACATAGCGATTCTAGGCTGACAAAGACTCATTCGTTGTTGCTCGGGAAATTAACGTGTGACATAACCGTACTGAGTGCAGCCATCTACACAATACTATAGCACTGTAGCCGTTGGAATATCCCTTTCAATGCCGATTATGTTACATAGCGATTCTAGGCTGACAAAGACTCATTCGTTGTTGCTCGGGAAATTAACGTGTGACATAACCGTACTGAGTGCAGCCATCGTTACAGTATCGCAGCCATTGAATTAATATGTTCAATGACGACTTAAATTCCACAGCATTTCTAGAATAATCTGCTGACATTAACAATTCCCAGGTCGGTTCTTGGTACGTCCGTCGATAAATTACTGTAGTCGCTTGATTAAACTGTTCACAGGTGTTTTAAACTCAGGAGCATGTTTAGGGTAGTCGATGCTTAACACGGTTACGTCTAGGGGCATTTACAATTGACAGAAGCGTTCCTAGAACGTCTATCGACGGATAACTGAAGCCTCCGTACTGATATGTTCAATGATGATATATGTTCTGTAGCAATCCTGGAATAAGAAACGAAATATCCGTTATAGTTCCAGTTATTAACAACTGACAACTCGGTACTATACGCAGCCATCGTCACAGTACTGTAGCCATTGGAAGAATCTTATCAAAGATGACTTAATTTCGGCAGAGGTTCTAGAATAATCATTGTATGTATCAGACGTGGCAAAAGGTATTTACAATTCCCGGTAAGGTAGATGGTACGTCCAGCAATAGTGTACTGCAGCCGCTGCATTGACCTGATCAATGGTCATTTATAATCTATGGCAATTCTAGAATGACAAATTGCTGATCCTTTGTATTTCGAGACATTAACAACTGAAGAAACGGTATTGAATACAGCAATCATCAGAGTACCTTTGCCATTGGATTAACTAGCTCACTGCTAACTTAAGCTAAACAGTAATTCTAGAATAATCAATGTATGCACGGTCATGTCTACAGATATCTACAATTGACAGTACGGTTCTTAGTACACACGGCAACAGGGAACTGTAGCAGTCGAATTAAATCCGCCCATGGTGATGAAGATACTGGAGCAATTCTAGAATGACAAAAGTCTGATCGGTTGTATCTCGAGGTATTAGCAACTGACGAAACAGTACTGAGTACAGCAATCATCACAGTACTTTAGCCATTGTACTAATTTGCTCACTGACAACTTAAGTTGAAGAGCAATTTTGGAATAACCAATCTATAGTACGGTTATGGCTACAGATATTTACAATTGCCAGTACGTTACATAGTGCACCCACCAACAGTGCACTGTAGCCGTTGCACTAGCCTGTTCGTTAATGATTTAGAATCTATAGAAAGTCTAGGATTACAAAAGACATATCAGCAATAGCTCGTGGCGTTAGAAGTTGACGAACTAGGGCTCATTACAGCCATCATTACAGTATATACAGTATTACAGTACTGGGTAGTTGGGCTCATTTGACCACTGCTAACTTATATTTAGGAACAGTTCTAGAATAATAAATTTATTCTACGGTCATGACTGGAGACATTTACAAATAACCGTACAGTTCTTAGTACATTCCTCAGCAGTGCACTGTAGACGTTGGATTAACCGGTTAAGTGATGATTTTGGTCCGACAGCAATTATAGATTGACGACTGACACATCCGTTATAGCTCGAGATATTAACAATTGACCTAAAATCACTGAGTACAGCCACCATCGCAGTAATGCAGCCGTTGGATTTATTTTCTCGGTGATGATTTAATTCCCATTGCGATTCTAGCATAATCAATGCACAGACCATTTATCGACACAGACATTCACAATGGACGTTACGGTACACATTATATCTACCACAATAGCACTGCGGCCGCTGGATTATTATGTCAACCTATGATTTAAGCTCTTCAGCTGTCCTAGAATAATAAGTGGATGGATCATTCGTCTGTTGTGGCGTTGACGTATGCCAACACTGTACAGTGTGTTGCCATCTACACAATACTATAGCAATTGTGTTAATCGCTTCGTTGACAATCTATGTTCCTTGGCAATTGTAGAATGATCAATGGACAGAGCAATTGCCGTTGGAGACATTCAGCGATGCCAATGCCTTAATGAGTACAAACATCAGCAGAGCACATCAGCCGTTTGAATGATTTGGTCACTTATGGCTTGAATACTATACGAAAACTAGAATAACCAAGAACAGATCCGCCATCGCTTGTGACATTAACAATTGACTACGCAGTACTGATTACAGACATCATCACCGTACTGTGGGCGCTGGATTAATATGCCAACTGATGATGCACATTCCACAGCAAATCTAGAATGTATAACGGATGTTACAGATATCTTTAGAAGCATTGACAATTGGCAATACATTACTGAATGTAGACGTCTACACAATGTTATATACATTGCATTAATGCGTTTGATGACCATCTAAGTCGTACAGCAATTGTAGAATCACCAATGGAGGGAGGAAATAACGCTGGAGGCATTGACATGTGTCAAAAGAGCGATGAGTACAAATGTCATGTCTGTCCGGCAGCCATTTTATTATTTTCTTCCTGACGCATTACGTTCCTCAGCATCTCCAGAATAAAAATGTATAGATCAGTTATAGCTAGACATAATTACAATTGTCAGTACGATATTTGGTACATCCACCTACGGAGCACAGTAGCCGTTGGATTAATTCGTTCCCTGACGATTTAGGCTCTATAGCAGTTCCAGAATGACCGACGGATACAACAGATATCTTTAGTGTTATTGACATATAAGAATATATTTCTGAGTGTAGCCGTCTATTCAATATTATAGCCGCTGGATTAATCTACTCGCTGAGAATCTAAGACCATCAGCAATTGTGGTATGATCAACGGACACAGCAATTATCGCTGGAGACATTGACACATGTTCAAACATTACTGTGCACATCCATCATTACGCTAATATAGATATTTGATTTATTTGCACTCTGATGATATAAATTCAACAGTAGTTCTAGATTTATCAATGTGTAGTTCATATATGTCTATAATAATGTACAATTGGCAGTACGGTGCTCAGTACATGCAGGAACATAGCACTGTTGCCGATGAATTCGTCTGTTCAATGTGGACTAGAACCCCGCGCAAGTGCTAGGACAATCAATGTATATGTCAAGTGAGACTATAGTTATTTACAACTGGCAGTGCTGTACTTGGCACATCCATAATCAGAGCAGTGTAGTTATTCGATAATTCTGCAGTGATGTAAATTTTGTAGCAATTCTAGAATGACAAATGGCGGACCCATTAGTGCTCGAGACTTTAGGCATTGACGAAAACGTACTGAGAACAGCAATTATGACAGTTGTGCTGCCGTTACATTAGTTTGTCCACTTATGACCTTAATTCCACAGCAACTCTGGAATAATTAATGCATAAAACGTATATGACTGGCAATATTTACAATTAACCGTATGGTTCTTAGTACATCCTTCAAAAGAACACTGTTGCCGTTGGATTATTCTGTTGACGAATGATATAAACTCTATTGTATTTGTAGAATGTCTGAAGGCCGATCTATTATCGTTCGTGAAATTAATGACTGACAGCGCAATACTCAGGGCCGACAGTGTCGCAGTACTGCATCCGTGGTATTAATCTGTTCACTGATGATGTAAGTTCCACAGCAATTATAGAGCAATCAATTTATGCTATAGGTAGTGCTAGAGACATATACAACTTATTGTACGGAACTTAGTACATCCACCACAGGAGCACTGCAGCAGTTGCATTTCTATGTCCACTGATGACTTAAATTCCGTGGCAATACTAGAATTACAACTGGTTTATACATTACTAGTCGATATATTAATAAATGAAAGTACAGTACTGCATTCAACCGTCATAGCGGTTCAAGTTGCGATGAACTAGCTTGTTCGCTGGTTATTTGTTTTCGATAGCAGTTCTAGAACGGTCTATCTACATACGACTTGCCGGTAGTGGCTTTGTCACATGACAGTGCAGTAGAGAGTGTGGAAATCTGACCAGTACCATAGCCAGTGAAATAACCTGTACGCTGAACATCTAAATTCTTCAGCAATTGTAGAACCATCAAAGGAAGGAGCAATTGTCGAAGGCGACATTCAAATATCTCAATACAGTACTGACTGTAGTTATCAACGGTGGAATGTACCCGTTTTATTAGACAGGACGCTGATGTCTTATATTCTGTAGCAATTCTACAATAATCGATTCGAATATCAGATATATCTACAGATATTTGCAACTGCCATTACGGTTCGTAGTACATCCACCACGAGAGGCCCGTAGCCGATGGATCATTACGTTCACAAATGATTCAATTTCTATTGCAATAATATAATGGTCAATGGATTTATCATATGAAGGATGAGATATTGATAAGTGTCATTACAGTACTGAGTGCAGCCATCTACACAATACTGCGTCAATTGAATTAATACGTACGTTGATCATCTAAGTTCTTCAGCAAATATGTAATCGTCATTGGCTAGAACAATTGGCGTTGGTGACATTGAATCTTGCTTATACAGTACTGTGTATAGCCATCAACAGAGCACTTTTTCCGCTCGATTAAGATTGTGGTTGATGATTTAAATTGTATTGAAATTCTAGAATTGCAAAATAATGTCACATCATCGCGCGAGAAATTAGGAACTGACGACAAACTGCCGATTGCGCACATAATCACCATTCTGTAGCTGATGCATTAATCTATTCACTGATTATATAAATTTCACAGAAATTGAAAAATAACCAGTGCATAGCACAGGTATGCCTGGATGTACTTACTATTGACATTACGGTTCTTAGTACGCCTACCAGCAGTGCACTGTGGCCGCTGGATTAATCAGATCTCAGGTTATTTACATTTCATAGCATTTCTAGGATGAAAAGGAGAAATCGATTATCGCTTCAGACCTCAACAATGGACAAAACGGTATCGTGGACAGCCGTCATTATATTTATTTAGCAAGGTATTAATTTGTTCACTGACGACTTAGACTCGATTGCATTTCTAGAATGACCTATGCAAAGATGAAATATGTCCAGAGATATTGACGGATGACAAATCGTGCCACCTGTAGCCATCTACATAATGCTACAAATATTTCATTAATCTATTCCCTGAACATCTATATTCCTCAGCAGTTGTAGAACCATGAAAGGAAGGAGCATTCGTCGTTGGAGACATTGACATATGTCAGTGCAGTACAGAGTATATCCATCAACAGAGCACTGTAGCCGTTTATTTACTGCGGTTACTGATGACTAAAATTATGTAGCTACTCTAGAATGACAAAAAGCAGATCCATTACGGATTGAGACATTAACAATTGCGGAAACGGTACTGTGTACGTCCATCATCACTGTATAATAACCGTTGCATTAATTTGTCCACTGATGATGTAAATTCCAAAGCAAGTAGGGAGTAATCAATGTTTTGTACGGTTATGGATAGATATATTTACAATGGACAGTGCAGTTCTTAGTAGCCCCTTCTACATAGCACTGTAACCGTTGTATTGATCTGTTCAATGATGAGTATTAATGTATAGCAGTTCAAGAATGACAAAATGCAGGTACCTTATGGCTTGAGTCATTAACAATTGAGGAAACAATACTGAGCACAGCCACTATCACGGCACTGTAGCCATTTTATTAAAGTGTTCACTGGTGATTTAATTTCCATAGCATCTCTAGGATATTGAAAGCATAGTAGAGTTATGGCTAGCGACAGTTACAGTTGACAGTACGGTACGTATGGCATGCAGTACCACATCGCTGTAGACGTTGTATTAGTCGTTTCAATGCTGACCTTAGTTATTTAGCAATTCTAGAATGGGCACAGACATACCCATTATCGCTCGAGATATTCAGAATTGTCAACTCAGTACTGAGCACAGCCATCATTGCAGTGCATCATCCATTGCGGCAACCCGTTCTACAATGCTCTAACTTATATTAGTAATCTAGAATGATCACTGAATAGATCAGTTGTCACTAAGGTTATAGACAACTGAAAATACATCACTGTGTGTAGCAGTCTAAGCAGTACTTCATGAATTGGATTAATCTGTTCGCTGATCATCTGAGTTCTACAGCAATTGTAAAGCGACCAATGTTTTCGACAATTATCGTTAGAGATATTGACAAGGGACAATAAGGACTGGGTGCAGACGTTTGTACAGTTTGTAGCAATTGGGTTCGTCCATCAAATGTGCATCTAACTTCCATTAAAGTTCAGGAATGCATAATTGATGCTTGAATCATTGCCAGAGGTATTAACAGTTGGCAATAGATTATTGAGTACATTAATTATCAACGTGCTGTGACCGTTGGATATATTTGTTCACTGATGAGTTTAACTCCGTGGCAATTCTGGAGTTATCAATGACTTGATGTACTATTGCCAGGGATATTTACAATTGTGAGTACGCTACTGAGTACAGCTACTGACAGAAAGCTCTTGCCGTCGCATTAGTCTATTCACTGATGTTCCTGATCCTACAGCGATTTCAGAATGCCAAGTGTCAGGTTCATTATCGCTCGGCACGTTAACAGTTGATAAAGCAGTAACGAGTACAGCCATCATTAAATTACTGCAGCCGTTCATATAATTTCTACACTGATGACTTAAATTCTATAGCAATTACAGATTCTTCAAAGTACAAATCAGTTATATCTAGTGAAGCTAGCACTTGACAATACAGTATTGAATATAGCTATGAAAGCAGTGCTATAGCAATTGTACCAAGCGGTACTGTGACGATGTAAGTTATTTTGCAATCCAAGCTTGATCAGTGGACAGATACATTATCGCTAGCGATACAGAAATTTGCAACTACAGCAATGACTATGTTAACCAATACAATACTACATGCAATATATTAATCTATACGCTGATCATTAAAATTCTATAGCCATTGTAGGATGATCAATGTAGTGGTCAACTACCGCTAGAGGTACTGACAAACAACAATGAGAACTGAGTACAGCCACAAACACAGAAATATAGTAGGTGGATGGATGTATTCCCTGATGATACGCATACCACGGCATTTCTACAATAATCAATGCACAAATTAATTATGGCATGATATATCTACAATTGACACTACGATACTTAGCACATGCGCAAAGAAAGCACTGTAGCAGTTTGATTAATTAGGTCACTCATAATTTAAATTCTATTGCAATGCTAGAATGACGAACGGCAGAGCCGAATTCGCCCGAGATATTAACAATACACAAAGCGGTACTGAGTACAGCCATCATAACAGTACTGCAGCCTTTCCGCTAATTTGATCACTTAAGACTCAAATTCCTGAACAATTCTGAAATAATCAGTGTACAGGTCAGCTATGGGTACAGACATCTACAATTGACAGCACGGTACATAGTACATCCACCAACACAATACTGTAGCCGCTGGATAAATCTGTTCACTGTTTATTTAAACACAATAGCATATATAGAATAATCAATGGATGACTTACATAATGGTGGCGATATTGACAAATGGCAATACTGTACCTCGTGTAGCCGTTTACACAATACTACAGCGATTGTGTTAATCTGTTCGCTGAACACCTATCTTCCTTAGAAATTGTTGAATCACCAAAGGAAGAAGCAATTGGCGTAGGAGACATTGACGTTTGTCAAGGCAGTTCTGAGTACAGGCATCATCACTGTACTGGTTCCGAAGTATTAATTTGTTCATTGACGGTTTTCGTTTCACAGTCATTCGGTAAATATAAATATATGTTACGCTTGTGGCTAGAGATATTTATAACTGACATAACGGTACTTGCACCTCCACCAGCAGAGCGCTGCCGGTGTTGGATAATGCTGTTCAATGGTGACCTAGATTATGTACCAATTCTAGAAATAAAGAAGGGCAGATACGTTATCCCTCAAGATATTGGCAATTGACAACACATTACAGGGTACAGCCATCATCACTGTACTGTGATGAATAAGTTTGTTCAATGATGATATATATTCTAAAGCAATTCTATAATAATCAATGTATGGCATGGATATTTACTGTTGACAGTACGTTAAAGAGTATATCCACCAACAGGGCACTGCTGCCGTTCGATAAATCAGTTCAATGATGAATTAAATTCTATAGTATTTCTAGAATGACTAAAGGCAGATCCATTATCGCTCAAGCTATTGAGAATTTGAAAAAGAGGTCTGAGATGGCCAAAGTCACAGTTCTGTATCCATTGTAATAATTTGTTCACTGATGAAATATATTCCACAGAAATTCTAGAATGTTCAATGATTCGTACGATTATGGCTAGTGATATTTACAATATACCGTGCGGTACTTGTCACATCCATCGGCACATCACCATTGCAATTGTCTCTATCGGTTCACTGATAATGTAAACTCCGTACCAACTCTAGATTGAAAAATGGGGAGACCATGCATCTGTAATAATGTTTATAATTTGTAATAGGGTACTGACTGGAGCCATCTACACAGTAATATATATATATATTGAGCTAATCTGTGCGCTGGCCACTTATGCCATTCAGCAACTATAGAATGATCGATGGGCAAAGCAATTGTTGCTGCAAGCATTGACATATGTCAATATGGTACTGAGTATAGCCAGCAAGAGGGGACTCTAGCTTCTCGTTTAAACTGGTCACTATGTATTTAAGCCCTATAGAAATTCTAGAAGGCATATCTATTATCGCAGGAGGTGTTAGCAATTAACATCACGGTACTGAGTGAACCGATATCGCATTCCTATAGTCGTTGAATTAATTTGTCCACTGACTACTCACACTCCACAGCAATTCTGGTGTAATCAATGTATAGCATGGCTATGGCTAGAGATATTTAGAATTGACACAACGCTACATAGCAAATCCAGCAAGAAAGCACTGTATCCGTCGGATTAATCAGTTCAGTGATTATTTTGTTTCTATGGCAATTCGAGTATAACAAGAGGCAGATACATTATCCCTCAAGAAAATCACTAGTGGCAAAACTGTAGTGATTACGGCCATCATCACAGTACCTTAGGCGTTGGAATAGTTTTCTCACTCATGATGTAAATTCTGCAGCAGTACTAGGATATTCAATGTATGAAGCGGGTATGTTGAGAGGCATTTACAATTGACAGTACGATAGATAGCACATCTACAAAGAGAACACTGTCGAAGTTCGATTAATCTGTTCACTTATGATCTATATTCTACAGCAATTCTTGAATGAAAAAAGAGAGATACATTACGACTCGAGATATTTTCAATGGACAACACAGTGCAGAGTGCAGCTATCAAGACGATAATGTAGCAGATGGACTAGTCTGTTCATTGGTAATGTAAATTCCACTGTCTCATTAGAACTAACAATGCATAGCACGTTTACGTGTAGAGATGTTTATAATTGACACTTCGGTACCCAGTCCACCCACCAGCAGAACACTGCAATCGATAATGTAACACTTGCAATGATGACTTAGATTCTGCATCAATTCTAGAATGACAAATTGCAGATCCACTAAATGGCCAGGAATTATCGGATGAAACAGGCGGACTGTGTGCAGCCATCGCTACAGTAACGTAATCGTTCGGATAATTTGTTCACTGACGTATTAAATTCCAAACCAATTCTGGAAAAAACCAGGAATGGTACGGCTATGGCTAGAAATATCTACAGTTGTCAGTACGGTACTCAGTACGTTCACTGATTATATAAATTTCACAGAAATTGAAAAATAACCAGTGCATAGCACAGGTATGCCTGGATGTACTTACTATTGACATTACGGTTCTTAGTACGCCTACCAGCAGTGCACTGTGGCCGCTGGATTAATCAGATCTCAGGTTATTTACATTTCATAGCATTTCTAGGATGAAAAGGAGAAATCGATTATCGCTTCAGACCTCAACAATGGACAAAACGGTATCGTGGACAGCCGTCATTATATTTATTTAGCAAGGTATTAATTTGTTCACTGACGACTTAGACTCGATTGCATTTCTAGAATGACCTATGCAAAGATGAAATATGTCCAGAGATATTGACGGATGACAAATCGTGCCACCTGTAGCCATCTACATAATGCTACAAATATTTCATTAATCTATTCCCTGAACATCTATATTCCTCAGCAGTTGTAGAACCATGAAAGGAAGGAGCATTCGTCGTTGGAGACATTGACATATGTCAGTGCAGTACAGAGTATATCCATCAACAGAGCACTGTAGCCGTTTATTTACTGCGGTTACTGATGACTAAAATTATGTAGCTACTCTAGAATGACAAAAAGCAGATCCATTACGGATTGAGACATTAACAATTGCGGAAACGGTACTGTGTACGTCCATCATCACTGTATAATAACCGTTGCATTAATTTGTCCACTGATGATGTAAATTCCAAAGCAAGTAGGGAGTAATCAATGTTTTGTACGGTTATGGATAGATATATTTACAATGGACAGTGCAGTTCTTAGTAGCCCCTTCTACATAGCACTGTAACCGTTGTATTGATCTGTTCAATGATGAGTATTAATGTATAGCAGTTCAAGAATGACAAAATGCAGGTACCTTATGGCTTGAGTCATTAACAATTGAGGAAACAATACTGAGCACAGCCACTATCACGGCACTGTAGCCATTTTATTAAAGTGTTCACTGGTGATTTAATTTCCATAGCATCTCTAGGATATTGAAAGCATAGTAGAGTTATGGCTAGCGACAGTTACAGTTGACAGTACGGTACGTATGGCATGCAGTACCACATCGCTGTAGACGTTGTATTAGTCGTTTCAATGCTGACCTTAGTTATTTAGCAATTCTAGAATGGGCACAGACATACCCATTATCGCTCGAGATATTCAGAATTGTCAACTCAGTACTGAGCACAGCCATCATTGCAGTGCATCATCCATTGCGGCAACCCGTTCTACAATGCTCTAACTTATATTAGTAATCTAGAATGATCACTGAATAGATCAGTTGTCACTAAGGTTATAGACAACTGAAAATACATCACTGTGTGTAGCAGTCTAAGCAGTACTTCATGAATTGGATTAATCTGTTCGCTGATCATCTGAGTTCTACAGCAATTGTAAAGCGACCAATGTTTTCGACAATTATCGTTAGAGATATTGACAAGGGACAATAAGGACTGGGTGCAGACGTTTGTACAGTTTGTAGCAATTGGGTTCGTCCATCAAATGTGCATCTAACTTCCATTAAAGTTCAGGAATGCATAATTGATGCTTGAATCATTGCCAGAGGTATTAACAGTTGGCAATAGATTATTGAGTACATTAATTATCAACGTGCTGTGACCGTTGGATATATTTGTTCACTGATGAGTTTAACTCCGTGGCAATTCTGGAGTTATCAATGACTTGATGTACTATTGCCAGGGATATTTACAATTGTGAGTACGCTACTGAGTACAGCTACTGACAGAAAGCTCTTGCCGTCGCATTAGTCTATTCACTGATGTTCCTGATCCTACAGCGATTTCAGAATGCCAAGTGTCAGGTTCATTATCGCTCGGCACGTTAACAGTTGATAAAGCAGTAACGAGTACAGCCATCATTAAATTACTGCAGCCGTTCATATAATTTCTACACTGATGACTTAAATTCTATAGCAATTACAGATTCTTCAAAGTACAAATCAGTTATATCTAGTGAAGCTAGCACTTGACAATACAGTATTGAATATAGCTATGAAAGCAGTGCTATAGCAATTGTACCAAGCGGTACTGTGACGATGTAAGTTATTTTGCAATCCAAGCTTGATCAGTGGACAGATACATTATCGCTAGCGATACAGAAATTTGCAACTACAGCAATGACTATGTTAACCAATACAATACTACATGCAATATATTAATCTATACGCTGATCATTAAAATTCTATAGCCATTGTAGGATGATCAATGTAGTGGTCAACTACCGCTAGAGGTACTGACAAACAACAATGAGAACTGAGTACAGCCACAAACACAGAAATATAGTAGGTGGATGGATGTATTCCCTGATGATACGCATACCACGGCATTTCTACAATAATCAATGCACAAATTAATTATGGCATGATATATCTACAATTGACACTACGATACTTAGCACATGCGCAAAGAAAGCACTGTAGCAGTTTGATTAATTAGGTCACTCATAATTTAAATTCTATTGCAATGCTAGAATGACGAACGGCAGAGCCGAATTCGCCCGAGATATTAACAATACACAAAGCGGTACTGAGTACAGCCATCATAACAGTACTGCAGCCTTTCCGCTAATTTGATCACTTAAGACTCAAATTCCTGAACAATTCTGAAATAATCAGTGTACAGGTCAGCTATGGGTACAGACATCTACAATTGACAGCACGGTACATAGTACATCCACCAACACAATACTGTAGCCGCTGGATAAATCTGTTCACTGTTTATTTAAACACAATAGCATATATAGAATAATCAATGGATGACTTACATAATGGTGGCGATATTGACAAATGGCAATACTGTACCTCGTGTAGCCGTTTACACAATACTACAGCGATTGTGTTAATCTGTTCGCTGAACACCTATCTTCCTTAGAAATTGTTGAATCACCAAAGGAAGAAGCAATTGGCGTAGGAGACATTGACGTTTGTCAAGGCAGTTCTGAGTACAGGCATCATCACTGTACTGGTTCCGAAGTATTAATTTGTTCATTGACGGTTTTCGTTTCACAGTCATTCGGTAAATATAAATATATGTTACGCTTGTGGCTAGAGATATTTATAACTGACATAACGGTACTTGCACCTCCACCAGCAGAGCGCTGCCGGTGTTGGATAATGCTGTTCAATGGTGACCTAGATTATGTACCAATTCTAGAAATAAAGAAGGGCAGATACGTTATCCCTCAAGATATTGGCAATTGACAACACATTACAGGGTACAGCCATCATCACTGTACTGTGATGAATAAGTTTGTTCAATGATGATATATATTCTAAAGCAATTCTATAATAATCAATGTATGGCATGGATATTTACTGTTGACAGTACGTTAAAGAGTATATCCACCAACAGGGCACTGCTGCCGTTCGATAAATCAGTTCAATGATGAATTAAATTCTATAGTATTTCTAGAATGACTAAAGGCAGATCCATTATCGCTCAAGCTATTGAGAATTTGAAAAAGAGGTCTGAGATGGCCAAAGTCACAGTTCTGTATCCATTGTAATAATTTGTTCACTGATGAAATATATTCCACAGAAATTCTAGAATGTTCAATGATTCGTACGATTATGGCTAGTGATATTTACAATATACCGTGCGGTACTTGTCACATCCATCGGCACATCACCATTGCAATTGTCTCTATCGGTTCACTGATAATGTAAACTCCGTACCAACTCTAGATTGAAAAATGGGGAGACCATGCATCTGTAATAATGTTTATAATTTGTAATAGGGTACTGACTGGAGCCATCTACACAGTAATATATATATATATTGAGCTAATCTGTGCGCTGGCCACTTATGCCATTCAGCAACTATAGAATGATCGATGGGCAAAGCAATTGTTGCTGCAAGCATTGACATATGTCAATATGGTACTGAGTATAGCCAGCAAGAGGGGACTCTAGCTTCTCGTTTAAACTGGTCACTATGTATTTAAGCCCTATAGAAATTCTAGAAGGCATATCTATTATCGCAGGAGGTGTTAGCAATTAACATCACGGTACTGAGTGAACCGATATCGCATTCCTATAGTCGTTGAATTAATTTGTCCACTGACTACTCACACTCCACAGCAATTCTGGTGTAATCAATGTATAGCATGGCTATGGCTAGAGATATTTAGAATTGACACAACGCTACATAGCAAATCCAGCAAGAAAGCACTGTATCCGTCGGATTAATCAGTTCAGTGATGATTTTGTTTCTATGGCAATTCGAGTATAACAAGAGGCAGATACATTATCCCTCAAGAAAATCACTAGTGGCAAAACTGTAGTGATTACGGCCATCATCACAGTACCTTAGGCGTTGGAATAGTTTTCTCACTCATGATGTAAATTCTGCAGCAGTACTAGGATATTCAATGTATGAAGCGGGTATGTTGAGAGGCATTTACAATTGACAGTACGATAGATAGCACATCTACAAAGAGAACACTGTCGAAGTTCGATTAATCTGTTCACTTATGATCTATATTCTACAGCAATTCTTGAATGAAAAAAGAGAGATACATTACGACTCGAGATATTTTCAATGGACAACACAGTGCAGAGTGCAGCTATCAAGACGATAATGTAGCAGATGGACTAGTCTGTTCATTGGTAATGTAAATTCCACTGTCTCATTAGAACTAACAATGCATAGCACGTTTACGTGTAGAGATGTTTATAATTGACACTTCGGTACCCAGTCCACCCACCAGCAGAACACTGCAATCGATAATGTAACACTTGCAATGATGACTTAGATTCTGCATCAATTCTAGAATGACAAATTGCAGATCCACTAAATGGCCAGGAATTATCGGATGAAACAGGCGGACTGTGTGCAGCCATCGCTACAGTAACGTAATCGTTCGGATAATTTGTTCACTGACGTATTAAATTCCAAACCAATTCTGGAAAAAACCAGGAATGGTACGGCTATGGCTAGAAATATCTACAGTTGTCAGTACGGTACTCAGTACGTCCACCAAAAGACCACTGTAGCCGATGGATTATCCTTTTCATTGATGATCTATATTTTCTAGCAATTCTACTATGACTAGCTGCAGACACATTAAATCTCGTGGTAACGAAGGCGTTGGACAAATTTTTCCACTGGTGATGCCAGCTGCAGCAATTCCAGAACCGTCAATATATTATACCGATATGACTAGAAATGTTTGCAACTAACGTTACGGCACATAGTAGATCCACCAACTGAGCACTGTTTCCATTAGATTGAGCAGTTCACTGGTGGCTTTTGTTCTACGGCAATACCTAAGGGAGAGAAGACATATTTATTAACCCTCCAGATATTAACTACTTACAACACAGTGCTGAGTACAGCCATCACCTCCGTACTGTAGCAGTGCCATTATATTGTTCGCGGGTGATTTAAGTTCCACAGCCATTGCAGAATAATTAATGCATAGTGTGGTCGTGTCTATTTGGAACTGACATTACGCTATTTAGTGCATCAACCATCAAAACAATGTATCATCAGGATTGATCAGTTCAATGATGATTTGTGTTTCACTGAAATCATAAAATGACAAATTACAGACTCATGATCCCTCGAGACATTAACAATTGTCAACACAGTATCGAGTGCTGCCGTCATCACAGTACTGTGGCCGTTGGAATCAGTTCTTCACTCATGACTTATATTCCACAGTAGTTCTACAGTAACCAATATATACACCAATTATGGTTGGAGACATTTACAATTCCCAGAACGGTAGTTCGTGCATCCACCAACAGAGCACTGTTTCCATTCGATTAGTCTCTTCAGTGATGAAAAATGTTCTACTCTCATTACAGAATGACCAGGGACGGATCCATTACCGCTAGGGATATTAACATCCGACACATATTTTAGAACACGGATCTAAGTACAGGCACCATTACCAAAGTGTAGCCGTTCGAATTATTTGCTCACTGATAACTTGTATTCCACAGAAGTTCAAGAATTGTCAATTCATGCATCAGGCATGGCTAGGGACATTTACAAATCCCTTTAATGTAGATGGCACATCCACCAACAGAACACTGAAACCGTTGGATTAATCACTTTAGTGATGATATAATTTACACTGTAGTACTAGAATAATCTAGGTATACATCAGTTGTGGATAGAGGTATTTACATGTCCCAGAACGGAAGTTGGTACATTCACCAGTAAAGCAAGGTAGAAGTTGGATTAACACGTTCAGTGATGATTTAAATTATATTGCAATACAATAACGACAAAGAACTGGCCCATTATCGCTCGAGACATTGACAATTGACTGAACAGTACTCCGTATAGCCATCATCATGGTACTTTAGAGTTTGGACTAATTTGTTCACTTATAATCTATGTTCAACTGCAATACTTGCTTAATCGATGAATAGTACGGTTACGGCTACCAGAATTTATAATTGACAGTACGGCACGCAGTGTGCCAATCAAGGAAGCACTGTAGCCGTTGAGCTAACCTGTTCAATGACGATGTAGATACTATAGCAGTTCTAGAATCACAGAAGACAGATCAGTTATAGATAGGGATATCAACATTTGACACCATAGTACCGATTACAGCCTCCATCGCAGTACTGTAGCCGCAGCATTAGCCCGTTCACTTATTATTTAAGTTACACTGTAGTTATAGAATGATCAATGCGGACATCAGACGTGGCTAGAGATATTAACAATTCCCAGTACGGTAGATGGTTCATCCAACAATCGAACACTATCGCAGTTGCGTTAGTCCTTTCTGTGATGATATAAACACTATTACAGTTCTGGGGAAACAAAAAAAAGGTCCATTGCCGCTCGTGGCTTTAACAACAGGCAATACAGTATTAAGTACAGCCAGCGTCACTGTACTTTAACCGCTGTATTCGATTGCCCACTGATGACTTAAATGCCAGAGCAATTCTAGGATACTCAATGTAATGTACGTTTATTACCACGGACATTTAAAGTCAATACCGTACTGAATAGGGCCACTGAAATAGCAGTGTAGACGTTTGAATACTCTGTTCAAGGATGAATCATGGTCTACAGCAATTCCAGGGTTATTAATGTATTGAGCAGATGTAGTTAGAGATAATAACAATTGGCATTGCGGTACATAGTACATCCACCAACAGACCGCTATTGCCGTTGGAATAATCTGCTCACTTATTATCTAAATTGGATGGCAATCCTAGAACGACAAGAGGCAGATCCATTATACGCCGAGATATTTACAGTTGACAACACAGCACTCATTAAACTCAACATCAGTGTACTCTAGGCACTGGCTCATCTGGACAGAGATGATATATATTACGTAGCAATTCTAGAACAATCAAAGTATAGATCAGTTATGGCTAGAGATGTTTACAGTTGGCATTACTGTACACAGTACATCCAACAACGGTGCACTGTTGCCGTTGTAATAATCTGTTCAATGGAGACGTACGTATTATTGCTATTACAGAATGACAGATGAGGGATTCCTTACCCCTCAGGACTTTAGCAATTGACAACACGGTACACAGAGCGGCCGCCATGGCTTTACTGCAGCCGTGTAATTAATTTCCTCACTGATGGTTTAAGTGCCACAGCAATTCTAGAATAATGAATGCATGGTATGGGTGTATCCAGCGATATTTACAATTGACAATACGGCACTTGGTACATCTACCTACAGATCACTGTTGCCGTTGGAATTATACGTTCACTGATGATCCATGTTCTACAGGTATTCAAGAATGGAAAAGACAGATCCATTATCCATAGAGATTTAAACGATTGACAACAAAGTACTGCGTACAGCCATCTTAATATTCCTGTATTCGTTGGATAAATTTTTTCGTTGATCATATAAGATCTACCGCCATTCTGGAATAATCAATGTGCAGTACGCTTGTGGCTAGAGATATTTGCAGTTGCCATTACGGTACTTAGTAACTCCACCAGAGAAACATCGAAGCCGTTGGATAAATCTATTTAATGATGGTTTAGATATTATTGCAATTCAAGAATGAAAACGGACGTATACATAAGCTCTAGAGATATTAACGTTCGACAACACAGTACTGTGTTCAGCCATCATCACATTACTATTCCAGCTTGATAACCTTGTTCACTGGTGATATACATACAAAAGCAAGTCTATGATAATCACTGTATGAAACTATTATGGCTAGAGGTATATACAGTTGAGACTACGGTACGTAGTACATCCAGTTGCAGAGCACTTCGGACGTTGCTCTACCCACCTCAATGATATTTTAATTTCTGTAGCAATTCTATAATGACAAATTACAGATCCATTATAACGGCAGTCGTTAACAATTGAAATATCAGAACTGAGTACAGCCCTCACCACAATAACGTAGGTGTTGTATTAATTTCATCGCTGATGATGAATATTCTACAGCAATTCTAGGTTAAACATTGTATAGTGCTGATGTGTCTAGAGAAATATACAAATGACACTGCATCACTTAGTACATACACCAGCAGACCATTTCTTTCGTTGGAATAATCTTTTCACTTATAATATTAATTGGATGGAAATTCTAGAATGACGAAACACAAATCCCTCGAGATATTGCCTGACATCACAGTAATGTATACAGCCATCACTACAGTACTGAATACGTCGGACTACTTTGGTCACTTATAACTTAAATTCCATAGAAATTCTAGAACACTGAACGTATATTAACGTTATGGCTAGGGATATTCACACCTGACAGTACGGTACCTTGTACATGAACCAATGGAGCACTGCAACCGATCGATCAATCTGTTCATCATGATTTATATCCTATAGCAGCTCTAGAACGACCGAAGACAGATCCATTAACCACGGAAAAGTTAACAATTGAGTACTAAGTGAAGCAACAGTCGCAGTACTCTATCCGTTTGATAACTCTGTTCACTGAAGATTTAAATTCGATAGCAATTCTAGGACGACCAACGTATTGTACCGTTATTGCTAGAGACATTTACAACTTACATAACGTACGTAGTACATGCACCAACAAAGATATGTATCTTTTGGGTTATTCTGTCTATTGGTGGTATATCTTCTATAGCAATCATAGAATGAAGAAAGAGACACCCGTTTTCCCGCGAGACATAAACGATTCAAAACGCAGTACTGAGTATAGCCGTCATCACTTTACCGTATCAGTTGTACTACTTTGACCACAGGTGACATAATTGCCGAGCTATTCTAGATTATACAATAGACTGTACGGTCTTGTCTAGTGAAATTTACAATTGATAGTACGTTACGTATTGCATACATCAACAGACCACTGTAGCCGTTGAATTGGTGCGTTCAATGATATTTTAGATTGTATTGCATTTCTAGACTGACAAAAGACAGATTCATTATCGTTCGAGTCATTGGCAATTGGCATAACAGTACTGAGTACAGCCATCAACACAGCATTGCATCTGCTGGATTAATATCTTTACTGATGGCTAAAGTTCCACAGTAGTTCTAGGATAATAAATGTATCCCTCATATATGGCTAGCGATATTTGTATTTCCCTGTACCTTGCATGGTATATCCATCAACAAAGTACTGTCGCCGTTGGGTTAACCAGTTCAATGATGACTTTGATTCTATAGCAATTCTAGCATGACAAAAGTCATATCCGTTATTGCTCGAGACATAGACAAGTGGCGACTGTTGACATGTTGCCAACCAATTCTAGAATGGCAAAAGACTGGCCCCTTGCAGCTCAGGATATTAACAATTGACAAAACAGTGTTGAGTACAGCCACCATAACATTACTGCAGCCGCTGGTGTAATTTGTGCACTGCTTATATAGCGTCCACAGTAGTTCCAGGGTTATCAATGTATACATCAGCTACAGCAAAAGACATTAACAATTCCAAATACAATAGTTAGTACATTCGCCAATAGAGCAGCGTAACCATTGGATTATTCTGCCCAGTGATGTTTGAAACCCTAATGCAATTCTAGAATGACGAAGAACTGATCAAGTATCGCTGGCGATATTAACAATTGACGAAAGAGTACTGAGTACAGCCATAAGAGGGGTAATGTATCAGCTTGGTTAATTTGTTCACTGGTGATGCAAATACCGAGGCAAGTCTAGAATAATCAATTTAAAGTACGGTTATGGCTAGAGATATTTATAACTGTAAGTACCGTCCCTAGCACTTTCATCAACAGTGCAGTGTAGCCGCTCGATACACATGCACAATGATGACAAATATTCTATAGCAATACAAGAATGAAAAAGGACATAACCATTACCACTCGAGATATTAGTAATTGGCATGACGGGACGCCGTACAGCATTCATCACAGTACTGCAGCCGTTAGATTACTGTGAACAGTGGTGATATGGATTTCACAGTAGTTACTGGATAACCAATGTCTACCGCAGCTTTTGCAAGAGATGTTTACAACTCCCAGTGCTATAGTTGGTACATTCACCAATGGAGCACTGCAGCCGTTGGGTTAAGATATTCAGTGGTATTCTAAAATTTATTGCTATTCTAGAATGATAAATTACCGTCCCATTTCCAGTCGTCATATTAAAAATTAACGAAACAGTGCTGTGTACAACCATCATCACATTACTGCAGACGCTGGAATAACTTGATCTTTGAAGATGCAAATTCAAAAGCAAGTCTAGAATAATCAATGCATAGTAGAGTTATGGCCAGGGATATTTGAAATTGTAAACACTGTTCTTGATACATTCATTAATAGATAGCTCTGGAATTTGACTGTTATGTTCTGTGATTATGCACATACAATTACAATTCTAGAATAACGGAACACCGACCCATTATCGATCGAGGCACTAACAATTGACGAACGAGTACTGACTACAGCCACCATCGCAGTGCTTTAAACGTTGCAACAATTTGTTCACTGATAATTTAAGTTCAACTGCAGGTCTAGAATAAGTTATATACGGCAACATTATGGCTGTAGCTATTTACAATGGACAATAAGGTACCTTGTACTTCCATGGACAGAGCCCTGTAGCCGTTGAATTGACCGGTTCAATGATGATGTACATTCCATAGCAGGTCTGGAATGGTAAAATGCAAATCCGT
The DNA here is from genome assembly GCF_001483705.2 of Eufriesea mexicana. Lineage (NCBI taxonomy): Eukaryota > Metazoa > Arthropoda > Insecta > Hymenoptera > Apidae > Eufriesea > Eufriesea mexicana. The sequence goes on along the minus strand of NW_016908637.1, from coordinate 1,420,784 downwards.
TAGTGCTCGTTATATTAAAATCTGACAACTCAGCACTATGTAGAGCCATCACAACAGTAAAGCAGACGTTGAATTAATTTGTCCAGCGACGATTTTCTGTCCACTGTAGTTCTAGAATGATCAATGTATAGAGCCGCTATGTCTAGAGACATTTAGAAGTGACAGTACAGTACTTAGAACATCCGCCAACGGAGCACTGCAGCAGTTGAATTAAACTGCTCAATGGCGATGTATATTCTCTAGCAGTTCTGGAATGACAAAGGAGAGATCCGAAAAATTTCGAGATGTTAACAACTGAGATAACAGTACTGCGTACAGCCATCGAAACGTTACTGCAAACCTTGGACTACTTTCTCCACTGATAACTTAAATTTCACGGTAGTGCCAGAATAATCAATGCATTCATAAGTTACTGCAGGAGATATTTACATTTCCCAGTACGGTGTTGGTACTTCTACTAGACACAGCACTGTTGCAGTTAGATTATCCAGTTCAAGGGTGATTTAGATTCTATAGCCATTCTAGAATGACAAGGCACAGACCTGACATATATCGAGATATTAGCAATCAACTTAACTGTAATGTGCACAGTCATCATCACAGCACTGTAGACGTTGGATCACTTTTGGCAGTTCGTAGGTTTAGTACATCTGCCGACAGTGCACCGCTGCCGCTGGATTAAACTGCTCCATGATGATTTAAATCTTATACCTATTCTGGAACGACAGCGGACATATACATTATTGCTCGAAATGTTAACAATTGACAACACTGTACTGAGTGCAGCCATCATCGCGGTTGTGTAGCCGCTGAGCAACTTTGTCAACTCATGATATAAATTACAAAGTAACCTTGGAATTATCAATGCATAATGCGGTCATGTCAAGAGGCATATCTAATTGACAGTACCGTACTTGGTACATACGCGGACAGAGCTCTGTTCTCGTTGGATTAATGTGCCCAATGGTGACTTAGATTCTAAAGCCAATCCAAAATGGCAAAAGTCATATCCATTATCCCTCGTAATATTAGCCATATGCATCACAGTACTGAGACCAGTCATCACCATAGTACCGTGTGTGTTGTTATAATTTGTTCGGAGGTGATTCAAAATTCAGAAGCAACTCTACAATAGTCAATGAATATGGCGGTTAGGGCTATAGATATTTGAAGTTTACATTGCGGGACTTACGTCCACAATCAGATCACTCGTGCCAATGGAGTAACTTCTTTACTGACGACTTTAATACACTAGCAACTCTAAAATGTCATATTACTGATCCAAGAACGCTGTAGCCATTAACAATTGGAATAGCAGGACTGCGTTCAGCAATCATCACTGTAACGTAGTGGTTGGACTGCTTTGTTCACTCATGATGTGCATTACAAACCAATTCTAGGTTATTCAATGTATATTGCGGTTATATCTAGCGATATATTCAATGAACGTCACGATGCCCAGTACGTTCACCAAACGAACATTGTAGACGTGGATTAATTAGTTCAAGAATGATTTAGGTTCTGTAGCAAATCTAGAATGCAGAGCAAATGTCCATTGCCTCACCAGGCATTAGCAATTTGATAGCAGAGCTGAGTATAGCCACCATCATATTACAGCATTCGTTTGATTTATTTCCTCCTCCGTGAATTAGGTTCACCAGTAACTGCAGAATAACTGATGCACGTTACGGTTATGGCTAGAGTAGGAATGAGTGAAGCAATCATCACAGTAACGAGGGATTTCTACTACATTGTACAATGAAGATGTTATTGCCAAGCCAATTCTAGCTTAACGAATGTATACCACGTTTTTGGGTAGGGACAATTATAATTGACAGTGAGGTACCTAGTACATCAACCGTCAGTGTACTGCAGCCGTTGGATTAATGTGTTCAACGATGATTTAGATTCTATAGTAAGTCTGGAGTGACAATATGCAGATCCATTTTCGCTCGAGATATTATCAATAGACATGGCAGTACTGAGTGCAGTCATCGTCACAGTACTATAGCCGTTGGGATAATTTGTTCACTGCTAACGCATGTATAACAGAAATTCTAGAACAACCAACCAATAAAACGGTTACTGCTAGAGACATTTAGAATTGACACTATGGTTCTTGGTACATCCACCTGCAGAGCACTGCAGCAGCTGGAATGATCTGTTCACTTATGATTTAGATTATATAGCTATTCTAGAATGACAAAAGTCATGTCAGTTGCAGCTTGAGACATTTACATCCGACAACTGAGTACTGTGTGCAGCCATCGTCAAAGTACTGCAGCCGCTGTATAGATCTGCCCAGTAATGTTTTAGGTTCCACAGGAGGTCTGGAATTACGAATGTACCCGTCAGGTATGGAAAGAGATATTTACAATTCTCAGTACGGTAGCAGGTACGGCCAGCAATGGAGCCCATTAGCCGTTGTATTAGCTTGTCAACTGAGGATGTAAACAACAATGCCAGTATAGATTAATCATACTATAGTATGCCAATGCCTAGAGGTATTTATAATTGACAGTACGTTACTTGGTGCAGCCACCAAGAGAGCACTGTAGTCGTTGGATTCAACTACTCAACTTTAGATTACATCGCAATTTAGTAAGGACAAAAGAGAGATACGTAACAGCTGGGGATATTTACAACTGACAACACACTTCTAAGTACATCCATCACCACAATACTGTAGCCGCTGGATTAATTTGGTCACTGATGACTTATATTCCACAGTAGTTCTGGAGTAAACATTGTTTAAATGAGTTACGGTTAGAGATATTTAATATTTCTAGTACAGTGCCCAGTAAGCCCATCAACAAATCACTGTAGCCGTTGGATTAGCATGAACAATGATGACGTACATTATATACAAGTTATATAATGACCAAAGACGGATACATTATATCTCGAAACGTTAATAACTGACACACACTACAGAGAACAGACAACATAGCAATACGGCAACAGTTTGATTACTCTGCTCACTGACGATATAAGCTACACAGTATTCCTAGAATTATCAATGCATGCATTAGTTAAGGCAAGAGATATTTACAATTACCGGTACGGTAGTTTGTGCACCCATTAATAGGTCACAGTATCCGTTGAACTAACCTGTTCAGTGGTTATTTATATTCCACAGTATTTCCAGAATAATCAACGTATACATCAGTTATGGCTAGAGATGTTTAAAATACCCAGTAAGGTAGATAGTGCAGACACCAATAGATCACTCTAGCCGTTTTATTAACAAGATCAATGATGATTTATACTCTATAGTCAATCTAAAATGACAAAGGGCACATCAGTTGTAGCTCGAGAGATGAACAATTGACATAACAGTATTGAGTGCAGCCATCAGCATGTTGCTGCTGCCGTTGGATTAATCTGTTCACTGATGACATAACGGACACGTTAGTTCTAGAATAGTCAATGTACGCTACGCCTGTGGATGGAGCTATTTACAATTGACAGTGCAGTGCTTAGTACGCACAATAAACAGAGCACTGTATCAGTTGGATTGCCCACTTCAATGATGTTATATACTCTATAGAGGTTCTAAAATGAAAAATGGCTGATGCGTTATAGCTCGATATATTAATAATTGATCTAACAGTTCTGAGGAAAGGCGTCATCGCAGTACTCTAGCCGTTGTACTCATTTTTTCATTGGTGACGTATAATACAGAGCACGTCTATAGCAATCAATGTATATGGCGGTTATGTCTATTGACGTTACCAATTGACAGTACAGATATAATTACATCCATCAGCAGAGCACTGAAGCCATTGGAATAACTTGTTCAATGATGACATATATCCTATGTCCATCTAGATTGGCAAAAGACAGATCCGTTTTAGCTCGAGGCATGAACAATTAATATACGTGTACTGAGTACAGCCATCAGCACAGTGCTGCAGCCGATGGATTAATCTGTCCGTTGATGATTTAAATTCCGTAGTGGTTCTGGACTAACCTATGTATACATCAGATATTGCTAGAGATATTAAAAATTCACAGTACGGTATCTGGTACGTCCACAAATAGATCAGCGTATCCGTCGGATTAACATGTTAAATAATGACACGTGTTCCATGGCAATTCTAGAATGACAAAGGAGAGTTCCGTTACGGCTCGAGGCAATAACATTTGTGGAAACGGTTCAGAGTACAGCCATCATATCGGTACATCAGCCGTTGGACAAGATTCCTCACTCATAATTTGAAATTAGCAGCAATTCTGGGTTAATCAATATATGGTACGGTTGTGGCTAGATATATTTACAACTGACAGTGCGGCACTTTGTACATCCATCAGCAGTGCACTGTATCGCTGATGCTGAATGCTGAATTAGATCCTATATCAATTCTAGAATGACAAAAGTCGGATCCGTTATAGTTTGAGGAATTTACATGTGACGGAATAGTACTGAGTAAAGCCATCATCACAGTACCTCGGCCGCTGGACTAATTTGTTCACTAACAATTTGAATGTAACTGCAATTCCTGAATAATCAATGTATTGTCCCGTTATGGCTAGAGACATTTACAATTAACAGTGTTGTACTGTGTAAATTCGTCGACAAAGCACTGTAGCCGTTGAAAATTCCTCCACAATGACGACGTAGATCATATAGCGATCCTAGAGTGATAATAGAGAGTTCCATTGCAGCTCGAGATATTAACAGCTGACATCACAGTACTAAGTACAGCCATCACCACTGCAATCTAGCCGTTGTATCAATCTGATCAGCGATGATATAAATTCCGCAGTTGTTCTAGAAGAATCAGTACATTCACCAGATATGGCTAGAGACATTTAAAATTCCCGGTACTGTGCATGGCACAGCAGCCGAAAGAGTACTGTAGTCGTAGGATTAATCCGCACAGTGGTGACTCCGGTTCTAGTGCCATTCTGGATTAACAATATTCTAAACGCCAAATAACTGACGAAGCTGTACTGCGTGCAGCCGTCATTATGGTGCCCTAGACGTAGACATAGTCTGTTCACCAACGACTAAAATTTCACAGTAATTATTGAATAATATATGTATACATCAGTTATAGCCAGAGATATTTGCAATTTGCAGTACGGTAGGTGGTACGTCCACCAAAGGAGCACCGTAGCAGTTGGGAATTCTATAATGATAAGGGACTCACCCATTGTCGCTCTAGGGATTAACGGTTGACGAAACAGTACTGAGTAGAGCCACAATCACAGTACCTCAACCGTTGTACTAATCTGATAATTGACCTCTTAAACTCAACAGCAATTCTAGAGTAATCAGTATATAGTACTGGTGTGACTACTGATATTTACAATTGACTGTGCGGTACGTAGTACACCCCTCAGCAGAGCACTCTGTCCTATGAATTATCCCGTTCAAAGTTGATTTATTTTCTATAGCAATACTAGAATGACGTAAAACAGATACTATATGTCACGAGGTGCTTAAAGCTTACAAAATAGTACAGACTACAGCCATCATTACAGTACTGTAGACGCCGTATTATTGTGTTCACTGGCGATTTAAGTTAAACAGTAGTAATTAAATAATATATGGGTACTTCAGATATAGCTATAGATATTTGCAATTCTCGGTACGGTAGTTGCAGCATCCACGTATAGAGCAATGTAGCCATTAGATTACGCTGTTCTGCGATGTTTCAAATTCCATTGCAATTCCTGGATGGCAAAGGATTAACCTATTATCGCTGGAGGCATTAGCAATTGACGAAATTCTACTGAGTGCAGCCATCATCGAAGGAGTTTAGACGTTGGACTAATTTATTCACTGATAATTTGATTTAGACACAATTCTAGAGTAACCAATAGATAGTTCGGCCATGGTTTGGGATATTAGCAATTGACATTACGGTACTTAGTACATCCATCAACAGAGCACTGTGAACGTTGCATTGATCTCCTCACCCGTGACGCAGGCTTTATGGCAATTCTAGAATAACAAAAGACATGTCCGTTAAAGCTCGGGATTTTATCAATTGATATAACAGACCTGATTTCAGCCATCATCACACGACTACAGCCCCTGGATTAATCTGTTCACTGAAGATTTAAATTCCACAGTGGCTCCAGAGTGACCTGTGTATACGTCAGCTTTTCCTAGTGATATTTACAATTCCCAATACGGTAGTTGGTACATCCGCCGATAAAGTACTCTTGCGTTGGGTTAGGCTGACCTATGATCGTTTAAATTGCAAAGCAAGTTCAGCGTTGTTAATGTATGGTCCGGTTATGTCTAGAGGCACATACAATTGACAATACGGTTCGTTGTACACCCATCAACAGACCGGAGTAGCCATCGGATTAACCTGTTCAGTGATGATTTACTACATATCGCAATTCTAGAAGGACAATGGACTGACCGATTATATCTCGAGGTATAAGCAATTGACGAAACAGATCTGAGTACCGCCATCATCAACGTACTTTAGCCGTTGGCATAATTCGTTCACTCATGACTTCAATTCGACAGTAATTCCAGAATAATCATTGTATAGTACGGCCATGGCTACAAATATTTGCAAGTGACAGTATGCGAACTAGTGCACCCATAGAGAGAGAGCAATCTAGCCGTTGGATTAACCTGTACAATGATGACTTATTATCTATAGAATTTCTTGAATGACAATAGGTCGATCCGTTATAGCTGGCGACATTAACAATGGACACAACAGTACCTAGAACGGCCATCTTCACAGTACTACAGCTATTGGTTTAATCCGTTCTCTGCTGATATATATTGCACGGTAGTTCTAGAACAGTCAATGTATGCAACCGTTATCGAAGGGGATATTCTCAATTCCCAGTATGGTAGTAGGTGCATACACCAAGAGAAGAATGTAGTCGTTGGATAAAAGTGTTCATTGATGATTTAGACTCCGGTGCAATCTAGAACATCAAAGGACTGACCCAATACCTCTCAAGACATTAACGATTGACTAATCGGTCCTGAGTACTGCCATCATGGCAGTACCTTAGCCGTTGACCTAGTTTGTCCACTGATAGCTTAAATTTAACAGGAATTCAAGGATAACCGGCATATAGTACGGTTATTGCTAGAGATACCTTCAATTGACTGTAGAGTACCTAGTACAACCGTGAAAACTGCACTGCAGCTGTTGTATGAACATGTTCAGTGATGATACAGATACTATCCGAAATCTAGGATGACAAAAGCCAGATCCGCTGCATCACGAGATATTAACAAGTGACGAATGAGTAATGAGTACAGCCATCACCACATTACAGCATCCGATGGATTAATCTGTTCACTGACGACTTGTATTCCACGGAAGTTCTGGAATGTCCTTTGTGATCATCATTTGCAGTTAGAGATATTTGCAATTCCATGTACGGTAGTTATTACATCCACCAAGAGTGCACTGTGGCCGCTGGATTAATCTGTTCAGTGATGGCTTAGATGCTAGTGCAGTTCTAGAATAACAGAGGATGGACCCTTTATCGCTCGTCGCGTTAAAAATTTTCGAAACGGTATTGAGAACAGCCACCATCACAATACCTAAGCGGCAGGACGAATTTATTTAGTTATAATTTAAATTTAACAGCAATTGTAGAATAATCAATGTATACATCAGTTATGGGTAGTGACATTTACATTTCCCAGTACAGTATTAGGTACATCCACCGATAGCGCACTGTACTCATTGAATTAACATCGTCAGTGATAATGTAGATTTTGTAGCAATTCTATAATGACAAGAGGCAGTTACATTACCGCTCGAGATATTAACAACTGACGTCACAGTACCAATTGCGTCCATCATCATAGTAATCTGGCCTCCGTATTAATCTGTTCAGTGATGATTTATATTCCGAAATGGTTATAGAGGGATCAATCTATACATCAGTTATGTCTAGAGATATCAAAAATTCCCGTTGTGGTATTTGGTACAGCGACTAATAGGGCACTGTAGCAGTCGAAATAACGTCTTCAATGATGATGTAGGTTCTATAGCAATTGTAGAATGACAATAGACATTTCCATTGCCGCCCGAGGTATTAACAACTGACATCACAGTACTATGTACAGCCATCATCACAGTGTTTTAGGCGTTGTATCAATCTGTTCAGTGATGATGCAAATTCCACAGTAGCTGTAGCATAATCAATACATTCACCAGTTGTGTCTAGAGATATATAAAATTCCAGTTACGGTACATAGTACAGCCACCGAGAGAGTACTGCAGTCGTAGGAATAATCCGCACAGTGGTGATTTATATTCTAGTCACATTCTAGATTAACAATGTTCTAAACCATAATCACTCGTGGCAATAATAATTGACGAAGCAGCACTGAGTGCAGCCGACTCTGTGGTATCCGAGACGTAGACATGTTCTGCCGAATGACGACTTAAATTTCACAGAAGTTATAGAATAACATATGTATACATTAGTTATAGCTAGAGATGTTTGCAATTTCCAATACGGTAGGTGGTACGTCCACTAAAACGGCACTGTATCTGTTGGACTAATCCATTCAGTGATGATATAAATACGATTGTGTTCCTCGAATGATAAAGGGCTCACCCATTATCGCTCTAGAGATTAACAGTTGACGAAACAGTACTGAGCACGGCCACAATAACAGTAACTTAGACGTTGTACTAATTTGTTTATTGACATACTAAGTTTGAGAGCAATTCTAGGATAATCAATATATAGTACCTGTATGACTACTGACATCTGCAATTCACTGTCCGGTACGCAGTACACCCTTCAGCAGTGCACTTTATCTGTTGAATTATGCTGTTCAAGGTTGTTTACGATTCTATAGCAGTACCAGGATGAAAAAACAGATCCATTACACCACGAGACTCACAATGCTTTCAAAATAGTACAGATTACAGCCATCATCACGTTATTGTAAACGTCGAGTTAATCTGCTCATTGGCGATTTAAATTCCACAGTAGATATTGAATCATATATACGTACATCAGTTATAGCTAGAGATATTTGCAGTTCCCAGTGCGGAATTTGGAACGTCCACCAATAGAGCGCAATAGCCGTTGGATTAATCTGTTCAGGGATGACTTAAGTTCTAAGTCAAGTCTAGTGTGAACAATGTGTAGTACGTTTATGGCTAGAGATATTTAAAGTTGAGGGTACGGTTCTTAATCCACCCATCAAGAGTGTACTGTAGCCGCTGGATTGGACTATTCAATGATGATATATACTCCTTGGCAGTTCTAGAGTGACAAGAGATACATATGTTACCGCAAGAGGCATTAACAACTGACAACACAGTACTATGTGCAGTCGTCATCGATGTATTGTAGCCATTTGACTAATTTGAACTTTGATGACTTAAATTCCACAGTAGCTCTAGAATAGTCAATGTAAACATCAGTTATGGATAGCATTATATAAAATTCCCAGTGCGGTAGTTGGTACAGCCGCCAATAGAGCACTTCGGACATTAGATTAATCTGTCCAGTGATGCTTCAAATTCGACAGTAGTTCTAGAATATGCAATGCATGCAGCAGTTATGGCTAGAGACATTAATAGTCCGCAGTACGGTATTTGATACATTCATCAATGAAGCACTATAGCCATTGGATTAACCTGTTATGCGATGACCTGTATTCTCTTTCAATTCTACTATAACGAATGTTTGACACATTATAGCTCGAGATATTGAGAAATGATTCTACAATACTGAGTACCGCCATCATCACAGTACTGCAGCCGTTGGATTTTTCTGTTCACTGGTGACCTAAATTCGACTGTAGTTCCAGAATATTCAGGGTATGTATCAGTTATGCATAGAGGTATTTACAATTCACTGTACGGTAGATGATGCATCCCCCTGTAGAGCACTGTATCCAATGCTTTAATCTGTTCATTGTTGATTTATTTCTTAATGAAATACAAGAATGGCGGAGAACGGATCCATTCTGCTCGAGACATTAACAATTGACGAAACATTAGTGAGTAGAGAAATCGCCATAATACTTTAGCCGTTGGACTAGTTAGGTCGCAGAGGACTTAAATTTAACAGCCATTCTATAGTAATAAGTGCATAGTACGGATACGGCTAGGCATATTAGCAGCTAAGAGTACGTTCCTCAGAGGATCCCCCAATAAAGAATTGTTGCATTTGGATTAACCTGTTCAATGATGATTTAAGTCCTATTGCAATTCTACAATGACAAAGGACTCTCCCATTGTCTTTCGAGGCATTTACAGTTGCCGAAGCTGTACTGAGTACAGCCACCATCACACTTTAGCCGACGGGATTATTTTTGTACCTATTATATAAGTTTAACAGCAATTCCAGAATGACGTGCATAGCTGGGTTGTGGCTCGACATACTTACAATTGACGAAGCAGTGCTCTGAACAGCCGTAGACGCAGTTCTTTAGAGGTTGGACTAATTTGTTCATTTATAATTTAGGCTTAACCGCAATTCTTGGTTAAGCAATATATGGCCAGGTTATGCCTACGGATATTTACATTTGTCAGCATTGTACCCAATGCATCCATCAACGGAGCACTGTAGCCGTTGAATTAATCTGTTCGCTGGTGATGTATGTTCTATATCAATTCTAGAATGATAAAACACAGATCCGTTATTGCTCGATTGATTAACAATTGACGAACCTGTACTGAGTACAGACATCATCAGAGTACTGCAGCCACTGGTTTAACCTGTACACTGATGAATTAAATTCCCCAGGGGCGCTAATATGGCCGGTGTATGCATCAGCTATGTTGAGAGGTACTTACTATTCCCGGTACAGTAGTTGGTGCATTCACGAATAGAGCAATTTGCCCGCTTGAATACGCTGTTCAGTGATGGTGTCAATTCTGTTGCAATTCTAGATTGACAAGGGACTCTCCCATTATCGCTCGAGATACTGCATCCCTTGGATTACTTTGTTCCCTAATGACATAAATCCTATAGCAATTCTAGGGCAAATCGCAGATCCACTATCCTAATTCATATAAACAATAGACAAAAGATTACTGATTATAGACATCATGACAGTATTGTAGCCGTATGATCATTTTGTACAGTGATGAAGTGAATTCCAAAGCGTCACTAGAATCAACAATGTATAGTACGTTTATGGCAAGGGATATCTGCAACTTGTAGTGCGATACTCAGTACATCTTCCAATAGAGTTCTGTGGGCGATGGACTATTCCCTTCAGCGATGAGCTACATTCCATAGCAAACATACAATGACTAATTACAAACCCGTTACATTTCCAGACATTAACAATTGACATGGCAAGATGGAGTACAACCAACGTTACAGTAACGTAAGCATTGTATTAATTAGTTGTAAGTTCCACAGCAATTCTAGCATAATGAACATATGTTTCGGAAGGGCTAGAGCTGTTTACAATTGAGAGTTCGGTATTCAGTACGCACACCAACCGAGCGCTGGAGCCGTCGCATGAATCTCTTCAGTGATGATTTAGATATTGTAGCAACACTGGAATGTCAACCGACATATCCATTATCGCTCGAAGGATTAACAAATGAAAACACAGTACTGAGGTCAGCCGTCACAGTACTGTAGCAGTTGGAACTATTTGTCCATTGATGATTTAAATTCCACTGCCAATCTATAATAATCATTGTATGGAACGGTTATGGCTAGAGATATTTGCAACTAACATTGCGGTACATATTAGGTTCACCAAGAGAGCACCGGTTTCGTCTGATTGATTTGTTCACTGATGTTTTATATTGTGCAGCAATTCTAGGACGAAAAAGGACAGATCCATTGCCCCACTAGTTATACACCGCTGGCAACACAGTACTGCGGACAGCCAACATAAGTGTACGGTAGCTGTTGGAATACTTTTCTCAATGATGACATGAATTTCAAAGCAATTCTTGAATAACCTATGTGTAGAACTGTTATGTCTAGTGTTATTTACAATTGACAAAAGAGTATTTAGAACATCTACGGACAGGGTCATGCTGCAGTTAAATTTATCTGCTCACTGATGATTCATCTTCTACAGCTATTCTAGAATGAAATATGCAGGTACATCACTGCTGGTCACATTTTTAGTTCACAACACAGTACTGAGTACAGCCATCATTACAGTTCGATAAACGTGTGATCACTTGTTCACTGACAATGTAAATTGGGAAGAAGTTCTGGAAATTTCAGTGTACACTGCGCTCGACTGGAGTTACTTATATCTGACCGTACGATGCTCAGTAGATCCAGCAACAGAGCTCCGTAATAGATGGAATTATTTGTTTAATGATGAGTTGGATTTTATGGTAATTCTAGAATGACAGCGGAAATAAACATTATCGCTCGGAACGTTATCAATTGACAACACGGTAATGAGTGCAGCCGTCATCACAGTACCGTTGATGTTGGAATAATTTGTTCACCGGTGATATAAATTCCAAAGAATTTCTAGAATGGTTAATGTATATCTCTGTTACAGCTAGAGACATCTATAATTGTCAGTAAGGTACATGGTACACCCGCAAACAGAGCACTGTAGCCGTAGAATGAATCAGCCCGATGACGATTTATATGACTCAGCATTTCTAGGATGAAAGAAGGCAGATACATTATAACAGGAGACACAAGTATTTCACAACACAGTACTGAGGAAGGCCATAATAGCAGTGCTGGAGACGTTTGATCACATGCTCACTGGTGATGTAGATTTTACAGCCATTTGAGAATAATTAAAGTACAGTACGGTTAGGGCAGGAGGTATTTACAATTGACACTACGGTAATTAGTATATCCACCAAAGGTGCTCGGTAGCTGTTGATACGATATGTTCAATAACGGTTCAGATTATATAGTAAATCTAGAATGGCAAAGGGCAGATACATTAACACTCGCGATATTTACAATTGACAACGCCGCAATGAATAAAGCAGTCATCACTGTACTGAAGACGTTGGACTACTGTGCTCAATGACGATGCGTGTTTCGAAGCACGTCTGGCATAATCAGTGTATGCTACGGTTATGGCAACAGCTATTTACAGCTGTCATTACGCTACAAGATACAACCGACAACAGAGAACACTAGACGTTGTATTAATCTGTTCAGTGAGGATTTAGATTCTATAGTAACTCTATAATGTCAACATAGAGATTCATTATCTCTCCAGTCATTAGCAACTATCATAGCCGAACCGCGTACAGCCGTTAACACAATAATGTTGGTGTTGCTTTAATTTCTTCCTAGACGATGTAAATTCTACAGAAATTCCAGAACGATCAATGTATAGTACGGTTGTTGCGAGAGTTACCTAAAATTGCCAGTAACGTATATATACGTCCACCAACAGAGCGCTGTAGCCGTTGGACGGATCTATACAGTGATGATACGTATACTATTGCAAATCTAGAATGACAAAGGACTGACCCATTATCGCTCCAAGCATTAACAATTATCAAAACAGTACTGGGTACGGGCAAAATCACCGTACAGCAGCCGCTGGAATAATGTGTTCACTGACGTCTTCAACTTCACCAGTATTTCTAGAATAATCAATGCATGCATCAGTTATGCCCAGATACGTCTTCAATTCAAAATACGGAAGTTGCTGCATATGCCAACAGTGCACCATTGCCCTTAGATTAATCCGTTCAGTGATGATATATATTCCAAAGAGTGTCTACGGTAGACATTATACAGGTCGGTTACGCCTAGGGATATTTACAATTCACAGTACGATTCTTAGTACATCCATCAACAGAGAACTTTGGCTGTCGGATTGATCTACCCATTGGTGATATGTATTCTATAGCAATTCTAGATCGATAAGGGAAGGATCCATTACCACTCGAGACTTTAGCGACAGACAGCACAGTACTAGGTACAGTCATCATCACAGTACGGTTGCCTTCGAATTAACTTGATCACAGATGACTTAAATTCCACAGCAGGTCGAGGTTAATCAATACCTTCATCAGTATTGGATAGATGTATTTATAATACCCAGAGCGGTATTTGATGCATCCACCAACTGAGCACTCAAGCCGTTGGGTAAATTTTTTCACTGGTGATGTAAATTCCAAAGCATGCCTTAAGAAATCAATGCATAGGATAGTTAAGGCCAGACATACTACCAATTGACATTTCGGTTCCTACTGCACCTATCAACAGATACCTGTAGCCGTTGGATTGATCTGTTCAATGATGTCTTATCTTCCATAGCAATTCTAGAATAAAGAAGGACAGACACATTATCGCTAGAGAAAATAGTAATCGGCGAAACTGTATTGCGTACGGGCATAGTCACAGTCCTGTATCCGTTGGCCTAATTTGTCACTGATGATGTAATTTCCAAACACAGTCTAGAATAATGAATGTATAGGGGGCTATGGCTAGAGAAATATACAGCTTCGAGTACGGTGGCTTTAATGTCCACCAATAGAGCGCTGTAGTCGATGGATTAATCTCTTCAGTGGTAATTTATATTCTATTGCAACTTTGGAATGAAAAAGGACTTACCCGTTATCGCCCAAGATACAAACAGTTGATGAAAGAGTACTGAGTGCAGGCATCATCACTGTCCAATAGCTGTTGGATTAATTTGTTCACTGGTGATGTATATTCCAAAGCATGTCTATAGTTACCAATGTGTGGTAAGGTTATGTATGGTGATATGTACAATTTCCAGTACTGTGGATGGTACATCCGTCAACAGGGCAATGTAGCGGTTGGAATTATCAGTTCATCGATGATATATGTTCTATAGCCATTCTAGAGTGTCAGAAGAGAGAACCGTTAGGGTTCGAGATATTAGCAACTGGCATAGTAATACTGAGTAGAGCCATCATCGCAGTAATGTTGACGTTGGATTAATTTGATCAGTGATGACTTATATTCCACCGTAGTTCTAGAATAGTCAGTGTATACATGAGTTATGGTAAGTGATATATACATCTCACAGTACGGTTCTCAGGACGTTCATCATCAGATCCCTGTTGCCGCTGGATTTCTCTGTTCAATGATCATTTTGATCCCATAACAATTATGAAATGACAAAGGACGCATCCACTAGCGCTTGAGTCACTAACAATTGATGAAACTGTACCGATTACAGTCATCATTATAGTGCTTTTGACATTGGAACAATTTGTTCAGTGATAACAAATGTTTAACAGCAATTTTAGAATAATCAACGAATGGTAAGGTTATGTCTGCAGATATTTACATTTAAGAGTACGGTAATTAGTACATCGATCAGCGGAGCACTGTAGCCGCTGAGATAATATGTTCAATGATGACGCTGGCACTGTTGCAATTCCAGAATGACAAAAGGCAGATACGTAATAGCTCGAGGTACTAGTAATTGTCGTAACATTACTGAGCACTGCCATCGTCACAGTAGTGCATCCACTTGATTAACCTGCTGACTGTCAATATAAGTTCCACAGTTGTGCTAGAATAATCAGGGCATGCATCAGTTATGTATGGAGATGTTTGCAATTACCAGGACGGTGCTATGTTTATCCACCAATAGAGCACTGCAGCTCTGCGATTGACCAGGTCAGAGATGATTTAAATTCCAAAGCGTATATAGGGTAATCAATGTATACTACGGTTATGGTTAGAGATATACACAATACACAGTGTAGTCGTTGGACTGATCTGTTCAATCATGATATAGATTCTCCAGCAACTCCAGAATGACAAAAGGCAGATCCATTACCGTACGAGATATTAACAACTGACAACGCAGTACTAAGTACAGCCATCATCACAATACTGTAGCCGTTGGATTAATCTGATGAGTGTCGACTTAAATTCACAAGTAGTACAAGAGCAACCAATGTATACATCAGATAAGACTAGAGATGCAAACAATTGGCAGTGCGGTAGCTGGTACTTCCGCAAATAGAGTACTGCCGCCGTTAGATTAACCTGTTCAATGACGACAGAATTTATGGCAATTTTGGAATGACAAAAGACAGATCCGTTATATCTCAGGACATTAGCAATTGAGGAAACAGTACTGATTACAGCCACCGTCACAGTACTTTAGCCGCCGGCATAATTTCTATAGTGATGCTTTAAATATAGAGGCAGCTCTAGAATAATCATATATATAGTACGGCTATGGCTAGAGATATTTACAAATGTGAGTTCGGTACCTACTACATCCATCGACAGTGGGCTGTAGCCGTTGCAGTAACCTGTTCAATGATGACTTGGAATATATAGCAATGCAGGAAGGACAAGAGACAAATCCGTTGCAGCTCGTGTCATTAGCAAGTGGCGAAACTGTTCTGAGAACAGTCGCCATCAGAGTACTTAAGCCGTTGGGCTAATTTCTTCACTGATATAACAAATTTAGCTGCAATTCTATAATAATCTATATATTGTACGCTTATGGCTAGAGACATTTACAGCTGAC
The DNA here is from genome assembly GCF_001483705.2 of Eufriesea mexicana. Lineage (NCBI taxonomy): Eukaryota > Metazoa > Arthropoda > Insecta > Hymenoptera > Apidae > Eufriesea > Eufriesea mexicana. Next base: position 1,404,376 of record NW_016908637.1, on the reverse strand, counting down.
GGTATGGTTCATATTGCGTCCATCGACGGCGCACAGTAGCCATTCGATTCACCTGATCCGAGGAGATATGTATTCTGTAGCTATTCTAGAATTAGAGAAGACTGATCCGTTATAGCTCAAGATATTAACGACTCACCACCCAGTAATATGTACAGCCATAATGAGATTCCTGCAGCCGTTGGACTAATTGCTCACTCGTGATTTATATTCCACAGTGGTTCTAGAATAATCAATATATGCATCAGTTATAGCTAAAGGTATATACAAAATCCAGAACTGTATTTGGTGCATCCACCAATAGAGTTCTGTAACCGTTGGATTGATCTGTCCTGTGATGACTTAAATTCAACCGTGGCCCTAGAATGGACAATGTGCACATCACATAAGGCTGGAGATAATAAACGTTCATAGTAATGTAGCTGGTGCATCCACCAACAGAGTACTACAGGCGTCGGATTGTCCTACGCAATGAAGGTTTGGATACCATGGCAAATGTGGGATTAAAAATGAACGATACGTAGTAGCTCGAAATATAAACAATTGACCTAACAAGGATATAAGGATGACATAGCAATAAGCCGATGGATTATTCTGTTCCCTGCAGATCTAAATTCTGCAGTAATTCTAGAACGAACAATGTGTACATCAGTTATGCGTAGAGGCATTTAAAATTCCCGGCACTGTAGCTGGTTCATCTACCGATAAAGTGCTGTAGTTTTGGGATTTATCTGTCCACTGACGGTTTAAATTCAAAAGCAAGTTCAGGATGGACGACATATAAGACGGTTATGCCCATGGATGTTTATAATTGACAGTACGGTGCTTAGCATGTCCTTCAACAGAGCACACTGGCAGTAGGATTGACATGTTCAATGATGGAATGTATTCTGCAGCAATTATAGAATGACAGATGGTAGATCCGTCATTACACGAGGAATTAGCAGTCGACACAAGAGCACTGAGTACTGCCACCGTCACAGTATAACAGAAGATGGATTATTCTGTTCGCTGATGATTTAAATTCCACAGAAGTTCTAGAATAATCAATGTGCATATCAGTTATGGTCAGATATATTTACAATTCCCAGTACTGTAGTTGGTACAACGACGAAGAGAGCACAGTAGCCGTTGGCAATATTAGTATAGTAATGACACAAATTCCAAAGGAAGTCTAGGGTTATCGATGCATAGTGCGGTTAAGACTTGATATATTTACAACTGACAGTGCGGTTCTTCGTGCATACATCAACATGGAACTAAACCGGTTGAATTGATCCGCTCAATCATGGCTTAGGTTGTACGGCAATTTTAGAATGAAAAATTATGGATTCATTACCGCTCGAGATATTAACAACAGGCAACACAGTACTAAGCACAACCATTATCACAGTACTGTAGCAAATACGTTGATCTGTTCATTGATGACATGAATTCCACGGTAACTCTAGAATCATAAGTGTATACATCAGATATGTCTCGCGATGTTTACAATTCACATCGCGGTAGTCGTTGTATCCATCAATGGAGAACTGTAGCCAGTTTATTGGTGGGCACAGTGATGACTTAATTTCCACATTAGCTCTAGAATATACATAGAACCCTTTACACTTGGAAATATTTGCAATTGGCAACGCTGTAGTGATTACACCCGTCATCGCAGTGCTGTAGATGTTGAATTGCTTCGCCCATTCATAATGTAAATTCCAAAGGAGTTTTAGAATGATCATTGTATAATAAGGTTATGGCTCGGGATATTTGCGGCTTGCTGTACGGAACACGGTATATCGACCAGAGGACAACCTTTCACGAGGGAATTGTCCGGTCAATGGCGGTTTAGATTCTGTAGCAATTCTAGAATGACAAGATACAGATCCATTACCTCACCAGGCATTACCAATTGATAAAGCAGCACTGTGTACAGCAATCACAACATTAGTTCAGCTGTACCAATCTACCCTCTTATGATTTAAATTCCCCTGTAGTTATGGAAAATCAATGTATACAACAGTTATGTCTAGAAAAATTTATTGTTTCTTTTGAGGTATGCGGTGTATCCATCAACAGATCCCTGTAGCCTTTGAATTAACCTGATGAACAATGTTGTTGTTTCTATAGCAATTCTAGAATGGAATAAGGCAGATTCGTTTTAGCTCGAGATATTAGGAATTGTCATAATGGTACTAAGTACAGACGTAGTCACAGTACTGCAGCCGCTGGATTGATCTGTTCACTCCGGCCTTAAGTTCCACAGTAGTTCAGAATAATCAACGTATACATCAGTTCTGGCTAGAGATATATACAATTCCCAGTACGGAAGTTGGTAAATCGCCCAACAGAGCACTGTAGTCATCGGATCAGTCATTTCAGTGACGATTTAAATACTCTTGCAATTCTAGAGTGACAAGGAATTGACCCATTACCGCTCGAGAAATTAGCAATTGGCGGAAAAGTACTGGGTACTGCCGTCACGACAGTACTTTAGCCTTTGGGCTAATTTGTTCACTGATAAAATGATTTTAACTGCAACTCTAGAGTAATCAATGTATAGTTGGGTAGCCGCTAGATTAACCTGTTCCATCATGATGTAGATAGCTATTCTAGAATCACAAGGGGCAGATCCTGTATAGTTGGAGGTATTAACAATTGATACAACAGTACTGAGTGCTGCCATCAGTAGGGTGCAGTAGCAGTTGGATGTATCTGTATACTGCCGACTCAGCGACCACTGTAATTCTAGAATAAGTAATGCATACATCAGTCACGACTGGATGTATTTACTATTCCCAGAACGGTAGTTGGTACATCCAACATTAGAGCAATGTTGCCAATGGATTAATCCGTTCAGAGAAGACGTAATTGTATTCCAATGCTAGAATGACAATGGAATGACCAATTACCGCTAGAGACATTAACAATTGAGGAAATATTGCCTAGCACAGCCATAATCATGGTACTTTAGCCATTGGACAAAACTGTTCCATGATAATTTAAGTTTAACAGCAATTCTAGAATAATCAATGTAGTGCCGCTGTGGCTTGAGATATTTACAGTTCCCAGTACGATAATTGCTACATCCATTAGCAATTACTGATACATTATAACTCCTGAAATTGACAATGGACGTAAATGTACTGTATGAAGCCATTATTACGGTACTGTAGCAGCTGGATCAACCTCTTCCAGGATGATTTTCATTCCACAGTATTTTTATAATAATCTACGTATAATCAGGTATTCCCACTGATATTTGCAAACATGTGGTGGTCGATATTTAGTATGGTTAAGGCTATGGACATTTACATTTGACAGTACGGTTATTAACACATTTATCTTCAAATCACTGTAGCCGTTGGATTTACCTTTTCAATGTCGACTTGGTTTCTGTTGCAATTATACACTGGGAAGGGACAGATCCATTATGTCTCGAGACACTTGCAGTTGACATCACAGTACAGATTACCACCATCAAAACGGTAATGTAACAGATGGATTAATTTGTCCATTAATGATGTAATTTCCGCAGTCGTTCTCGAATAACAGATGTACAGCACGGTTGTGGGTAGAGATATCTACAGTTGTCGTTGCTGTACTTAGTACAAACAGCAGCAGAGGCCTGTACCTGGTGGATTAATCTGTTCACTGTCGACCTATATTCTACAGCAATTCTAGAACGAAGGAAGGCCGGTTCATTATACCTCGAGGTATTTGAAAATGACATCACAGTACATAGTACAGCCATCAAAACTGTGATGTAGACTATGGATTAATTTGTCCATTAATAATGTAAATTCCACAAACATTCTGGAGTTATTCATTCATAGTACGGTTATAGGTGATGATGTAGATTCTGCAGCATTTCCGGACTGACAAACTGTAGAGCCATTAGTTTGGCAGGAATTAACCTTTGACTTAGCCGGACGGAATGCAGCCATAATCACAGTAACGTAATCGTTGCATTAATTTGCTCACTGATTATTTAATTACACAGAAATTCTAGAATAGTTAGTGTATATCACTGGCATGACGAGAGATATTCACATTCGCAGTACGGTCCTCAGTAAATCCACCAAAAAGGCCAATATAGCAGACGGACTATTCCGCTCAGTGTTGACCTAGATTTACTAGCAATTCTACTACGACGAGATGCAGATACATTATATCTCATGGTATTAACAATTGATCCAGGAGGACTAATTACAACCATTATCAGATTAACGTAGGCGTCGGAATAATTCGTTCGCTGATGTTGTAACTTCTACGGCAATAGAAGGATAGACAATGCATAGTAGAGATATGGTTAGAGATATTTACAATTGACAGTACGGTACATAGTACATCCATAAACAGATCACAGTAGCCGTTGGATTAGCCAGGACAATGATGACTTATATTCTATAGCAAACCTATAATAACAAAGGACACACACGTTGTAGCTCTAGATATTAACAAGTGACAAAACAGTACTCAGTACAAAGATCATCACAGCAGTGTAACCGTAGGATTAATTTGCTTACTGGTGATGAAAGTTCGAAAGGAGGCATAGAGTGATCAATGTACTGTACGGTTATGTCTGGAGACATCTCCAATTGACAGTGCGGTTCCTAGTACAGCCATCAACAGGGCAATATATCCGTTGGAATAACCTCTTCAATAATGACTTAGATGCTGTAGATATTCTACAATGACAAAACACTGTTACGTTACAGCTCGAGATATTATCAATTGATGTTAGAGTTCTGAGTACAGACAGCAGCACATTGCTGCAGCTGTTGGATTAATCTGCCTTCTGATGATGTTAATTCCACAATATCTCCTGAATAATCAATGTACACATCAGTTGTTGCTGGAAACGTTTACAATGCACATTGCGGTAGTTGTCACAATAACAAATAGAGCATTCTAGCCGTTACATTGATTCGATCAGTGGCAACTTAGGTTCCATTGCAATTTTAGAATGACAAAAGACTGACTCATTATTCCTCGAGACATTAACAGTTGGCGAAACTGTGTTGTGTACAGGCGTCACCACAGTACTCTAGCCGTTGGATTAATTTGGTCGCCGGTTACATAAATTAAAAAGTCTGCCTTGAGTAATCAATGCATAGTGCGGTTATGGCTGGAGATATTTGCAATTGACAGAGTGGTTCCTAGTACGTCCATCAACAGGTCACACTTGCCATTGTATTCACGTGTTCAATGATGATTTATATTTCATAGCAATGCTAGATTGACAAGAAAGAGATCCATTGCCGCTCGAGGTATTATCAACTGACTACATAGTACTATGGACAGTCTTCATCATAGTGCTGTATCCTTCGAATTAATTTGATCACAGGTGACTGAAATTTCACAGGAGTTCTAGGGCAACCAATGTATACGTCAGTTACGGCAAGAGATATTTAAAATACCCAGTACCGCCGTTGATGTGTCCAAAAGTTGAGCACTGTAGCCGATGGATTAATTTGTGCAGTGATGGTGCAGATTCCAAAGCAACTCTACAGTAATCAATAAATAGGACGGCTGGGGCTAGTAATATTTCCAGTTGACAGTACGATTCTCTGTACACCCGACAACAGAGCATTGTAGCCTTTGGATTGTTCTGTTCAATGATGATTTAGATACTATATCAATTCTAGGATGACAAAGGTCTGACCCATTCCTCTCGAGATATTAACAATTGACGAAACAGTACTGAGGCAGGAATGGTAACAGTAGCGAGGCGGATGGATTAATTTGTTCACTTATGTTATAAATGACAAAGCATGACTAAAGTAATCAATGTAAAGTACGGTTATGGCTGGAAATATTTAAATTTCCCAGTACGGTGGTTGGTACGTCAATCAACAAGGCATCGCAGCCGCTGGATTTTCCTGTTCTATGATGATACAGATTACATAGCCTTTCGAGGTTGGCAAAAGACAGATGCGGTATATCTTGATGTATTAGCAATTGACATAATAGTACTGCGTACAGCCATCAGCACAGTGCTCCAGCCGTTATATTAATCTGTTCATTGATGATGTAATTGCCAAGGCTATTCTTGTGTAATCAACGTATGGTACGGTTTTGGCTAAAGGCATTTACATTCCCCAGTACTGCAGATGTTGCGTCCACACATAGCGCACTGTAGCCATTAGATTAATCTGTTCAGTAATAATTTTTATTCTATTGCAATTCTCGAATGACAAAAGACTGACTCATTATTGCTCTAGGCATTAGCAAGTGTGAAAACAATACTCAGTACACCCTCATAACACTACTGTTGCCGGATAATTAATTTGGTGGCCTGTGATGTAAATTTCATAGCAAGCCTAGAGTAATCAATGTTGTGATACTGGTTACATACATTTTTGAAAATATATATGCTGGGGTGAGTGGAGCAGGTATGCATAGGATTCTGATGTGTATTGAATTCAGGTTATTATTTAGGTGGTAGGTGTCAAAGCATAATTGGTATAATTGTGAAGAATATTTGTGTGAAGGTATATGTGTGTGGCGAGTGTGACTATGAGTCGTGAAAAACATTTAGCGCTTGTAGGACGGTCTACAGAAGAAGACGTCTTGTGTAAGTGTGTCGTGTATAGGTTATGTCGTAGGGAGGAGCGGGGCCATTTTTAAGTACTCAACTATAATTTGCGTTCTGCCGCTAAACGTTTAAATAAATATAGTTATTACTTTATCCACCACTATCAAATGTATAGTACGGTCAATGCCGCCGGTATTTGCTACTGACAGTGCGGTTCCTAGTCCATTCACCAACGGGGAAGTGTAGGTGCTGGATTAGTCTGTACACTGATGACTTTATATCTATATCAATTATAGAATAATCTATGCATGAGTTGGATATAGCTGCAGGCATTTACAATTGACATTACGCTACCTAGTGCAGCCACCTGCAGAGCACTACAGCCGCTGAACTAACCAATTCTCTGTTGAATGAAATTTCGTAGCAATTCTAGGATGGCCAAAGAGGAATCGATTATCGATTGAGATGTTAACGATGGACATAAGGGAATCGTGAACTGCCATCGTCACATTCATTTAGCTGTAGAATTAATTTGAACACTAATGATTTGAACACGTTCGCATTTCTAGAATGACCAATGGATAGATTATATATCGGTAGTGGAATGGACAATTGACAATACATTTCAGAGTGTAGACATCTACAGGACACCAGAGCCATTCATGCTATCAGTTCTCGAATTATCTAGTTCCCTCTGCAATTGAAGATTAGCAGTGTAGAAGTCAGTTATGGCTAGATATAGCTACAACTAGGATTTCGGTACATAGTACGACCATAAACAGTGTACAGTACCGGTTGGATTAATCTCTTGCGTGATGGTGTAAATACAGTAGCGATTGCAGCATGACAAATGGCACATCTATTATCGCTCTAGATGTTAGCAGCTCACATATCAGCCTCGAGAACAGCCGTCATTACAGTAATTCAGCCGTTGGAATAATTCTAGGATGACAAGAAGCTGATCAATTGCCGCTCGAGATATTAGCAATTGACAACACTGTACTGAGTACAGTCATCAGCACAGTAATGTAGTCGCTGTAATAATTTGTCCAGTAACGATTCAATTTCCGCTGCGATTCTGGCATTAATTATGTACAGAACTTTTGTGGGTATGGATATTTGCAATTGGCAGTATGGTGCTATGTGGGTCCACCAACAAGTCGCAATGGCATTTGGATTAATCTGTTCACTGATGATATAAATTCTATAGCAATTATGGTATGACAAATGACTGATCCATTACCGCTCGTGATATTTTCAGGGGCAACACGGTACTGAGTACAGCCACCATAAGAGTACCGTAGCCGTTGCACTAATTTCTGCACTGATGATTAAGAACCGATAGCAACTCTAGAAGAGCCAATGTATAGATCTGTTATGTCAAGAGATATTTAAAGTAGACAGTACGGTACTTAGAACATTTTCTAACCGTGCAGCGTAGCCTATGAAGTATTCTGCTTAAAGATTACTTGGCTACGTAGAAATTCCGGAACAATGGTCGGATAGATCATATATCGGCAGTGATATAGACAAATGACAACACAGTACTGAATGTAGCTATTTACACAGCACAACAGCTGCTGAACAAAGCTTTTCGCTGGTAATCTAAGTTGTTCAGCAATTGTAGAACGATCGAAGGAGAGATCGGTTGCCGCAGGTGATATTGGCATATGTGAAAATTGTACTGCGTACAACCATCTTAACAGTCGTCAAGCTGTTGTTTTAATTTGTCCACTTGTGTGTTAAATTTCACTGCAATTCGTAACTAATCAATGCACGGATCAGTTATATCTAGTGACATTTACAATTGGCAGAACGGTGCTCAGTATGTCATCCAACGGAGCACTATTGGTGTTGAATTAAACTACACACTGACGATTTAAATTCCACAGCAAATGTAGAATAATCAATGAAGTGCACGGTAATGGCTTGAGATACTTGCAATTGACAGAATGGTATCACCGCCTCCACCTACAGAGCTCTGTAGCCTTGGTATGAATCTGCTCAGCGTTGATATATATTCCTCAACAATTCTAGGAGGACAAAAGGCAGATCAATTAGCGCTTGAGATATTTAACATGCGGCAAGCAGTACTAAGTACAGCCATAGCACAGTGCATCAGACGTTGGATTAATCTGTTCACTGATGATGTGAGTTCCTCAGCAATTCTGTAATAATATATATCTGGATCGTATATGGCAAGAGGCACTTAAAATTGGTAGTACGGTACGTAGCCGTTGTATTAATATGATCGCTGATGGCATGAATTCTATAGCAATTCTAGAAAGACAAATGGTATATCCATTGTTGGTCGAGATATTAACGAGTGACAAAACTGTACCGATTACAGCCATCATAACTCTACAGAATGCGATGCACTAATCTGTTCACTGGCGATTTATAACCGGTTGCAGTTCCAGACCGGTCAATCTATATGTGAAATAACGGTAGAGGCTTTAAAAATGGGATCACAGTACAGAGTGCAGAGATCTACAAGATACTATTGCCATTGAAGCTATCTGCTCGCTGATCATAGAAGAGCCTCAGCGATTGCAGAATCATTAATGGGCAGAGCAATGGTCGCAGGCGACTTTCACTTATGATACTAAAGTACTGAGTACAGCCACCAACTGTGCACTTTTGCCGCTTGAATTAACAGGTAACTGATGAAATATGATCCACAGCTATTCTAGAATGACAGAAGGTATATTCATTATCGCTCGAGATAGTAACAATTGACGACACAGTACTGAGAGCAACCATCATCACAGAAATGTAGCCGTCGGTTTAGCTTTCCAGTCGTGATTTAAATTCCCCCGCAATTCAAGGATAATTGACGTATGCAGGTGTTGTTGCTAGAGATACTTGCAACAGACATTACGGTGTGCAGTACAACCACGACGAGAGCACTGTAGCCGATCAATTATTCTGCTCACTGATGATGTGTGCTATCCAACAATTCTAGAATTGTCAAAGGTGAAACCAATTATCGGTGGTGGAATTTACAAATGGCAACACAGCGCAGGTTGCAGCCATCTACACTGTACTATAGCCATCGTAATAATCTGATCGCTAATAATATGAGTTCTTCAGCAACTGTACAACGATTAATGCATGGAGCAATTGTCGCTGAAGATATTCACATATGCCAATACATTACATAGTATTGGCTTCAATAGGGCATTTCAGCTGTTGTGTTAATAATTTCTCCGCTGATATATATTCTATTGCAATCCTAGAATGACAGAGAACAGAAACTTTATCGTTCGAGATATTAGCACTTGACAACATTGCACTGAGCCGAGCCAACATGGCAGTACCGTTGCGGTTAGATTAACTTGTCCACTGATTATACAATTCCACAGCAACTCTAGAATAATCAATGTATAGGACAGTTATGGCTAGAGATATTTGCCATTAGCGGCACGGCACACAGCACATACACCGACGGAGCAGTGTAGCCATACGATTATTTTGTTCAATGATGTAAATTCTATAGCAAACCTAGAATGTTAGAAGGCAGACCCATTCGCGCTCTAGATTTTGGCCAATGACCGAACAGTACTGAGTATAGCCATGATCACAGCACTGAAGCCGTTGGGCTTATTTGTTCACTGACGATTAAATTTCCACATCAGTCCAGGAATCGTCGATGAATAGAAGAGTTATGTCTCATGATATTAGAAATCGCAACCAGGTGCTCAGTATATCCACCACCAGAGCACTGGAGCCGTTGCGATAATCCGTCCACTGATGATTTAATCTGTATATCAGTTCCAGAGTTGTCAACGTATATATCTGATATCTTTTGTGTTATTGACGAATGAAAATATATTCCTGAGTGAATCCATCAACACAATGTTTTAGCCATTGAATTAATATGTTCGCTAATCGACTGAGAATTTCAGCAATTGTAGAATTATCAATGAAGGGAGCAACTGTCGCTGGAGACACCGATTTATGTTAATAGATTACTGAGTACGCCCATCTACACAGCAATGTAACCGATTGATTAATCTGTCCATTGACGATTTATATTCTATAATAATTATAGAATAATCAATGTATAGTTCAGTTATGGATGGACATAATTACAAATGCCAGTAAGATACTAAGTACATACACCTGCAGAACACTGTTGCAGTTGGATTCATCCGTCCGCTAATGATTTCGTCTCTATAGCAATGCCAGCATGATGATCGTATAGATCAATTGTCGCTTTGGATATTGGTATATGCCTAAAGATTACTGTATACGTCCATCGTTACTTTAATGTATCCATTTCAATAATTTGTTCACTGATAATTTAAATTCCGCAACTCCCTTGCAATTCTAGAGCGAAAAACTTCTGGCCCATTATCGTTCGAGACATAAATAATAGACGAAAGGGTACTGAGTACAGCAGTCATCACAGTACTTTAGCAGTTTCACTAATCTGTTCACTGATAATTTAAGTTTGGCATCATACATAGGATAAGCAATATATAGTACGTACATTGCTTGAGATATATGCAATTGGCAGTACGGTTCAGAGTACATCCACCAATACAGCTCTGTAGCAGTTGAAATAATCTGCTCAATGATGATTTGGATTCCGCAGCAGTTTTGGTAGAATTAATGTATACATCGGTTATGGGTACATGCATTTACAATCCACATTTTGGTAGTCGGTACATCCACCATTAGAGCACTGTAGCCGTTGGAATATTCTGCTCAATGGCGATTTGAATTCCACACCACTTCTAGAGATATTAATCTATACATCGGTTATGGATAGTGGCATTTACAATTTCCAGTGCGGTAGTTGGTACATCCAAGGGTTGAGTACCGCATCCGTTGGACTAATCTGGTCAGCGATGATTTAAATTCCATAGGATTTCCATAATAAACAATGTATTCATCCCTTATGTGTGGAAATATTGACAACTCCCGGTACGTTAGTTGGGACATCCACCAATGGAGCAACGTTGCCGATGGATTAAGCTGTTCAGTGGTGACATAAATACTCTTGCAACTCTAGAATGAAAGAGGACTGGCCAATTATCGTCCGATGAATAGCTATTGACGAAAGAGTACGGAGTACAGCCGTCACCACAATACTTTAGCCGTTGCGCTGATCTGTGCACTGATAATTTACGTTTCACGTCAAATCTAGGATAAGCAATGTATAGTACGGACATGGCTAGTCATATTTGCAATTGACGGTACGGTTCTGTGTATATCCACCACTGCAGCCCTGTAGCAGTTGGATTGACCTGTTCAATGTTTATTTGGATTCCGCAGCATTTCTAGAAAAATTAATGTACTCATCGGTTGTGTATAGATGTATTTAGAATTCCCAGTACGGTAGTTGGTATATCCGAATATTGAGGACACAATCCGTTGGATTAATCAGTTCACTGATGATATAAATTTCGCGTTGGAATTTGAAGAATATATGTATGCAGCAGTTACGGCTACTGACACTTACAGTTCCCTGTACGGTAGATGGAGTGTACATATACAGAGTACGGTAGACGTTTGCGTAATTTGTTCTGTGATGACTTAGGTTCTAGTGCGATTCTGTAATTTCAAGGGGCTGTCCAATTATTGCTGGAGAGGTTAGCAGTTGACGAAACAGTACTGAGTACAGCCTTCATGACATTACAGCAGCCGTTATGCTAATCTCTTCACTGATGTCTTAAGTTCCACAGTTGCTCTAGATTAATCCATGTATATATCGATTATGGCTAGAGATATTTACAATTCCCAGTACGGCGGCTGGAACGTCCACCAATACAACACTGTAGACATTGGAATAATCTGCTCAGTGATAATTTATGTATTGTTACAATTCTAGAATGGCAGAGGGCTGACCCATTATCGCTCGAGGCATTAACAACTGATGAAACTGCACAGAGCAATTGTATAACCACAGTACAGTAGTCGTTAGATTAAAATGTTCCCTGATGTAAATGCCAAAGCTGGTACACTGTAATCAATGTATAGTACCGTTATTGTTAGAGATATTCAAAATTACCGCTACGGTGATTTGAACGTCCGCCATTAGAACATCCGTATGGACATTGGATTAACCTGTTGTCTTATAACTTGCATTGTATTGTAATCCTAGGGTGACAAAGGACTAACCCATTGCCGCTCTTAATAATAACAATTCATGAAAGAGTACTGATTACAGGCATCATTACAGTGCAATAGTAGCTTGATAAATTTGTTCACTAGTGATATGTATTCCAAAGGAAGTCTATAGTGACCAGTGCATGGTACACTTATGAATGGAGCTATTTACAGTTCCTAGTACGGTAGTTGTTACACGCATCAAGATGGCAATGTAACCGATGGATCAACCAGTTCAACGATGAGATACATATCATGTCCATTCTAGAATGACAAAAGACAGGTCCGTTATATCTCGAGGTATTTACACATCACAACTCGGTATTATGTTAAGCCGTTGTGGCAGCGCTGGAGGCGATGGATTAATTTGTTCACTGATTACTTTACTTCCACACTGGTTCCAGAATAGTCAATTCATTGTACGGTTATGGATAGAGATATTTACAATTCACTGTACGGTACCTAGTACATCCACTAATAGGAGCAATGTATCCTTTGGGATAGCTAGTTAAATGATGATATATATTCTAAAACATTTCTGGAATGACAAACGGCAGATCCGTTATAGCCCGCGATATTGACAGTTGACATGTCAGTACTGTGTACAGCCATCATAACAGCTCCTTAGACGTTGGATTATTCTGCTCACTTATGATTTAATCTCCACATTAGTTCAAGTATGATCAATTTATACATCAGTTATGGCTAGAGATATTTACATTTCCCAGTGCGGCAGCTGGTACATCTACTAATGGATCATTGTAGCCGCTGGATTAATCTGTTCAGTGATGATATATATTCCGTTTCAATTGTAGAATGATGAAGACGGACTCATTACTGTTCCAGGCATTAACAATTGACGATACGGTACTGAGTACAGCCATTATCACAATACGTTAGCGTCGGGACTAATATGACCACTGTTAACTCAAGCTCAACAGGAATTCTAGAATAATCAATTTGCAGAACACTTATGGTTACAGATATTTGCAATTGACTGTGCGGTGCTTTGTACGTCCACCAACATCGCACTGTAGCAATTTGATTAGCCTGTTTGGTCATGAATTAAACTGCATAGAAGTTCAATAACCATCAGCGGATACATCAATTGTCGCTGGAGACATTGACATATGTCAAAAGGGTACAGAGTACAGACATAATTACTGTACGATATCCACTTCATTAATTTTATCACTGATCACTTAAATCACGCTGCATTTCTAGTATAATCAATATATTGATCAGTTATGGCTGGAGATATTGAAAATTCGTAGCGCGATACCTGGCACCTGCTCCTACCGAGCACTGTAGTCTTCGGGATAATTAGTTCACTGATGATATAACGTAAATAGCAACTCCAGAAAGATCAACGGATAGATCAGGTGCCTTTATTGGTATTAACAATGACGATACTTTACTGATCGTCGCCGTTTACACAATATTGTAGCCGTTGAATTAACCTGTTCGCTGATCACCTAATTTGTTTAGCAATTGTAGAATGATCATTGGATATAGCAAATGTCGCTGGAGACATTGACATATGTAAAAGTGGCAATGATTACTGCCATCATTACAGTACACTTGATGCTTGATTAATTTGTTCACGTCTGAGTCAATTCGCGCAGCAGGCATAGAACGAGCTATGTATAGGTCTGTTATGACTAGAGGTATTTACAATTAGTAGTGCGATACTTGGCACATGCATCTACAGAGCAGTGCAGCCATTACCATAATCTGTTCATTGATGATTTAAAGTGCCTAGCAGTTACAGAATAATCGCCGGATATATCAAATATCCTTTGCGTTATTGAAAAATGACAATGCAGTACAGAGCAGTTATTTACACAGTACTACAGATAATGAATAAGTCTGCTCGATGACCATCTATTCCATCATTATATGTAGAATGATCTATGGACAGAGCAACAGTCGGTTGTGACATTGACATATGTCAATACAGAACATAGTACAGCCGTCATCTCAGTAATGTAGCCGAATGATTAATTCGGTCACTGATGATTTCGATATTATAGCAACTATAGATTGACAACGAATTTATCCGCTATCGCTCGAGACTTTAACAATTGACAGCACAGTACTGAGGTCAGCCGCCATCACAGTACTGTAGACGTTGGATTAACTTGTTCAAAGATAATGTAAGATCCACAGCCGATCTGTAATAATCAGTGTATAATACGAATGGGGCTAGAGATAAATGGTACTGACATTGCGGTTCTTTATACATCAATCATTGTAGCCGAATGATTAATTCGGTCACTGATGATTTCGATATTATAGCAACTATAGATTGACAACGAATTTATCCACTATCGCTCGAGACTTTAACAATTGACAGCACAGTACTGAGGTCAGCCGCCATCACAGTACTGTAGACGTTGGATTAACTTGTTCAAAGATAATGTAAGATCCACAGCCGATCTGTAATAATCAGTGTATAATACGAATGGGGCTAGAGATAAATGGTACTGACATTGCGGTTCTTTATACATCAATCAGCGGAGCACTATAGTATTTTGATTAATCTGTTCAGTGATGATTTACATTTTATAGCAGTTCTACAATGACTAATTACAGATCCATTATATCTCCAGTCATTAGCTGCTTCCGTAGCAGGACTGAGGACTGCCGTCACCACAGTAAAGTTGGCGTTGAATTAATTTGTCGAAAGACGGAGTAAGGTGTAGAGGAAATATAGAATCGTTAATGTATGGCACGGATATGGCCAGAGATGTTTACAATTGAGAGTACGGTACTCAGTACATACACTAACATAGCACTGCAGGAATTGTACTATTCCGTTGAGTGATGATTTATGTTCTGTTGCAATTGTATAATGACAAATGAGATATCCTTTATCGCTCGAGGATTTAACAATTGACAACACATTAATGGGAGCTGTCATCATCGCTGTACTGTAGCCGCAGGATTAATTCCTTCTCTGATGATTTAAATGCCGCATCTATTCTAGAATAACCAATGCATGGTATGGGTATGTCTAGATTTATTTACAATTGACATAACGGTAGTTAGTACATCCACCAACGGTGCACAGTTGCAGTTGGAGCTATCTGTTCGCTGGAGATTCATTTCCTAACAATTCTAGAATGAAAAAGGGCAGATCCATTATTCCTCGAGACGCAAGCTATTGACAACACGGAAGTGATTACAGCCATCATCACAGTATAGTTGTCGTTGGACTAGTTCGTTCATTGACGAACTGAATTTCAAAGAAGTTCTAGAACAATGAACGTATATGAATGCTACGGCCAGAGACATTCACAATTGACAGCGAGGTACCTAGTACCTCCACCAGCTGAGCATTGTAGCCGATGGATTAATTTGTTCAATGATGGTTTAGATGTTATTCCCTTTCTAGAATAAAAACGGACGCACCGTTGTCGATGGAGCCACTAACATTTGAAAACACAGTACTGTTTTCTGCTGTCACCAAAGTACTGTCGCAGTTTGATTACTTTGTTGACTGGCGGTGTGCATACAAACGCATTACTAGAATGATCACCGTACGGATCCGTTGTGTCTAGAGGTATTTACAGTTTACTGTAAGGGACGTAGTACGTACGCCAACCGCGCACTCTCGCTGTATGAGTAATCGTATCACTGGTGCCTCAGATTATGTAACAATTCTAGAATGACGAACTACAGATTCATCATACCGCCAGGCATTAACAAGTAACATAGCAGAACAGGTTAAAGCCGCCATCACAGTAACGTGGACGTTGGATTAATTTGGTCGCTAACAAATTATATTCTACAGCAGTTCTTGAATAATCAAGGAATGGCACGGCTGTGTCAAGACATACACACAACTGACAGCGCATCATTTAGTACATCCACAGGCAGTGAACCGTTGCCCAAGGAATAATCTTTCCGCTTATAGTTCAAATAGCCTAGCAATTCAAGAATGATAAACGACGGATCCATTATCGCTCGAGGCACCAACAAATGACAACATGGTACAGAGTACAGCCATCATCACCGCACTGAGGCCGCTTAAATAATTTTTTCACTGGCGTTGTAAGTTCCGAAGCCATTCTAGAATCATCAACGTATACTACGGTTATGTCTTGAGATATTTACAATTGACATTACGATACGTAGTACAGACACCGACGAAGCACTGTGGCTTTTGGATTAATGTGTTCATTGGTAATATATATTCAACAGTAGTTCTAGACTGACAAAGGGGAGTCGTATTATGGCTTGATATATTAACAAATGGGAACACGGTACTGAGAGCAACAATCATCGCCGTACTGTAGCCGTTGCGATAACTAGTCCATTGATGATGTGAGTTCCACAGGCCTTCTGGAATAATCAATGTGTAGTACGCCTATGGCTAGAGATACTTACAGTCGACAGTAAGGTACTCAGTACATCTCCCAACAGAGCACCAGGGTTAGATATGTTCACGGATGATATATGTTCTAAAGCAATTCAAGAATACAAGAGAGCGGATCCATTGTCTCTCCAGATATAAACAATTGACAGCACAGTCCAGAGAGCAGCCATTGTCACAGAAAGCTTGGCATTGGAATAATATATTTCTTGCTGATAGAAGTTCCAAAGTAAGTCTAGAAAAATGAAAGTTTATTACGGTTCTGGCTAGAGAGATTAACAATGGGCTGTACGGTAATTAGGACATCATGCAACAGAGCACTGCAGCCGTTGGATGCATCGGTTAAATGGTGATTTAGGTTCTATAGGAGTCGTAGAATGTCAGTGGACATAACCATTATCGACGGAGATATTTATAATTGTCAACACAGTACTGAGTGCATCCATCATCTCATTACTGTAGCCGTTGCAATAATTTGTTCATTGACGACATAACTTCCTCAGCCAATCTAGAGTAATCAATGCTTAGTAGGTTATGGATAGGGATATTGCACATTTGACGATACGATATGTAGCACATACAACGAATGGGCACTGTGGCTGATGGAATATTCAGTTCAGTGGTTATATATACCTTTTGCAATTCTACAATCACTAACTGCAAATAATTTACATACCAATGCATAAGCAATTGACACAGCTGGACTAAGTAGAGCCATAGTAATGTTAATGTAGGCGTTGGAATAATGTGTTAACTGAGGATGTACGTTCCACAGCAATTCTGGAATAGTCAATGTATAGTACGGATGTGGTTAGGGATATTAAAATTGATAGCACAGTACTTAGGGCATACACAAGCAAAGCGCTGTAGCCTTCTGATTAATCCGTTCAAAGGATGATTTCGATTGCTTAGCAATTCTGGAACGACAAAGGACAGATCCGTTATCTCGCGAGACGTTTACAATTGAAAACACTGTACTGAGTACAGACATCGTCAACGTACTGTAGCCGATGGACTAATTTGTTCACAGATAAGCTGAATTCTACAGTAGCTCTGGAATAATCAATGTATACGTCATTTATGGCTGGGGATGTTTACAATTCCCTGCACGGTATCAGGCACTTCATCCAATAGAGCACTGTAGCCGCTGGATTGACTTGTTCAGTGATGATTTATATTCTATTGCAAATCTAGAATGGCAAAGGACTGACCCATAATAGCAGGAGACGTTAGAAATTGACGAAACAGTATTCAGTACAGCCATCATCAGAGTACTTTGACCATTGGACTAATTTGTGCACTGATAATGTAATTTTAACAGCAATTATAAAATAATTAATATATAGCACCGCTATGACTAGATAAAATTACAGCTTACATTACGGCACTTAGTACATCCATCAACAAAGCGCTGTAGCCGTTGGATTAAACTGCTCAATGATGATGTTGCTTCTATGGCAGTAATGGAATGAAAAATGACAGATCCATTCTTGCGCGGGATATTAGCAATTGATATATCAGTACTACGAACGGACATCATAACTTTACTGCAGTTGTTGCATTAGTCTTTTCACGTATTATTTATATTCCATAGTAGCCCTAGAATAATCAATCCATACATCAGTTGTCGCTAAGGAAATTTACAATTTAGAGAAAAGTAGTTGTTACTTTCCACAAGAGAGCTGCAGCCGTCGGACTTATCTGCCCAGAGATGATGTAAATTCCTCAGTAGTTCAGAATAACCAAAATACACATGAGTAATGACAAGAGATATTTACAGTTCCCAGTACTGTGTTTGGTACATTCATCAATACAGCGCAGTAGACATTGGATTAAGCTGTTCAGTGACGATTTGAAGTTTTTACTATTCTAGAATGATAAAGGATTGACCAATTTTCTCTCGTGATGATATCAATTGACGAAACAGTGCAGTGTATAGCCATGATCACATTACTCTAGCGAATGGACTAATTTGACCTATGATAACACGACTTTGCCATCTACTCAAGAATAATCAATGAATTGTACGTTTATGCCTACAGATACTTACAATTGACAGTACGGTACTAAGTACACCCATCAACAGAGCACTGCAGGCGTTGAATAGAGCTGTTCAGTAGTTAAGCAGATTCTACATCAAATTTAGAATGTCAGAAGACAGATCTGTTATATCTCGAGGTACTAACAAATGCCATAAAGGTACTGAGCACAGCCATCATCATAGAAATGCAGCGGCTGGATAGAGCTGTTCAGTGAGGATTTCAATTCCAAGGTAGATTTAGAATAACCTATGCGTACATCAGTTATGGTAAGAGATATTAACAATTCCCAGTACAGTAGAAGGAACGTCCATCAACAAAGCACTCTAGCCGTTGGTTAAATCTGTTCAATGATGATTTAATCTCTATAGCAAATATATAATTATCATAGCATAAGCCGGTCATGGCAGAAAATGTTAGTAATTGAAAACACCTACTGAGTATAGTCTTCAACGCAGTACTACAGCCATTGCGAAAACCTATTCTGTGCTGATCTAGATTTGCATCGCTGCTCTGGAATGATCATTCGATAGGCCACTGGCTAAGTCTGCTGACGATGGAAGGCACTGCAGCGCGTATAGCAAGCTAAACAGTACGACATCCATTGGATTAACTTATTCGCCAACCATCTATTTTCTACAGCATTTATAGAATGATCAATGGAGGGGTTCATTATCGCTTGGGTTATTCACATTGGGCAATACAGTTCAGAGTGCGGGCATCAACATAAAAACACTACCGATGTATGAATCTAATCACAGCTGATTTAAATTCATTAGCATCTCTATAACGACAAAAGGGGGATCAATTTTCGCCCTAGATAGTATGCATTGACAATACGGTGCAAAGTGCGGGCATTAAAACTCTACTATATCCGAGCTATTAATGTATTCTCTGATGGACTAAATTCTACAGCAATCCTAGATTTACAGAAGGAATATCTATTACAACTGAGGAGGGTAACCACCGACAATACATTACGGGCTACAGCACTTAGCACGTTACTGAATTCGTTAGTTCAATCCTTTCACTGACGTTTTAAGTTATGTCGCAATCCTTGAGGGCCAAAGGAAGTATACATTGTCGCACGAGATATTCGCCATTGACCACACAGTACTGAGAAGATCAATCTACGCAGAGCAACAGCAATTGCACCAACATGTCCTAATGTGCTCTAAGTCCTATTACTATTCTAGAATGACCACTGTATAGTTAAATAATCGCTGAGGGTAATGACAATTGAAAACGCATCACTGCGCGTAGCTGTCTAAGCAGCACTGGATCAATGATGATTTAAATTCTAAAGCAATTCCAGCAAAATCCACGTACAGTACCGTTTTGGCGAGAAGCACTTACAGTAGGCAGTACGGTACGTCGTACATACACAAACGGCTCCCTGAAGCTGCTGTATTAATCTGTTCGCTCATGATTTATATTCTACAGCAATTTCAGAATTTAAAAAAATCAGATGCACTGTGCTTCGAAATATTAGAGATTGGCAACACAGTACGGAGTACAGCCATCTAAATAGTAATTTAGCCGATGGACTAATTTGCACATTAACGACGTAAATTCGGCAGTTATTCTGGAATTATTAATTTAGCGTACGGTTATGTGTATAAATATTTAAAATTGACATTACCGTACTTAGTACATGCAATGACAGAGCTCTGCAGCCGCTGGATTGACGTCATCAAGGATAATTCAGTTTCTGTAGCGATTCTGGGATGACAAACTGCTGATCCATTATAACACCAGGAATTAACAATTGACATAGTCGGACTCAGTATAGACAACATCACAGTAAAGTAATCCATTGACCTAATTATCCACTGATGACTTTGGTTACACAGAAATTCCTGAATAATCGGATCATAGTACAGTTACGGCTAGAGATATTTACAACTGACATTGCGGTACCTAGTGCATGCACCAGCAGAGCACTGTAGCATTCGGATTAATCTGTTGAATGATAACCTTTATTCTACATAGACTCTAGAATGAAATGTGCAGTTTCATTATCCCCCGTCATATATGGAAATGACGACACGGTGCAGAGTACAGTCGCCAACACGTTCCTGTTGGCGATGGATTAATTTGATCATTGATGACCTAAATTCGACAGCCATTCTGAAATTATTACTGCTTAGTACGGTTATGGCAAGAGATATTTACATTTGACTACACGGCACAAAGTACATCTGCCTACAGGGCACTGTTAACGTTGGATTAATTTGTCCTCTGATGATTTAGATTTTATAGCAATTCCAGAGTGACAAAGGACAGACCCATTACATCGCCAGGTATCAACGATTGACATAGCAGGACTAAGTACAGCCATCATCGCCGTTACGTAGGCGTTGGAATAATTGGTTCACTGATGATAAGAGCTTTACAGCCTTTCTAGCATAATCAATGCATAGTTCGCTTGCGGCTAGAGATATTTACAATTGATAATACGGTACATAGATTTCATAACGAGCATAGAATGACAAGTGACAGATTCCTTACTCCGCGAGGAAATAACTATTGACCATACAGTACTGATTGCAGCCACCATCACAGCACTGTAGCCGTAGCAATAATTCCTTCACTGATGATATAAATACCACAGCAGTTCTGGGATAATGAATGCATTGTGGGGTTATGGCATGGGATATTTGCAACTGACATTACATTATTCATTATATCCACCAGAGGAGCACTCTAGCCGATGGATAATTTTGTACAGTAATGATATAGAAATTATAGCAAATCTAAAATGACTAATTACATGTCCATTATACCACCAGGTATTAACAATTGACATAGTAGGGCTGAGTATAGCCCTTATCGCTTTATCGTAAGCTTCGGACCAGCCTATTCGCACATGACTTATATTCTACAGCAATTCTATAACAATCAATTTATAGAACCAGTATGTCTAGATATATTTACAATTGACAGCACGGTACGAAGCACATCTACCAACATAGCACCGTCGCCGATCTATTAATCTGTTCGCTGATGATTGACATTCAGCAGCATATCTAAAATGAAAATAGACTCTTCTATTGCCCCTCGAGATATATACAGCTGACAGTACACTACTGGGTACAGCCATTATCACAGCACTGTATTCGTAGTATTAATATGCGCATTGGTGATTCATATTCCACAGCCATTACGGAATAGTTGATCTATAGTACGGTTATATCTAGAGGTACATGCAACTGACATTACGGTACTCATTGCATCCACCAGCAGAACACTGTAGTCTTGGGATTAACCAGTTGAATCATGATTTGGATTTCACAGCGATTATAAAATGACAAATTACATATCCATTAGCCGAAGAGATATTAAATGTTGAGAACACCGTAAAGAGTGCAGCCATCATCACAGCAACGTTTGCGTTGGGATAATTTCTTCATTGACGACTTAAATTCCAAAGCAATTAAAGAACAATCAATGTATGGAGCGGATATGGAGGGTGATATATACAATTGACAATACGGTATTTAGTGCATCTACCAAAAGGCCACACCAGCAGTTTTATTAATATGTTCAATGACGACTTATATTATAAAGCAATTCTAGAATGAAAAAAGACAGATCGGTGACGCCTCGAAATATTACTAATTATAGTTCCGTTACGACTCGAGGCGTTAACTGTTGACATAGCTGGAATGAGTACAGCCATCGTCATAGTGACGTGGGCGTTGAAATAATTTGTAAAATGATTATTTACATTCCACCGCCATTCTAGGGTAGATAATGTATCTTACGGATGTGTCTAGAGCCATTTACGGTACTGAGTACAGCCATCTTCACAATACTCTAGACATTGTATTAATCTGTCCTCTGAACATCACAGTTGTTCAACAGATACAGAAATGTCATATGATCCAGCATCTATCGCTGGAGAAATTTACAGATGTTTATACAGAACATGGACAGTGTCCGTTCAATTCTTCTGTTGACGGTTGATTTCAATTCTATAAGAACTCAAGAATGATCAAAGCATAAATCTAATATAGATGTACATATTAACAACTGCCGTACACTCCGAAGTACAGTGATCTACACAGCCCTAAGGCCATTGAATTAACCTGCCTCTGTCCACATATATCATATTGAAATTTTGCAATGATCAATGAATTGACCAACGGTCGCTAGAGATATTGATAAATGAAAATACAGTACTGAGTAGTTCCATAGCCATTGTGTTACTTCATCAACTGAAAATGTACGCTCCACAGGATTTCAACAATTATCAATAAAAGCATATATAATCGCTGCACACATTAACAATTGACAATATATTACTGAGGACATTCACCATAAAACTACTGCAGCCGCTGGGTTAATTTGCTCACTAATGATGTAAATTCTACTGCAGATCTGGAGTAATGAATGCTTAGATCAGTTATGCTTGGAGATATGTACCGTTCATTGTACGGTACATAGCACGTCCTTCAGCAGAGCACAGTTGACGTTGGATTAACCTGTTGACTGAGGATATATTTCCTATAGAAATTCTAGAATCATAACATACAGATCCACTACCACCCGAGACATAAAGAACTGGCAAAACAGCGCCAAGTAAAGCTATTATCACAGTACCCTGGCCGTTGGATTAATTTCTGTACTGGTGACTTAAATTCCTCGGTACTTCAAGGATAATAAACGTATACATCAGTCATGGTTAGGGATATTTATAATTCCCTGTGCGGTAGACGGTGTATCCTCCATGAGATCACTGTAGCTGTTGGAGTAGTCTGACCAATGATTATTTAAATTCCGCAGCAGTTCTGGAATGATCGATCCACACGTCAGTTATTTCTGGTGATGTTTACACTTCCCAGTACGGTATTAGGTACATCCACCAATAGAGCAACGTAGCCTTTGTATTAACAGCTTCAGTGATGATTTAAATTGCATTGCAAGTCTAGGGAAGTCTATACATGGTACGGCTATGGTTAGTGACATTTACATTTAACAGGACATATCCTAAGACATTCATCTAAAGTGCTCCGTAGCTGTTGGATTGATCTGATGAATGACGATTTCGATTCTGTAGCAATTGACGAGTCACAATGGTCATACTCGTTATCTCTTTAGATATTAACTGCCAACAGAGTACTCAGTACCGCCATCATCAAATTATTGTAGACATTGGATTAGTCTGTACACGGATGACGTAGATTCGAAAGCAGGTCTAGAGTAACCAACGTAGGGTACAATTATGGCTGAAGATATTTACAGCTAACAGTACGTTTGCTAGTACATCTATCTGCACAGCACCGTAACCGGGGGATTAATCATTTCAGTGAAGGTTTCAATTCCAAAGTAAGTCTAGGACAGTCAACGTACAGTACGGTTATGGCTGGAGTTACTTTCAATTGACAGTGCGTTTCTTCGTACATCCATTAACAGGGCACTGTAGTCGACGAACGGATATGTGCAGTGATGATTTAGATACCACAGGAATTCTAAAGTGACAAAGACATCTCAAATACCGCTCGAGATATTGGCATTTGGCAACACAGTGCTAAGTACATCCATCATCACAGTACCGTAGCCTTTGGATTAATTTGTTAACGATAGACTTAAATTCCACCGCAGTACTAGAATAATCAATGTTTGCATCAGTTATGCCCAGAAATATGTACAACTATCAATACGGCAGTTCTTACATTCAGCAATAGAGCATTGCAGCTGTTGCATTAATCCGTTCAATGATGATTAGTTTCCACAGTAGTTGTAGAAGGATCAATGTATACGTCAGTTATATCTAGAGACGTTTACAATTACCAGTGCGGTATTAGGTACATTCATCAACAGAGAACCCTAGCCGTTCAATATTCAATTTCAATGGCGATGTAGATTCTATAGCATTTCAAGAATCACAAAGGACAGGTCCGTAATTGCTCCAGATATTAGCAACTGACGACATAGTTCTAAGTGCAGCGATCACCACGGTACTGTAGCCGCTGGATTAATATGATCACTGATGACTTAAATTCCACAGTAGTTCTAGAGTGAACATTGTTTAAATCAGTTATGCTTATGGATATTTAAAACTCCTAATGCGGTAGTGTGTACATCCAACCATAGGTAGCCATAGACGTTGGATTGATCTGTTTACTGATGCTGTCAGTTCCATTGCAATTCTAGAATGACAAAGGACTCACCCATTATATTTCTAGATATTAACAATTGACGAAACGATACAAAGTACAGCCACCACCACAATACTGTAGCCGCTGTATTATTATCATCACTGACGACGTATATTCCGAAGCTGGTCTATAGTAATCAAAGTAGAGTACTGTTATGCCAAGGGATATGAACAATTGAGAGTACGGTTCTTAGTACACCCATCAACAGATCCCAGGCATGCATAAATATAATTAGGACGTAGTATCTATAGCAATTCTAGAATGGCAAAATACAGATCCTTTATAACTGGAGTTATTAATAATTGACATAACCGTACTAAGTACAACCAGCGTCACAGTACTGTTGCCAATGTATTAATTAACCCACGGACGATGCAAATTCCAAAACAAGTCTAGAATAATCAATGCATGGAACCGTTACGGCTAGAGATATTTGCAATAGATATTACGGTACATAGTACATTCAATAGCAGAGCACAGCAGCAGTTGCGTTAACATCTTCAAGGATGAATTAGATTCTGTGGCATTTCTAGAATGACAAATTGGAGATACTTTAAATCGTCAGAAATTAACAATTGACATAGCAACACTGAGTACAGCCACCATTAAGGTACCGCAGCCGTTGTATTAATCTGTTCACTGATAATATACCTTCTACAGCAGATCTAGGATAATAAATGGATACATCAGTTATGGCTAGATATACCTTTAATTCCCGGTACGGTAATTGCTTCATCTATCAGTACAGGACTGTAGCCGTTAGATTAATCACTTCAGTGATCATTTATGTTCCAAAGGGTTTCTATGTTGTTCAGCGCATATTACAGTTATGGCGAGAGATGTTTACAATAGACAGTACAGTACTTAGTACATCCATAAGGCAGAGCACTGTAGCCGTTGGTTTCTCCAGTTCAGTGATGATTTAGATTCTATGGTAACTCTAGTATGATAAATGACAGATACGTTACAGCTCGAGGCATTAGCAATTGATATATGAGTACTGAGTGCATCCATCGTCCCAATGGTAGTCGTTGGACTAATCTGTTCACCGATGATATAAATAGAACGGTAGTTCTAGAGTAATCAAAGCAAACGCTAGTTGTGGACAGAGACATTAACACTTCCCAGCACTGTAGTTAGTATATCCACCAATAGAGCACTGTAGCCGCTGGTATAATCTGTACGCTCATGATTTAGACCCTAGTGCATTCTAAATTAACAACAGACTGACCCAATGTCGCTCGAGACGGTAACAATTGACGATAGAGTATTGATTGCAGCAATAGTCGCAGTACTTTAGCCGTTGGACTAATTTGTTCAATGACAATTTATGTTTAGCAGCAAATCTAGAACAATAAATGCATAGTACGGTAGTGTCTGGAGATATTTACACTTGTGAGTACGGTACTGAGTACATGCGCCAGCAGAGCACTGTATCAGTTGAATAAATACCTTTACTGTCGAAGTAGAGCTTATAGCAGTTATTGAATAACTAAAGGCAGATCCATTACCGCTCGAGTTACTAAGAACTGGCAACGCAGTAATAAGTACAGCCATAATCCCAGTACTCTTGCCGTTATAGTAATCTCTTCAGTGATGATATAAATTACACAGCAGTTGCAGAATAATCAATGTGTACATCTGTTATGGACTTGGATATTTAGATCTCCCAGTGCCGTAGTTGTTACATCAACCAGGATAGCACTGTAGCAGCAGGATTTATCGGTACAGTGATGATTTAAATTCCAAAGCATGTCTAGGGCATTCAATGTATACTACGGTTATGGCTGGAGGTACTTACAACTGATATTACGGCGCTTAGTACATACATTAACAGAGCACTGTAGACGTTTATTTAAACTCTGCAGTGATGATGTATATTTTAGAGTAATTCATGTTTGACAAAAGCCAGATCCGATATTGCTTGGGATATTTACAATTGGCATAATAGTACTAAGTACAGCTATCATAACAGAACTGTAGCTGTTGAATTAATTCGCCCAACGATGATTTATATTCCACAGTATTTTTTGTATAATCAATGTATATATCAGTTACAGCCACAAATATTTACAATTAACAGTACGATGGTCCTTTCTTCCACCGATATATCGCCGTAGCCGTTGGAATAATCGGCACAGTGACGACTTAAATTCCAAGGCAATTCTAGAATATACACTGTTTACGTCAGTTATGGCTAGAGGTATCTACAATTGACAGTACGCTACTTAGTCCATCCATCAACAGAGCGCTGTAGCTTTAAAATAACCTCCACAAGGATGACGTATGTTTTATGGCAATTCTAGTATGACAAGAGACAGATCCATAGCAGCTCGGGATATCAACAGCTAAGAACACAGTACTAAGTACGGTTATCATAGCTGTGCTTTTGCCGTTGTGTTAACCAATTCAGTGATGATTTATGTTCTACTGTAGATCTAGAATAACCAATGCATGCATCAGCTATAGCTAGAGATATTTACAATTCCAGTACGGTAGCTGGTACACCCACCAATAGAGTACCGTAGTCGTTGTATCAATCTGTTCAGTGATGATGTAAATTCCACAGCAGCTCCAGTATTTTCAAAGCATACATGAGTTATGCTTATATGTATTTACAATTCGCAGTACGGTAGTTGGTACGTCCACCAGTTCAGCATTTTAGCCATTGGGTTAAAATGTTCTGTGATGTTTTATATACTACAGCAATTCTAGAATGGCGAAGTACTGACCCATTATCGCTCGAGATGTTAGCTACTGGCGAATAAGAGCTGTGTACAGCTATCATTACATTACTTCAGGTGCTGAACTAATTTGTTAACTTATAATTTATGTAAATGGCAATTCTATAATAATCAATGCATAGTACCGAGTAGGCTATTAATATTTACATTTGACAGCACGGTACAGAATACAATCACCAACAGAGCACTGTAACCGCTGTATTAATGTATTCAATGTCGATTTACAAACAATAGCAACTCTAGATTGGTAAAAGAGGGAGCCGCTGTACCTCGAGATGTAGACAATTGGCGTAAACGTGCTGAGTACAGCCATCAACAGAGTACGTTAATCGTTGGACCAATTTGATCACTGACGGTTTAATTTGACAGCAATTGTATAATAATCTATGAAAAGTACGGTTTTGGCTGGAAATATTTGCGATTGACAGTGCGGTACATGGTACTTGCATCAACAGAGGACGGAGGCCGTTGTATAGACATGTTCAATGATGATGTACATTCTATAGCAAATCCAGAATGACGAAGAACATATCCGGTGCAGCCCGAGATATTAACAATTAACAAGACGGGAACGAGCACAGCCATCACCACAGTACCGCGGCCGTCAGATTAATGTGTTCTCTGAAAGTATAAATTCCAATGCAATTCTAGAATGGCAAGGCACTGACCAATTATCTCACGAGATATTAACAGCTGACGAAGCAGTACTGAATATAGCCGTCAACACTGTACTTTAGACGTTGGACCAATCCTTTCACTTGTAATATTTGTCTTAATAGGAATTCTAGAACAATCAGTGTATAGTACTGTCATAGCTAGAGATATTGCATTTGACAGTACGGCTCTCAGTACATCCATCTATAGAGCACTGTAACCGTTGGATTAATCTCTTCCGTGACGATTTAAGAGATTTCGCATTTTTAGAATGGCATTGGACAGACCCGTCATCGCTCGAGTCATTCGCAATTGACAAAAGGGCCCTATGTGCAGCCATCATAACAGTTCATTAGCCTTTGGGACAATTTCTTCACTGATAACTTAAATTTGACAGTAATTCTAGAATAAGCAGCATATTATACGTTTACGCCTACAGATATTTACAATTGACAGTACGGTACACTGTACATAAAACAACAGTCCGCTGTAGCTGTCTAAAGACCTGATCGATGATGATGTAGGTGGTATTGCTACTCTAGAATGACAAAAGGCACATCTGTTACTGCTCGGGATAGTTACAATTACCGCAACGGCACTGAGTACTGCCACCATCACGCCAATGCAGCGGTATGAATAACGTGTTCTCTGGTGATATAGACTGCGCCTCAATTCCAGAACGGCAAAAGAGTGACCTATTTTCACTCGAGAAATTAACAGTTGACGAAACAATACTGAATGCAGCCATCATCACGCAACTTCAGCCGTTGGTACAATTACTTTACTGCTAATTCAATAATGACAGCAATTCTAGAGTAGTCAGTATATACTACCAATATGGCTAGAAAAATTTGCAATGGGCAGTACGTTTCGTAGTACATCCACCAGCGGAGCACTGTGTACATTGAAATATGCTCTTCAGCGACGTTGTAGGTTCTATAGGAATTCTGCAATGATGTATGACACATCCATTATCGCACGAGATACTATGGGTTGACGAAACTGTGCCCAACAAGTCCATTATAACAGTGCTTCAGCCATTGTGATAATTTGTTCACTGAGAATGTAAGTTTAACAGCAATTCTAGAATGACCAATATGTGGTACGGTTATGACTGGAGATATTTGCAATTGACGGTATGCTACTTAGTACACCCACCAATAGTGCACTGTAGCCGTTGTACTTTTGTGTTGAATGATCTCCTAAGTTCCACACCATTTCTAGAAGAACCAATGTATACATCAGGTATGCATAGATACATTTACAACTCCCAGTACGGTAGTTGGTGCATCCATCAAGAGAGCAATGTATCTGTTGGATTTAACTGCCCAGTGATAATTTAAAATCCACAGTAGTTCTAGAGAAATCAATGTATACATCAACTATGGCTAGCGATGTTTACAATTCCCAGTAATATATTAAGTGTATCCATCAGTAGAGCACTGCAGGCGTTGAATTAGTCTGTTCGGTGATGATTAAAGTACTATAGCAATTTTAGAATGGCAAAGGACTTTCCCATTGTCGCTCTAGACGCTAACAAGTGACGAAACCGTACTGATTACAGCTATCATCACTGTACTATAACCGTTGGATTAATATGTTCACTGATTATATATATTCCGTAGGTCAAAGATAATCAGTGTATATATCCATTATGTATAGAGATATTAACAATTCCTATTACGTTAGTCGGTACATCAACCCAGAGAGCATGTTAGTCACTGGATTAATCAGCTCAGTGATGCTTTGCGTCCTACTGCAATTCTGGATCGTCAAAGGACTGACCCATTATGGCTCGCGGTATTAACAGTTGACGAATCAGTACTGTGTACAGCAATTGTCAGTGTACATTAGCCATTGGAATAGTATGCACACTGATAACTTGTGTCTAGCAGCAATTCTACAATAATCAATGTATAGTACGGATATGGCTGGAGAAATTTACAATTGATAGTACGGTACTTAGTACATATATCAAGAAAGCACTGTTGCCGTGAGATTAATCGGTTAACTGATGACTTATATTCCACAGCAATTCTAGAATGAAAAAGGACAGAACCATTCTTCCTCGAGACATATGAAATTGACGACAAGGTACAGAGTGCAGCCGTCAAAACGGTAATGTAGCCGATGGATTAATTTGTCCATTCATAATGAATGTTCCTCTGGCATTATAGAATAGTTAATGTATAGTACGGTTCTGGGGAGGGATATTCACAACTGACATTGCCGTACTCAGAGCATCCACGAGCAGGGTGCTATAGCATTTGGATTAATATGTGCAATGATGACTTAGATATTGCAGCAATTATCGAATGAAAAATGACAGATCCATTATCCATCGAGATATTAAGAATTGACAACACAGTACTGGGTGCAGCCATCATCACAGTACTGTTGCGGTTGGAACAATTAGTTCATTAAAGATTTAAATCCCAAAGCATCCCTTGAATAATGAAGGCATAGAATGGTTGTTGCTAGTGACATATACAATTGACATTGCGGTACGTAGTACACCTACCGACAGAGCGCTGTTGCTTTTGGATTAATCCGTTCACAGGTGACTTATGATCTACAGCAATACTCGAATGAAAATTGCAGATCCATTATCCTTCGACATATCTACAATCGATAAGGCAGTACGGAGTACAGTCACCATTGCCATACCCTAGCCGATGGATTAATAGGGCCATCGATGACCTAAAATCCACAGTCATTCAAGAATAATTAAGGTTTGGTACGGCTATCGTTAGAGATACTTTCAATTCACGTCACGCTACTTAGTACATCCAATAGCAAAGGTCTGCAGCTGTTGTACTTACCACTTTGATAATGATACAGGTTCTGTGGCAATTCTAGAATGACAAATTGCAGATCCGTCATTTCGCAACGAATTAACGGTTCACCTAGCCGGACTGAGTACAGCCATCGTCACAGTAACATAATCGTTGGAATAATTTGTTCATTGATGACTTAAATTTCAAGGCAAGCCTAGCATAATCAATGTATAGAAAGGTTATAGCTTAGGATATATGCAATTTACAATGCGAAACACATTGTGTCTACAAAAAGGGGCACTATTTGCGTTAGATTGATCTGTTCATTGGTGATTTATATTCTACAGCAATGCTAGATCCATTATCCCTCGATATGTTTGCAATCGGCAACACCGTCCGCTGTAGGGTCGTTATGGCTGTACTGCAGACGATGGAATAATTTTTACACTTATGACAGAAATTCCAAAGCAATTCTTGATTAATCTCTTTATAGTACGGTTATATATATGTATATTTATAAATGACAGCACGTTACTTATTACATCCGTCAACAGAGCACTATAGCATTTCGGATAATCTGTTCATTTATAATGCATATTTTGTAGCAATTTCAGAATGATAGAAGACTGATCACTTATAGCTCGGAATATTACCAATTGGCGTAACAGTACTGCGTACCACCACCGTCACAGTAAAGGATCCGCAGGAATTATCTGTTCAGTGATGACTTAAATACAACAGTAGACTTAAAATAGTCAAAGTAATCATCCGTTGTGGCTAGAAATATTTACAAATCCCAGAGCGGGATCCACCAACACGGTATAGCAGCAGTTGCACTGATCTGATCAGTGGTGACTTTAATTACACAGCAGCTTTAGAATATTCAATGTATACGTCAGCTATGGCTGGAGATATTGACTATACCCAATACAGTACTAGGTACATCCACCAATAGAGCAATGTAACCGTTGGATCAAGCTGTTCAGTGATGATTTGAATCCTATTGCAATTCTGGAATGACAGAGGACTGGGCCATCATCGCTCTAGACATTAACAACTGACGGAATGGTACTGAGTACTACCATCTTCACAATACTTTTACCGTAGGACTAACTAGTCAACTGACAATTTAAGTATAACAACAATTGTACAATAACCATCGTATAGTACTGTTGCAGCTAGAGATATTTGCAATTGACAGTGCGGCTCTCAGCACATTCACCAGCGCAGCACTGCTGCCGTTGTATAAATCTGTTTATTGATGATTTAAGTTCCTTTGTGCTTCTATAATTGCTTCGGACGGACCCGTTATCGCTTGAGACGTTAACATCTGACGAAACAGAACAGAGTACATCCATCATCACAGATCTGTAGCTGCTGCATTAATTTGTTCACTGATGAGGTATGTTACAAGGCTAGTTTAGAGTAATCAATAAGCAGTACGGTCGTTGCTAGAGATTATTATAGATTTGAGTACGTTTCTTAATACATCCATCGTTAGAGCACTGTAGAATTGGATTGGTCTGTTCAACCATGTCATATATTCCGCAGCAGTTGCAGAAATATCAATGCATGAACGAGTTATGGCTATGTGTATTTACAGCTGACAGTACGTTCGTTTCTGAGAGCATCCGTCGGCAGAGCTCTGTGGCCGTTGGATATATCTGTTCATCGATGACTTATATTTCATTGGAATTATGGAATGACAAAGGACAGACCCACTACCGCTCGAGATATTAACAACTGACGACTAAGTGCTGAATAAAGCCATCATCAGG
This sequence comes from Eufriesea mexicana, assembly GCF_001483705.2. NCBI lineage: Eukaryota > Metazoa > Arthropoda > Insecta > Hymenoptera > Apidae > Eufriesea > Eufriesea mexicana. Next base: position 1,371,199 of record NW_016908637.1, on the reverse strand, counting down.
ATAGACCTGTTCTGTGATGTTTTAAATTCCGCAGTGTCTCTGAAGTGATCGATGTATGCATCAGTTGTGTATGGAGACGTTTAGAATTCCCCGCTCGGTATCAGATACATGCACAAGTAGAGCACAGCAGCCATTGGATTAAGCATGTCAGTGATTATTTAATTTCCGAAGCAAGTTTTGGGTAGTCAATGTGGAGTATTGCTATGGTTACAGATATTTACAGTTGACAGTGTTGTTCGTAGTACGTCCAACGACATGGCACTGTAGCCGTTGTGCTGATCTATTCAATGATTATTTAGAACCGAAGGCAATTCCAGAACTACCCACGGCAGATCCATTAAACTTCAAGATAGTAACAACGATCGACACAGTAGTGTTTACAGCCACCATCATGGTACTGCAGCCGATGGATTTGTTCCTTCACTGAAGACTTGAATTCCACAGCAGTGCAAGAATGATCAATGTACTCATCAGTTATTTCTAGAGATATTTTCAATTGCTGGTACAGTAGTTGGTTCACCCACTAATATAGCAATGTAGCCGTTGGATTAATCTGCTCAGCGATGAGTTAAATGGTTCTGCACTTCTAGATCGGCAAAGGACTAACCTATTATCGCTAGAGACGTTAGGAATTGACGAAACGGTACTCAGAACAGCATTAGCCACAGTGCTTTAGCCGTTGCACAAATTTTATCACTCATAATCCATGTATAACAGGAATTCTAGATTTATAAGTGTATAGTTCGGTTATGGTTATAGGTGCTTACAACTGACAGTAAGGTGCTTCGTACATCCTCCAACATAACACTGTAGCAGTTGAATTATCCTGTTCGATGATGACTTAGGTTCTATAGCAGTTCTAGAGTGACAATAAAGGGATCCGTTGCATTTCGTCATGTTATCAATTGACATAATGGTACTGTATGCAGCCACAATGTCGGTATTGCGTATCTTTTATTAATCTATTCACGTATGATTTGAATTCGACGGTAGTTCAGGAATATTCAGTGCATACATGAGGCAATGCTAGAGATATTTAACACTCCCGTTACGGAATTTTGTTCGTCCACCAATAGAACACAGTTGCCTTTGGAATAACACGTTCAGTGATGATTTAGGTTCTATCTCAATTTCTGAATGACAAAGGAGTGGCCCATTATAACTCCAGACATGAACAAGCGACGAAACGGTGCTGAGAACATCCATTACGACAGTACTTTAGCCGTTGGAATAAATTGTCGCTTACTACTTAAGCTCAGCATCAACTCTGGAATAATCATTGTATAGTACGGTTATGGGAAAAGAAGATTGCACTTGACAGTGCGTTTCTCAGTAAGTCCATCAACATAGCACTGTAGCTGCTGGATTGAACTGTTCAATGACGATTTATATTCCTTATCAACTATAAGATGACAAAAACCGAGTTCATTATCTCTCGAGAAGTTAACAACTGGCAACAGAGTACTAAATACAGCATTCACCACAGAACTGCAGCCTTTGGATTAAAATGTTATCTGATGATATATGTTCCATAGAAGTTCGAGAATGATAAATGTATTCGTCAGTTGTGGATATGGACGTTTACGATTACCAGTGCGGCAGTAGGATCATCCACCAATACAGTACTGCAGCAGCTGGATTTGTCTGCTCAGTGATGATATAAATTCAATTGCAATTTTAGAATGACAAAGGACTGACCCACTATCCCTCGAGACATTAACAATTTCCATAACAGTGCGGAGTTCAGGCATCATCACAATGCTCCATGCGCTGGATTCCACATTAGTTCTAGAATGATCAATGGATACACAATTTATGGATAGAGACAGCCATCACCGAAGTATATTACACGTTGGAACAATTTCTTCACTGATAATATAAATTCTGTCAGCAATTCTAGAATAATTAAAGCATTGTACGGCTATGGCTTGAGATAATTGCAAGTGACAGCACGGTACTTGATGCATCCAACTGCAGCCGTTGGATTAACGTGTACACTAATAGCTAAATTTCTGTAGCAACTGTAGAATTGCAAAAGAAACGTCCGCTTTAGCTCGAGACAATAACAATTGACCACAGGGTTACTGAGTACAGCCACCGCCACATTACTGCAGACTATAGATTAATCTGTTCCAAGATGATATATGTACTGTAGCAATTCTGGAATGTCAATGGGCTCATCTGTTATCGGTCGAGATATTAACAACTGGCCCTTCAGTACCAGTTAGAGCCATCGTAAGGTTACTACAGCCGGTTGATTAATATGTTCACTGGTGATTTATATTTCACAGTAGTTCTAGAATAATCAGTGCGTACAACAGTCATTGCTAAGGATATTTACAATTCCCAGTACAGTACTTGGTGCATCCACAAGTGCAGCGCCGTATCCGTTGGACTAATCTTTTCAGTGATGACTTAAATTCTTCGATAGTTCTAGAATAACCAATGTAGACATCAGTTATGGCCTAGAGATGTTAGAATTCCCTGTACGGTAGTTGATACATCCACCAATAGAGCATTGCAGCAATTGGATTATCCTATCCAGAGGTACTTTATATCCTATTGCAATGCTAGGGTGACAGACGTCTGACCCAATATCGCTCGAGATACTAACAATTGACACAACAGTAATGAGTACAATTCTCATCGGCGTACTTTAGCCGCTGGACAAATTTTTTCAAAGATAAGTTGAATTTAGCAGCAATTCTAGAGTAATCGATGCATTAAACACTTACGGCAAGAGATATTTGCAATTGACAGTATAGCACCCAGTACATCCTTTAACAGGGCACTGAAGCCGTTGGATTGATCTGCTCAATGATGATTTATGTTTCATAGCAATGCTATAATGACAAATGGCAAATCAATTGCCGCTCGTGGAATTAACGGCTGACCACACGGTACTACGTACAGCCATCATCACAGTACTGTAGCCGTTGCATTAATCTGTTCAGTGACGGTTCAAATTCCACTGCAGTGCTAGAATATTCAATGTACAAATCAGATATGGTTGGACATATTTACAAATTGCAGTCCGGTAGACGGTACATCCACCGATGGCGTGCTGTTGTCGTTGGATTAATCTGTCCAATGCCGATTCAGGTCCCAGAGCAGTTCTACTATAGCAATTTACTAACCCATTGTCGCTCGAGACATTAAAGGTTGACGAAACGTTACTGAGTACAGTCATTACCACAGTACCTTTGCCGCTGGATGAATCTGTTCACTGATAATTAAAATCAAACAGCAACTCTAGAACAATCAGAGTGTAGCATGTCTACGGGCAGGGACATATACTATTGGCAGAACGGTACTTAGTGCAAGCATCAACAGAGAGTTGTAGCAGTTGAATAAACCTTCTCCATGATGATGTAGATTTTATTGCAATCCTATAATGCCAAAGGTAGATCCATTACCGCTCGAGATAGTAATAATTGACAAATGAGTTCTAAGTACGGACGCCATCACATTGCACTAGCCGTTGCATTAATCTGACCAGTGATGGTTTAAATTCCACAGCAGGTTTAGGTTATTCAATGCATGCACCAGATATAGCTAGAGATATTTACAATTCCCAGTGCGGTAGTTGATACGTACCGGTTTAGTCACTGCAGTCGTTGGATTCACTGTTCGCTGCTGATTTAGATTCCATAGCAATTCCAGAATAAAAAGGACTAACCCATTATCGCTCGAGACATTAAAAGTTGACGAAAGAGTACTGAGTACAGCCATCATCACGTTGCTTTAGCCGTTGGACTATTTCCTTCACTGATAATTTAACTATAACAGCAATTCTAGAATAATCAATTTATAGTACCGTTATGACTGGAGATATTTACAATTGAGAGTGCTGTACTTAGTATAGTTAGCACCTCGAGCTATAACGGATCTGTCTTTTCTCCTTTCAGTGTAGCTACAGAGTCTACATCATCATTGAGCGGCCTTATTCAGCGGCTACAGTGTTCTGTTGATGGATGTACGAAGCTACGTACTGTCAAATGTAAATATCTGTAGCCACAACCGTACTATAAATTTGGTATCCTAGAATTGCTGTTCAATTCAAATTATAAGTCAACAGATTAGTCCAGCCTCTGATGTACTGTGATGATGGCTGTACGCTGTACCGTTTCGTTAATTACTAATGATACGAGAGATAATGTGCTAGTACTTTGCCATACTACAAATGCAACAGTATTTATATCATCATTGAAAAGGTTAATCCAGCGGCTGCACTGATCTACTGGAGGATGATACATATAGACTACTGGAACTGGTAAACACCTCTAGCCATAACTAGTGTATATATTGTTTATTTTAGATCTACTATGTAACTTAAATCATCGCTGAACAGATTATTTCAACGGCTACATTTTTCAGTTTATGGATGTACCAACTACTGTGCTGGGGATGGTACATATCTCTAGCCATAACTGATGTATACATTAGTTATTGTGGAAATAATGTTGAAGCAAAGTCGTCGCTCAACAGACTATTCCAGCGTCAGCGGTGATCCATTTTTGGATACAACGACAACCGCACAGGAAATTGTAAATACCTCTAGATATAACTGACGGATACATCGATTATTCTACAATTACTTTGGAAATTAGGACGTCAGAGAATAGAATAGACCAACGGCTGCAATACTGTTATGATGGCTGCACGCAGTACGGTTGTGTCGATAGTCAATGTCTCGCGACATATTTCTGATCCGACATTTATCACTCTATAGTTGCTATATGATCTGAGCAACCAATGATCAGGTTATATCACCGGCTGCAGTGCTCGCTTGATTGATGTACTAAGCAGCGTACAGTCAATTTTTAATGCCTTTAGCCATAACCGTGCTATACATTGATTACTCTACAAATGCTGTTAAAATTAAGGTACAAGTGAAAAATTAGACTAACAGCTAAGGAAATGTGATGATGGCTGTACTCACTACGCATCGTAATGTGTTACATTCTCGTGCCACTATGAGCTATTCCTTTGTCATTCTAGAATTGCAACAGAATTGGTGTCAACTCTGAACATGTCAAGGCAACGTCTACATTGCTCTATTGGTGGATGCTCCATCTACTCTACTGGGAACAGTAAATGTATCTAGCCTTTCCTGATGTGCACAGCGACTATTTTACAACTACCGTAGAATATATATCATCGCTGAACAGATTAATCCAGGAGCTGCAGTGTTGTGATGATGAATCAGTACTTTTATGTCAATTTTTAATATCTCGAGCTGTAACAAATCTGCCTTTTGTCATTCAAGGATTGCTGTATTACATAAATCACTATTGAATAGGTTAATCCAACGCCAAAAGTGCTCTGTTGACGGATACAATAATTGCCGTACCGATAACTATAAATACCTCTAGCCGTAACGGTACCATATATTGGTTATTCTGGAATTGCTGTTAAGCACAATCTATCAGGGAACAAATTAAACCAACGGCTAGGGTACTGTGATTACGACTGCTCTCAGTACTGTTTCATCAATAGATAATATCTCGAGCGATAACGGGCCAGTCATTTCTAACTCTAGAATTGCAATAGAAATTAAATCGTTACTGAACAGATTAATCCATCGGCTGCTGTGAAATGTTGGTGGATGTCCAATTACCGTAACAGTAATTGTAAGCACCCCTAGACATAACTGATGTAGACACTGAATATTATGGAACAACTGTGGAATTTATATCATCACTGAGTAGACTAATCCGACAACTGCGGTGCTCTGTTCGTGGAAGCATCATCTACCGTTCTGGGAATTGTGAATATCTCTAGCCTTAATTGATACCTGCATTGATTATTCTTCGGAAATTGTGGAAAATATATCATGAGTGAACAGACTAGTACTGCGGCTGTAGTACTGTGATAACTGCTGTAATCGGTACTGTTATGTCAATGGTCAGCATATCGAGATACAACGGATATCCCATTTGTTATACTAAAATTTCTATAGAACATACACAATCAATAAACAGGTTATTTCAACGGCTACAGTTCTCCGCCGATGGATGTCTTGAGTACCGTACCGTCTATTGTAAATATCTGTGGCCGTAACCGTACTGTACATTGATTATGCCAGAGTTGCAGATAAACTTATATTATAAGTGATGAAATAAGTCCAACCTCTAGAGCAATGTTGTGATGGCTGTACTCAGGACTCCTTCTTCTGGTGTTAATGTCTCGACCGATGATGGGCCCGTCCTTCGACACTACAGAATTGCAGTAGGATCTATATCATTGCTGAGCAGATCAATTTAACGGCTACAGTGCTGTAATGGTGGATGTACCAACCACCTTACCGTGTGTTGTAAACATCTCCAGCCATATTCGCACTACACCATGAACATTCTAAAGCTGCTGTTGACTTTAAATGATCAGTGAACAGATGAATCGAATGGCTGCAGCTGTGTGCCGATGGCTGCACTCAGTACTGTTATGGCAATTCCTAATATCTCGAGCTATAACTGATCTGTCTTCTGTCATTCTAGAACGCCTACATAACCTAAATCAACATTGAATAAATTAATCAAACGGCAACAGTACCCTTATGACAGGGCGTACTGAGAACCGTACCGTCAAGTGCAAGTATCACCAGCCATAACCGCCCCATACATTCGTAATTCCAGATATCCCTTGGAATTTACATCACCAGTGAACGAATCTATCCAACAGATCCCGTGCTCAATTGGTGGATGCTTCAACTATCGTTTTGGTTGTTTCAAATGTCTTACTGTAATGTCCTGGGTATCTTAAGTATCCTTTAATATCTACTTAGTACATCTATCAACGGAGCACTGTAGCTGTTGTATTAACCAGTTCAATGATGATGTAGATTCTGTAGATACTCCAGAATTTCAAAAGGCAAGTCCGTTAGACCTCGAAGTATTAGCAAGTTTCGTAACGGTGCTGAGTGCATCAATCATCACTGTGCTGGAGACGCTGGAACAATCTGTTCTATGGCGAATTAAATTCCACAGTATTTCTAGAATAATCAATGCCTACATAAGATATGAATAGAGATATTTAATATTCACAGTGCAGTAGCTGGTATATCCACCATGTGACCAATGCAGCCGTTGGATTAGTACGTTCAGTGATGATTTACTTCCTATTGCAATTCTAGGACAATGATGTACTCACCCATTTTGCTCGAGACATTAACAATTGACGAAACAGCACTGAGTACAGATTGAACCACAGTACTTTAGCCGTTAGACAAGTTTGTTCACTTATAACTTTAGTCCAACAGAAATTGTAGAGTACCCAACGCATTATACGGTTGTGGCTAGACATATTTGCAATTGACAGTACGGTACTCAATACATCCACCAACGTAGTACTGAAACCGTTGTATTAACCTCTTGAATTATGGTGTAGAAGCTATAGCAGTTGTAGAATGACAACAGACATATCCGTCTTTGGTCGAGATATTAGCTATTGGCATATCAGTTCTCTGTACAGCCACCATAACAGTGCTGCATACCTTGGATTAATCTATTCACTTATAACCTGAATTCCACAGCATCTCTAGATAACCAATGTATACATCAGTAAAGTGTATAGATGTTTACAACTCCCGGTACGGTATTTGGTACATCCACCAATTGAGCACTGCAGCCGTTGTATTAACCTGTTCAGCGATGATTTAAGTTCAACGGTGGTTCTTCAACAGTCAATGCATACATCAGTTATGCCTAGAGGCATTAACAATTCCACGGGCGGCGTTTGATACAATCACCAATGGAGCGCAGTAGCCATTGGATTAACCTGATGAGTGAGGATTAATATTCCATTGGAATCCTAGATAGAGGAAGGATTGGTACATAACCGGCGGAGACTTTAACAACTGATGGAACGGAACTGAGCTCAGCCATCTCCGCAGTACTCTAGCTGCTAGATCCATTTGTTCCCTCATGATGAAAATTCCAAGGCAAGTATAGAATAATCAATGTATGGTACGATTATGGCTAGAGGTATCCATAATTGTAAGTACTGCCCTTGGTACATGCATAAATAGGGTACTGTAGGATTGGACTTATCTGTTCAATGCTGATTTACATTCCACAGTAGTGCTACAGTAATCAACGTATACATGAGCCTTGGCTAGAGTTATTTACAATTCCCAGAGCGGTAGTTGCTTCATCCAACAATAGAGGGCTGTAGCCCTTTTAATAGTCTGTTAAGCCATGATTCACGTTCAGCAGCATGTGTGGAATATTCAATGTATACATCAGATATGGCCGGAGGTACTAACAATTCCCAGTACTCTAGCTGGTACATCAACCAATTTAGCACGGTCGCCATTGGACTAATCTGTTTCGCGATGATTTAAACCATATAGGAATTCTAGAATGACGAAGGCATGACACATTGTCGCTCGGGAAGCTAGCAGACGACGACACGATACGGAGTTCAGCCGTCATCACAGTACTCTAGCTGTGGGTATAAATGGCTCACTGATAACTTGTGCCTACCAGCAATTATAGAATAATCACTTATAGTACGGCCAGGGCTATAGATAAATGCAGTTGAAGGTATGGTTCCTAGTGGACCTACCAACGGAGCCCTGTATCAGCTGGATTGATCTGTTCAATGATGATATATATTCTGTCGCAAATCTAGAGTGGCAAGAGAAGGATCCATTACCGTTGGAGTTATAAGTAATTGACAACACAGTACTTAGTACTGCCATTATCACATTACTGTGTCCGTTGGATTAATTTCAGCATTGACGGCTTAAGTTCCACAGTAGAGCTAGAATAGTCAATGAATACGCCTGTTGTGGCTAGAGATATTTAAAATTCCTATAGTGGTAGTTGGTGTGTCGACCAATAGAGCACTGTAGCAGTTGGACTAATTGCTTCACTGAACACATAAACTCCAAAGCAGTGCAAGAATAATCAATGTCTACATCAGTTGTGACTAGAGAAATTTACAGATCCCCGTACGGTAGTTGTCGCGTCCAACAACACAGCAATGTAGCTGCTGAGTTATTCTGACCTGCGACGATATAAATTCCAAAGTTGTTCTAGAATAATCAATGAATACATGAATTATGGCCGGAGACAATTGCAACTCCCAATGCGGTAGTTGTTACATGCACCAATAGAGCTCTGTAGCGGTTTCATTAACCTGTTCAGCGATTATTAATATCCTATTGCACTTCTAGAATGACGGAAGGCTGGCACATTATCGCTCGTGATATTAAATATTCACGAAGCATTACTCAGTCCAACCATCGTAACAATACGTTAGCATTTGGAATAATTAATAAACTGATAATTTCAGTTTAATTGTAATTCGAGAACAATTAATGTATTGTGTGGCTATGACTTACGATATTTGCAATTGACAGTACGTTACTCAGTACATCCACTAACTGAGCACTCTATCCGTTGGATTAAATTGCTCAATGATGGTTTAGATTATATAGCAATTATGGAATGAAGAATGACCGATCCGTTAGAGCTCGTGGCATTAGCAACTGACAACTCTGTTCTGTAGGCAGCCATCACAACGGTACAGTAGTCGTTGGATTAATTTGTTCACTGATGATCTAAGGATGATCACAACTGTTCTAGAACGACCAACGTATAGTACGGATGTGGCTAGAGATATTTAGAATTCGCAGCACTTTACTTAGTACATCCGTCAGCGTAGCACTCTAGCAGTTGAGTTTAACTGCTCAATGGCTATGTTGATTGTATAGAAACTCTACAATGACAAAGGAAATATCAGTCATAGTTCGACACGTTAACAATTGAAATAACAGTACTGTGTACAGCCATCGTAACAGTACTGCAGGCCTTTGTTTAATTTCTTCGCTGATAGCTTAAATTCCACAGTAGTGCTAGAATAATCAGTGTATTCATAAGTTGTGGCTGGAGTTATCTACAACTGCCAGTGCGGTGCATGGTGCATCCGCCAGCGCCGCACCGTAGCCGTTGGATTGATCTGTTCAGTCATGATTTAAATTCCGCAGTAGTTCTAGAGTAACCAATGTATGGATCAGTTGTGCATAGAAATATTTACAATTCCCAGGACTGTAGTTTGTACATCCACCAATAGAGCAGTGTAACCGATCGATTAAGCTGTTCAGTGATGATTTGTATTCTATTGCAAATCTAGAGTGGCAAGGGGCAGAACCATTACTACTCTAAATAGTAACAAGTGACGAAAGAGTCCTGAGTGCATCCTTCATCACACCACTATTGCCGTTGCATTAATTTGTTCACCTGTTACTTAAATTCCAAATCGATTCTAGACTAATTAGTGTTGTGGTTGTGGTTACAGAGATTCTTGAATATCTATGTGTTGGAATGATTGTACAGGGTATACGTGGTGTTCTAATGTGTAATGAATTCAGGATATTATTGTGGTGATGGTTGTTAGAGTATACTTGGTATAAGAGTGAAGAATGTTTGTGTGGTCGTATACATGTGTGTGACGAGTGTGAAAAGGAGTAGAGAAAAGCAGTTAGAGAATCGATGACGGTAGACAAAAAAAACACGTTGTGTTTAAGAAAGTGCGGTATAGTCTATATCGCAGAGTGGAGCGAGTTTATTTTTGCTAATTCTACTGTTATTTGCATTCTGCTATGAATAGCTTAAATAAATATTGTTATTATTCCATCCACCACTAAGAATTGATGACAGAGCGTGGTTGTAAATAATAACATACAAAAGAACATTCTAGGAACTTCGAAGGTGGCCTACGCGTTCAGTACAGCAAATGTTTAACAGCTGGACGATTCATATTTCTTTAAATGGACCAAAACGATTATGGAAGAAAGGTATTGGGGCAAGGACATTGACAAAAGTAGTCGAGGGAGAAATAAATTATGTAGAGGAATTAGAAGTTTAGACGAACGGAATGACAATAATCGTGCAGCTAGGGCAATTATTATTAACACGATTTGTACGTAGCCATTATTAATATATAATGCAATGGAACGTTCTGAAAAATTATGGTTAACAGTCAAGGAAGATATGGCTCCGCATACGGAAGAATTAAAAGCGCGTTCTCTTAATGAACATTCTAATATAAGAATGTTGAATGAATAGACCGTTGAAACGATTCTGGACGCGGCAGAGGCTGTAAAAAACAAATGCCTTCAACTGGGAAAGAATGTTGAAGGCTATGAATCTAAAATGTATGTATTACGAGGTCTTCGACCCGAGTATGGCCCAAACGTGAGGGTTCTAGTAGCGCAGAGGAATATATTGGCTAGTGATATACGATTCGCATTAAAACAGAAAGAAGTTAGAAGAGCAAGGAAGAAAGAGGAGAAACAGATAGAGTATACGAAACAGTGAGGAATGTGGAGGAGAGAAGCTGAGCAGACGGCAATGGCTGGAACTACGGGATCAAGGGACACATTGCGCCTGTGTGTAGTCGAAGTAAAGAATGCTTCAACTGCCAGGGATTCAATCACGTAGCAGCAAATTGTAGCGAAAGTATGAAAAACAGGGCGCAATTGAGAATATGTCCAGGAGGAAATTTCAGTCGTTATCGTGGAGGAAATAAGAGACCATATCCTGAAACAGAATACTCCTCGTTAAACACGCGTGAATGAGCGGCAACGAGAATGAGTGCAACATCAGACAGAGAAAAATTATACGATGTAAGTGAGAAAAATGGGAACGAAATAAACGAACGTGAGGATAGTAATTATCGTACACGCCTGTTGGATTCCGCGTCTACATGCCATATGACTAATAACGAATTAATTTGTGACAACTTAGTTGAAGAAGGATGTAAAATTAGTATGGCAGGCGGCGAAGGAATGATGTTTACCTCGAAGTGAATCGGAGATGTCACAGACAAACAAGCTTCTAGCACTAATGGTTTAGAAATGAAAAATGTATTGCACATACCAGAATTGAATTACAATTTAACTTCAGAAGCAAAGACACCTGACAATGGCTATGACGTAAATTTCAATAAATATGGAGCAATATTCTACAACCAATTAAGTGGTATTCAAGCGACCGCGGTAAGGGAACAAACTGCGTATTATGTGAGGACATCTATAAACCTTGAGTGGACTGCGGCAGTATCGACCGTAAATGAGGTATGACACACGATTGTGATATGCAAATAAGGAACTGCAAGAAGAAAGGAGAAGAAAGAATCTGGCATTATGGACGGATAGTCCGTGGAACATGGCATGCGAAACATGTGTACAAGGAGAAGCATGTAAAGTGCCGCATCCGCGAGATAATGCTGTATGGACGTACCGAATTTTAGAATTATGGCATACAGATGTGATAGGACCAATCAAACCCTCATCATAAGGAAAGAAATGTTACGTATTAAGTATCGTCGATGATTATTGGAGAAAGATGTTTATACAACTTCTCAGGGACAAAAGTGAAGCTGATGAGGAACTAAAAAAAAAAGAAAATTAAAGGAAAATCGGACGGAACTACGGTTGAAGAGGATTAGGGCAGGCAATCGTGGGGAATATATTGGAAAATGGCTAGAGAGCTGGTTTCTGTCAAAAGGAAATGTTCACGAATTGAGTCCTCCCATGACACACGAATGAAACGGAATTGCAGAGAGAGCGAACAGGGCGATCACCGAAATAACCACGACGATATTGGTAGGTTCAAAATTAAGCCTCATTTTTAGGTAGAAGCAGGGAATAGAGAGGTACACATTCGAAATCGGATCAAATCGCGGGAAAAAGATAAGACAAGTTATGAGATTTTGTACAGAAAGTAAGCTAACATGAAGCACATGCGACGATTTGGGTTTATAGCGTATTTAATAATTTAAAGGAGAACCTAAGGAGAAATTTGAAGTAAAGGCTTTAGAATGAACATTTGTGTGATACAACGAAAATAATACATACAGGATATACATAACTGAAACAAAGAATGAAAAGTGCGACTGTGACGTATGATTTGCTGAAGAAAGGAACGGATGTGACACTCTTCGATACAAAGGAGGTAAAGATGAAAATAATGAAAACCTGATTCCTGTTAATATTGATGCAGAAAGAGATGATGGCGGTAACGAGGTTCCTCAAGGAAACTTTGGAGACGAAGGACAATTATGAATTGGGATGTATGGAGAGGAAAGTGCCAGTGACGAAGAAAGAAGAGATTATGGGGATACAAGAATTGAAATTGACAACGATGAAGGTACGAGGGTATGGCAAAATGATGAAAATCAAGAAATAACTGTTGGAGAAGTAGAACCGACAGGCGGAGAATGGTCTGGAAGATCGAAGAGTGTGACGAAGGAGCCAGTTGGAGCCAAAGTGCATCTGAGGAAACGTGAAGAAGAAGAATAGGATGAACAGAGGAACATAAGAAGTTCTTCAAGGATTGAAATTAAAAGATCAATGAGGAGTGTTGAGGAAAAATTTCCTGTTACTACAGCACAGGCACGACAGTCTCCTGAACGGGATCACTGGGGAGCAGCAATGAAGAGAGATATAGAATCATTACAGAATCTTCATGTGTGGCATGTAGTGAATCGACCGAAAGATAATAAGGTGTTTAAGTGTAAGTGGATTTTTAAGATAAATGAAGATAATGAAAGCTCAGAAAGGAGATACAAAGCACGATTTGTGGCTTTAGGTTGTGCTCAAAGACCTGGAATAGATTTGGAAGAGACATTCTCACCGAAAATTAGAATAGAGGTATTGCGATCGTTATTCAGCACACATGCAGAACATAAAAGAAAAATAAATTGTTAAGACGTAAAGACTGCATCCTTGCATGGAACTTTTGACGAAGAATTGTACATGGAGGTAACTGATGGTATTGAGAGAAACAGGGACATGTCTGTAGACTAAAGGGGATTGTCCATAGGCTGAAGCACGCAAGTAGGCGCTGGGATAAATATTTAACTGATACTTAGTTACAGATTAGTTTAAAACTGTGTGTACGTGATCCATATCTACTCCTTATAAGCGAAGGGAACACATTTCTCTACTGTGGCATACACGTGGACGATATGACCGTAGTCAGTAGTGAAGGTCTATTTGAAGAAAAATATATTTATATATTAAGAGATCGCATAGAATTAAAGAACCGTAGTGTAAGTAAGCAATTGTTGGGAATAGAATTAAATTACCAAGATGAAAAATTAGTCATTAGACGACAAAATTATATGAAACATTTGTTGAGAGCATATGGAATTAGTGATTGTTTTGCGGTAAGTACGCCTATCTATGTAAATCAGAAATTGAGGAAAGATGATGGCAGTCGGACGAGAGATGAATAAAACTACCAAGAGCTGATTGGATGATCAATGTCTCTAAGCGTATCAACTAGACACGATGCTTCCTTTGCACTATGTTCTCTATAAAAATATAGCAAGAGCCCAGGAACATTGCGCTTGAACGCATTGAAGGGAGAACTCCGATATCTGAAAGGGGCAACAGATTATAAAATGGAACATGGGAACACAGGTCAGAAGAAGGTGTTAATCTGTAACGCAGATGCTTCGTGGGACAGCAATACGGATGCCAAGGCTTTCATTGTTACTTTGGTTTACCGAAATGAAGATCTGGTCTATTGGAGAAGTAAAAAGCTTGCGGCAGTTGCATTCTCTTCTACTGAAAGTGAAATGGAGGCGATGATTGGACGATTAAATGAAATCTGATGGATGAGTGGTTTTTTTAAACTGATGGTAATGCCGTGAATGCAAACTTTCGAAATGCGTTAACTTAAATGCGGTTAAATTGGTAAACGGTGGTATCTTTAAAACGAAAACACAATTACTCAACAAGAAGTATCATTATATTACAGAAATTGTACCGAAATTTATAGTGATAGTGACACATGTAACCAAAGAAGCTATGGATGCAGATTGCATGGCTAAAGCGTAGAGTGAACCAAATTCATCATAGTATATAAAAAACGTCATGGGTGTAAGTACCAGAGGAACCAAGGGGGAGGTCGTGCTAGTGGTTACATAGATTTCTGAGTATAAGTGTGTTGGGATGAGTGGAGTTGGTATGTGTGGGATTCGAATGTGTAATGGATCCAGGTCATTATTGTCATGGTACTTGTCATAGTGTAATAGGCATAAGTGTGAAGAATGGTTGCGTGGGCTGATATATGTGTGTGACCAGTATGACCAAGGGTTGTGAAAAACATTTAGTGCTTGCAGGACAGTCAACAGAAGAAGACATTGTGTTTAAGGGGGTCCCGTATAGATTATATAGTATTTAAGAGCGAGTCTACATTTCTAATTCAATTATAGTTTGTGTTCTGCTATTAAAGGTTTAAATGAATACTGTTATTATTTCATCCTCCACTAGCACCTGTATAGTACGATTATGGCTGGAGACATTTGCAATTGACTGTGCGGTTCCTAGTATATCCTCCAACAGGGCACTCTAGTCGTTGGGTTTACATTATCAGTGATGATTTGTATACTATAGACATTCTAGAATGACAAAAGGCAGACCAGCTATAGCTTGAGGTGTTAACAATTGACATAACAGTACAACAGAACAGCCATCATCACAGTACTGCAGCCTTTGTATGAATCTGTTCACTGATGATTTAAATCACACAGTAGTTCCAGAGTAATACCTGTATACATCAGTAATGGCTTCAGATATTTACAATTTCCAGTTCGGCAGTTGGTACATTCACGAGCAGAGTACGGTTGCCGTTGGATTAATTTTTTCTGTGATGATTTTAATTCTATAGCTACCCCAGAATGACAAAAGGCAGATACATTACATTTCGAGATGTTGATAACTGACAACAGAGTATTGCGGGCAGCCATCATGACTGTTGTGTGGCAGCTGCATTAATTTGTGCACTGACAATTTGAAGTACACTGCAGTTCTAGAGCAATCCATGTATAGAACAGGTATGCCTAGTGGTATTTACAATTGACAGCACGGTACTTACTACATACACCAAAACAGCCATGTAGACGATGGATTAATTCATTCAATGATGAACTGTATTCTGTAGCAACTATAAAATGACAAATTACTGATCAGTTACATCGCCGGGCATTAACAACTGACACAGCAGTACTGGGTACAGCTATCACCACAGTAAAGTGGGCGTTGGATTTATATGATCACCGATGCCTGACAGTCTTCCGCAATTTTGGAACCATCAATGTATAGCACGTTTGTGGCTAGAGATATGTGCATTTGAGAGTATGCTACTTAGCACGTGTACCAACAAAGCACAGTTGCCGTCGTATTAATCAATTCACTGATAATGTGTATTCTGCATCAACTCCAGAGCGAAACGAGACAGATCCACTATATCCCGAGATATAAACGGTTGACAACACGGTGCTGAGTGCAGCCATCATCACAGTAATGTAGCAGTTGGAATAATATATTAATTGATGATATGTATTGCAAAGCAATTCTAGAGTAGTCAATGCAAAGCACGGGTACGTCTAGAAATATCTACAATTGACAGTACGGTACATAGTACATTTTCCAACAGAGAAAATTAGCCGTTCCATTAATCTGTACACTGACGACTTATATTCCACAGCAATCCCAGAGTGAAAAGGCAGATGCACTACCCCTCGATGTATAAACAATTGACAACATAGTACAGAGTACAGCCATCACCACAATACCTTAGAAGCTGGACAAATTTGTTCACTGATGACTTTAATTCCATTCTCGTTCTAGATTAACCAATGTACACATCAGATATGGCTGGAGATATCAACAACTCGCAGTACGATGGTTGGCACATTCACCAATAGCTGACTGTAGCCAGTGGAATAGCCTGTTCAGTGATGATTTAAAACCCATTGGAATCCTCGAATGACAAAAGACTGATCCATTTCCTCTCGAGAAATTAACAACTGATGAAACAGTACTGAGTGCAGCCATCTCCACAGTACCTTAACCGTTGGACTAATTGCTTGACTGATAACTTAGTTTTAACAGGAATCCGTGAGTAATAAATGTACAGTGCGGCTTTGGCTAAAGATATTTACAATAGACGGCATCGTAGTTAGTACATCAACCAACAGAACACTATGGCCGTTGGATCAATGTATTTATGGGTGATTTAGGTCATATAGCAATTCTAGAATGGCAAATAGCTGAACCGTTATAGCTCGAACAGATTACAATTAACACGGCAGTACTGTGTACAGCAACCATCACTGTACTATATTATTTGGATTAATTTGTGCACTGATCATGTAAATTCCAAAGCAAGCCTACAGTATTCAATGTATGGTACGGTAATAGCTGGAGATATTTACAGTTGACAGTACGTTTCATAATAGACCCATCGGTGGAGCACTGCAGCCATTTGATTGATCTGCTCAATGACGATTTAGATTCCATAGCAATTCTAGAGTGACAAGAGACAGATGCGATATCGATCAATACATTAACAACTGACAATAGAGTACTATGTAAAGGTAACATCACAGAACTGTAGCCGTTATATTAATTCTTCCACGGATAACATATGTTCAACAGTAGTTCCAGAATTATCGATGTCTTCATTAGCTACGGTTAGGAACATTTGGAATTTCCAGTATGGCAGATGCTACATCTACCAGAAAAACCCTGTGGCCGTTGGATTAATCTACTCAGCGATGACTTATATTCCTCCGTACTTCTAAAGTAATCAATGTATACATCAGTTATGCATAGAGACATTTACAGTCCCCAATTCCGTAATTGGTGCATCCGCCAATAGAACACTGCTGCCGTTCTATTAATCTGTTCAGTTATTGCTTAGGTTTCCCATGATTTCTAGAATAATCAATTTATACCTCACGTACAGCTAAACATATTTACTGTTCTCAGTCCAGTAGCTGGTGCATCCACAAACACAGCAATGTAGCCGTTGGGCTATGCAGTTCCGTAATGATTTAAGTTCTACTGCATCTCTGGAATGGCAAAGGTCTGATCCGTTGGAGTTCGAGATATTAACAATTGACATAACGTTACTGGGTGCAGCCAGAGCGCAGTGATGCAGCCACAGTAGTTCTAGAACGATCAAAGTATACATCAGTTATGGCTAGATATATTTACAATCCCCAGCAAGGTATTTGGAAAATGCACCAGTAGAGTGCTGTAGCCTTTGGATTAATTTGATCACTGATGACTTTATTTCCACAGTAGTTCTAGAATGATCAATGAACACATCAGTTATGGCTAGAGATATTTATAGTACCCAGTACGGTATTTGACGCTTCCACCAAATGAGCAATGTAGACGCTGGAATAATTTGTTCACTGTTGATGTAAATTCCAAAGCTCAATCTAAGTTATAAACGTATAGAGTGATCATGTTTGGAGATATTTACAATTCCCAGGTCGTTAGTTGGTACATCCACTAATAGAGCCATGAAGCCGTTTGTTTACCCAGTTCAACGATTATCTAGATTCTGTAGCATCTCTAGAATGACAGAAGACTGGTCCGTTGTAGCCCGAGATATTAACAATTGACATAACAGGACTCAGTACAGTCGTCACCACAGGACTGAAGTCTTTTGAATAATTTGATCACTGATGATAAAAATTCCGGGGCTGTTGTAGAATCAGCTATTCATAGATGTGTTATTGCTAGACTCAATTACAGTAGACAGTACTATACCTGGTATCTCAACCTACAGAGCACTGTTACGGTAGGATTAATCTGTTCATTGTTGATTTAAGTTTAACAGCAATTACAGAATAATAAATGTATACATCAGTTATGGTTAGACACAATTAATATTGACAGTTCGATACTTGGTGCATACACCAAAAGTGCACTGCAGCCGTTGGATTATTCTGTTCACTGATGCTTTAAACGCTATAGCAGTTCCAGAATGAACAACGGGTGCATCAGGTATCCTTAGTTTTATGGACAAATAGCAATACATTTCGGAGTGTAGCCGACTACACAATATTACAGCCGTTGAATTAATATATTCGCTGTCCATATAAGTTACGCAGCAACTGTAGAATGGTAAATGGATAGCGCAACTGTCGCTGGAGAAATTGAGGCATGACAGAGCAGCAGAGATAACACCCATCAGAACAGTACTGTAGCCGTTGCATTTGTTTGATCACTGACGACCTAAATTCCACAACAATTCCAGAGCAACTAAGGTACTGGTCAGTAATATCTTGAGATATATACTATATGCAGTACGGTGCTTAGTGCATCAAACAACGGATTACAGTAGCCATTGGAAAATCTGTTCGCTGGTGATATAAATGCTATGGCAATTCTATAATGAAATAGGAAAGACATATTTCATTCGAGATGTTAGCATTTGACATTCCAGTGCTGGGTAGAGGAATCACCACCGTTCTGTAGCCGTTGGAATAATTTGTGCAATCATGATTTGTATACTACAACAATTGTGGAATGAGCAATGTATACAACTGTTATGTCTCATGACATTTGCAATTGACTCTACGGTACTTAGCACATCCACGAGCACAGCACTGCAACCTTTGGGATAATCTATTCAATGATGATACATACTCTGCACCCACCCTAGAATGACGAGATACAGATCCGTTATCCCCAAGTCATTAGCAATTGACAACACGCTTCGGAGCACAGCCATTATAGCAGTACCCTTCCCGTTGGACCAATTTCTTCCTTGATATCTTAAATTACACAGCCATTTTGGAATAATCAATGCATAGTGCGGATAGGGATGGAGATATTTACTGTTTACATTGAGGTACTTAATAAACTCACCAACATATCTCTGTTTGCTTTCGGGTTAACCTATTCACAGATGACTTATGTCCTACGGCAACTCTAGAATGAAAAAAGAGAGAACCATAATCCCGATAGATATAAACAATTGACAACGCGGTACTGAGTACATCCATAGTCACAGTACGGTAGCAGTTGCACTACTTTGTCTTCTGGTGACGGAAATTCCGAACAAATTCTAGAATAATAAATACATAGTACTGTTACGGCTACAGACATTTATAACTGACAGTACGGAACTCAGACCATCCACCAACAGAATTGTGTATATTTTGGATTAATATGTTCACTGATAATTCAGACTGCGTAGCAATTCTAGAAAAACAAAACACAGAATCATTACCACACCAAGAAATAGCATTTGACATGGCAGGACTGAGTACAGTCATCACCACATTACAGTAGCCATTTGGTTGCTTCATTCACGCGTGAATTAAATTCTCCAGCATGTTTAGTGCGGTTATTGTCAGAGACATATGCAGTCGGCAGTACGGTAGCTAGTACATCCACTAACGGAGGACTGCAGCGGTTCGATTAATCTGATAACTGACGAAATATTTCCTGCAGCAGCTCTAGAATTTAAAATGACTGGTCCATTATCCCTCGCGTTATAAACAATTTACAACACAGTACTGAGTACAGCAACCATCAATGTCCTGTGGATTTGGATCGCTTGTTCACTGATGAAGTGAGCTCCAAAGCAACTCCAGAATAACCAATGTATACAATAGTTATGGCTAGAGGCAATTTCAATTAACTGTATAGTACTTGGCACACCTACCAATAGAGCACTGTAGACGAAGGATGAATCTGTCCAATGATGATTTATATTCTCTAGCAATTACAGAATGGCAAAAGACCGATCCACTATCCCCGGAAGTAAAAACAGCTTGCAAACACAGTACTGAGTTCAACCATAATGGAAGAGTTGTAGAATTGCATGACATGATCGCTGATGAACGAAATTCTCAAGCAATTCCAGAATAGTCAATATATAGTGCTGTTATGGCTAGAGACATATACAACTGACAGTGCGGTGCTCAGTGCAAGCTCCAAAATAGCACTGTAGTTAATGGAGTAATCTGTCCACTAATGATTTGTATTCCCCAGCAATTCTAGAATGTCAACATGCGGATCCATTATCGCTGTAGCAATTCACAATTGACATTCCAGGACTGAGTGCTGCAATAATAACAGTATCGTAGGTGTTCTACTGCTTTGTCCAATGATGACGTGATCGACAATCCAATTTTATGTTAATGAATATATAGTACTGTTCTGGACAATGATATTTAGAATTGACAGTAAGGTACTTAGTACATCCGCCAGCAGTGGGCTGCAGCCGCTGGCATAATCTGCTCAATTATGATATAGATTCTAGAGTAATCCTGAAATGACGACAGAGAGATCCAGTGCCGCTCGAGATATTATCAATTAATGTGGCATTACTGAGTTCAGCCATCATCACAGTGCTGTATACGTTGGATTATTTTTCCACTGGTGATGAACCCTCTGCGGCCATTCTAGAGTATTCTATGTATAGGACGGTTGTGGCCAGAGACACTTACAATTGATATAACCGTGCTCAGTAGATACACGAAAAGAGCACTATACCCGATGGAATAGTATGCTCAATGGTGATTTAGACACTGTTGCGACTCTAGAATGACAACGTACATATCCATTACTTCTCCAGGCATTAACATTGGACACAGAAGAACTGAGTATAGCCATGATAACCGTAACGTATTTGTCGGATCAATTTCTTCACTGATGAAATTTCTTCTACAGCATGTCCACAATAACCTATGCACAGCACGGCAATTACTAGAGGTACCTAAAATTGCAAGTAGCGTACGTATACATCCATCAACGGAGCACTGTAGCCGTTGGATTGTTCTGTGCGATGACGATATGTATTCTATTGCCAATCTGGAATGACAAAAGACTGACTGATTAATGCTCTCTGATATTAGCAGATGACAACACGGTACTGAGTGGATCCGTCTTATCATTACCATAGCCGTTGGATTAATTTGCTTACTGACGACCTAAATTTCACAATATTTCCAGAATAATCAATGTATGCATTAGTTATGCCTAGAGACATTTACAATTCTAAGGACGGTAGTTTCTACGTCCACAAATAGAGCACTGCATTCGATTGATTAACATTTTCAGTGATGACATAAGTTAAATTGCATTTCTAGAATGGCAAAGTGCTGACCCGTTATCTCTCGAGACATTAACAATTGACGGAACAGTACTCAATGCGTCCGTCATCTCAGTACCATGGCTTTCGGGCTAATTTACTCACTCATAGGTTATATCTAACGGCAATTCAAAAATAGTCAATTTAATCTACGTTTATGGCTAGAGATACGTACAATTGACTGTACGGTACTTAGTACGTCGAATATAAAGAGCACGGTAGTCGTTGTATTTACCTGTAAGATGTTGATGGAGATATTATAGCAATTGTAGGATGACAAAAGACAGATCTGTTATAGCTCGAGGTGTCAAAAATTTGACATAACGTTACTGAGTGCGGCCATCATCGCAATACCGCTGCTGTTGTTTTAATTGATAATGAAAATTCCAAAGCAAGACTAGAGTAACCAATGTATAGTACTGTTATGACTAGGGACATTTGTCATCGACAGTACGTTTTAGAGTACATCCACCAACAGAGCACAGTGACCGTTGGTTTAATAAGTTCGATTTTGATTCATACTCTATAGCACTACTGGGATCACAGATAACGGATCCATCACAACTCTTGATACTAACAACAAACAACACAGTACTAAGTACAGGCATCATCACTGTATTGAAGCCGTTGCATTCGTTTGTTCTCTGGTGACGTAAGTTCCACAGCAGTTCAAGAAAAGTCTTGTATGCATCAGTTAGGGCTAGAGACATTAACAATTCCCAGTACGTTAGTTGTTGCAATCACCAATAGAGCACTGCAGCCGTTGGGTTAGTCTGCTCAGTGATGACGTAAATTCTATTGCAATTCGATAATGACAAAGAGCACACCCACTAGCGCTCTTTACATTAGTAAGTGATAAACAGTACTGAGTACAGCCGTCATCACATTACTGTACCGGTTTGATTGATTTGTCCACTGCTCAACCAAATTCCATAGCATGTCTAGACTCATCAATGTATAGTACGCTTACGGCTATAGACATTTACATCTGTGAGTGCGGTCCTAAATACATCCACCACCATAGAACTCCAGCTGTTGGATATATTTGCTCAATGATGATTTGTATTCTATAGCAGTTCTAGAATGGTAGAAGATCGATCCGTTATATTTCGTGTCATTAACAACTGACATCTACGTACTATCTACAGCCATTACAACAGAATAGTGGCCGTTGGACTAATTTGCCTGCTCACGATTTAAAGTCCACGACAGTTCTAGAATAATCAATGTGTAGTACGGTTATGGCTGGAGGAATCTGCAATTGACAGAACAGTACTCACTACATTCATTAAAGAGAGCAGAGTAGCCGTTGGATTAGCCAGATGAATGGTGATACAGATTCTGTAGCAAGACTACAATGACAAATGGCAGATCCGTTCTATCTTGAGATATTAGCAATTGGTATAACGGTACTGAGTACAGCCATCATTGCTACACTGCAGACGTTGGACTAATCTGTCCACTGGCGATTTACATTCCATAGTGTTTCAAGAATAGTCAATGCATGCATAGGTTTTCGCTAGAAGTATTTGCAATTCTCAGTGCGGTACCCGCTACATAGACCAATAGAACACTCTAGCTGTTGGATTAATGTGCTCAGTGATGGTATAAATTCCACAGTAGTTCTAGAATCATAAATGTATGTGTCAGATATGGACAGAGACATTTACAATTGGTAGTACGGCGGTCAGTGCATGCGCCAACAGATCACTGTATCCGTTGGATTCACATCATCAGTGAGTACTTATACTCCACGCCAGTGCTACAGTAATCAATGTATATGTCAAATGTGGCTAGTGACATTTGCAATTGTCAGTGCGGTACTTGGCACATCCACCATCGGAGCAGTGTAGCCATTCGGTTAATCTGCACAGTGCTGATAACTCTACAGCAATTCCAGAATGACTAAAGACAAGCCCATTATCGCTCGGGACATTAGCAATTGACAACACAGTACTGAGTATAGCCAACATCACAGTATAATAGTAGTTGGTCTAACTATTCAACTGGCGAAGTAAGTTCCACCGCAACTCCAGGTTAATCATTGTAAAGAAGTGTTATGTCTAGAGGTATTTACAATTAGCAGGACGTTGCTTAGTGTATTCACCAACACAGCACTGCAGCCATTGGTTCCATCTGTTTGCTGATGATTTAAGTTATGTTGCAATTCTAGTATGAAGGATGGATAGAACATATATCGATATTGGCATTGACAAGTGGCAATACAATACCGAGTATAGTCGTCTACACAATACAATAGGAATTGGACTTATCCGTTCACTGATCATCTAAGCCCACCAGCATTTATTGAATCATCAAGGGATAGAGCAATTGCCTCTGGAGACATTGATGTATGTCAATACGGTGTTGTGCAAAGCCGTCACGAGGGCACAGTGACCGTCTTACTACTTTGCTCACTGATGTAAACGCAATTCCAGTACAGTCAACGGATAGGACGGTTATGGCTTTGACGTTTGTAGTTGACAGTGCGGTACGTAGTACATTTACAAACAGAGCACCGTTGCGGTTGTGTTAATCTGCTCACTGATGGTATATATTCTATAGCAATTCTAGAATGAAAAAAGGCAGACGCCTTATCCCTCGAGGAAGAAGCATTTGACAACACAGTACTGGGTACAGACATTATCACAGTTCTATAGCCGTTGGACTAATCTGCACAATGATAATTTATATTTAACAGAAATTCTAGAATCATCAGTGTGTATAACGGTTACGGCTAGAGATATTCACAACAGACAGTACGGTACTCAGTACATCGATCAGCAAAGGCGTGTAGCCGTTAGATTAAAATATAGAGTTATGATCTATATTCTGTAGCATTTCTAGAATGAGAAAGGGTAGATCCGTTGTAGCTCGAGACATTAACGATCGCTCACTTATGGCTTAAATTCCACGGTTTTCCTAGAATTATAAATTTATACGTCATTTATGCACAAGGATATTTGCAGCTGCCAGAACGGTAGTTGGTGTATCCACCAAGAGAGTACTGTAGCCGTTGCATTAATAATTTCAGCGATGATTTATATTAAAAGGCATGTCTAGGGTAGTCAATTTATAGTATGGTTATGGCTACGGTTATTCACAATTGACAGTACGGTTCTTAGCACATTCATCAACAGGGCATTGTGAGCGTTGGATTGATGTGTTCAATGATGATCTAAGCTCTATTGCAAATCTGTAATGATTAAAGCATAAGTTAGCCATGCGCGTAAATATTACTAATTGACAACACCTGCTGAGTATAGTCATGGAAGCATTGTTACAGCAATTGTGATAACCTACTTTAAGCCGATCCAGTTTATATTGCTGCTATAGAATGATCACTGTATATATCACAGCCAAGGGCATTGACAATTGAAAGCACAGCACTGTGTATAGCAATCTAAACAGTACTTCATCCATTGGATAAATCTATTCGCTAACCATTTTTGTCTACTGCAACTGTAGAATAATCAATGGATAGATTTATTTTCGCTAGGGTTATTGACAGTGCATAATAAAGCTCAGAGTGCGGACATCGACGCGAAGATATAGCCGATTAATGAATCCAAGCACAGCTGACTAAAATTCTGTAACAATCCCGTAATGACAAATGAGGACCATCTATCGCTATAAATAGCATGCATTGACAATACAGTACAAAGCACAGGCATTAAATTGTACTTTATCCGAGCTATTAATGTATTCACCGGTGATCTAAATTCTACAGCATTCCCAGAACTACAAAAGGAATTTCAATTATAGCTGAAGATAGTAATCGTATACAATACATTGCGGGCTACTGCAATTAACGCATTGCTGAGTTTGTTGGATTAATCTGTTCACTGATGTTTTAAATTATACAGCAAATCTAGAATGTCAAAGGAAATATATATTGTCTCTCGAGACATTCACAATTGACCACGCAGTGTTGAGTCGATCAATCTAGGCAGAAATAAAGCAAAAGCATCAGCCTGTGCTACGATGCGCTAAGCTACATTACTATTCTAGAATGACCTCTGGATAGATCAATTATCGCTAGGGATATTGACAACTGAAAGCACGTCACTGTGTGTAGCAGTCTAAGCAGCACTACATCAATTGGATTAACCTGTTCGATGATTATCTGAGTTCCGCAGTAATTGTAAAACGACTAATGAATTCGACAATTATCTCTAGATTTATTGACATAAAACAATAAAGGACTGTGTGGAGCCATTTATACAGTTTCGTAGCAATTGGAATAATCAGTCATCAGAGCATATAACCTCCTCTGCAATTCAGGCATGAACAAATGGTGCTTGAATCGTTGCTAGAGGTATTAATAATACGCAACGCTGTATTGGGTACATTCATTATCAGCATGCTCTAATAGCGGGATTAATTTGTTCACTGATGAGTTTAACTACACAGCAACTCTGGAGTAATAAATGACTCGATGTATTGTAGCTAAGGATATTTGCAACTGATAGTATGGTGCCTAGTACATCTACCGACACAGCCCTGTTGCCATTGGATTAATCGGTACACTAGAGATATATATTCTACAGCAATTCTAGAATGAAAAAATACAGATCCATTATCCCCCGAGATATTAACGACTGACAAAGTTAAACTGAGTGCCGCCATCAAGACATTAACGTAGGCGTCGGAATAACTTGTTCATTGACGACTTAGATTCCAAAGCAATCCCAGAAATATTCTCGTACTGTACCGTTTTGGCGGGAAGCATTTACAGTAGACAGTACGTTACACTCTACATACATACTTGATTAATGTGTGCGCTGATGATTTATGTCCCATAGCAGTTCGAGAATGAGATAAAGACAGATTCATTATGCCTCGAGATATTTGGAGTGGACAACACAGCACATTATGGAGCCATCAAAACGGTAATGTAGTAGATGAATAAATATCAGCGTTGATGATGTAAATTCCTCAATCACTCTGGAAAACTAATGTATAGTCCGGTTGTGGGTACAAATATTTACAATTCACATTACGGTACTTATTACATCCAATAGCAGATTTCTGCACCCGCAGGCTTGACCTCATCAATGATGATTTTTCATCTGTAATGATCCTAGAATGACAAATTGCTGGCCCAGAATATCACCAGGTATTAACAATTGACATAACCGGAGCCAATACATACATCAACGGAGTAAAGTAGTCCATGGAAAAACTTATTCACTGATGACATACATTCCACTGCAATTCTGGAATAATAGGTCCATAGAACGGTTATTTCTAGAGATATCTAGTGCTGACACTGCGGTACTCAGTGAATCCACCAGCAGAGCACAGTAGCATTTGGATTAATCTGTTCAATGGTCATTCAAATTTTGTAGCAATTATAGAATGAGAAATGACAGATCCATTAGCCCTCGAGATATTATCAATTGACAACACGGTACTGAGGGCAGCTGTCTTGTCAATTCTGTAGCGGTTGGAATATATTGTTCATTGATTATTTCAATTACACAGACAGTCCACAATCGCCACTATATAGTACGGTCAAGCCAAGGGTTATTTACAACTGAGAGTACGGCACTCAGTACATCCACCATGAGAGCACTATAGCCGACGGACTGTACTGTTGAGTGATGATTGAGACTTTATAGCATATCTATAATGCCCAACCACGGATCCATTACATCTCCAGGAATTAATAATTGACATAGCAGAATTCAGAGCAGCCACCATCACAGTAACGCAGGCATTCGATTAATTTGTTCACTGATGACGTAAGTTATAAGGCAATTCTTGAATAGTCAATGCAGGGTACAGATACGGCTAGAAATATTTATAATTGAGATTACGGTACATAGTAAATACACCAACAAAGCATTGTAGCTGACGGATTTTATGTTTTATAATGATATAGATATTATGACAATTCTAGAATGACAACGGATGTATCCATTATCGATGAAGATATTAACAATCGACAACACAGTGCTGAGTTCAGCCATCATCAATGTACTGCAGCAGTTGGATTACCCTGTTCATTGATATATTAACTTCCACAGCCATTCCAGAATAATCAATGCATAGTACGGTTATGGCTATGAATGTCTGCAATTGACCCTACGTTGCACATGCCATTCACCAAATGATCAATCTAGCCGTTGCATTAATATATCCAATGACGATATATATTCTACAGCATTTCTAGAATGGAAAAAGACTGACCAATTTTCCCTCGAGCCATAAACGTTTGAAGACCAAGTACTGAGTACAGCAATCATCACAGGACTGTAGCAGTAGGATTACTTTGTACACACATTGCATAAATTATATATCAATTCTCGAGTAACGAAACACTTATCCATTATCCCTCGACATATTAACAATAGACAACAGGGTACTTATTACAGCCATCACCACATTACCGTACCCGTTCGAGCACATTGTGCATTGATCATGTAAGTTCCAAGGAAATTCTAGAATAAACGACGCATAGTACTGTTATGACTAGTGATTTATATATATTTGATAATGTCGTACTAAGTACATCTTCCATCAGAGCGCTGCAGCCGTTGGATTAATCCGTTCACTGATAATTTATATCCTGCAGCAACTCCAGAATGAAAAATGGCAGATCCATTGTCGCCCTAGATATAAACAATTGACAACACAGTACTGAGCGGAGCCTTCAACGCAGTATCGTAGCATTCGCAATACTTTGTAAACTGGTGATGAATATTCCAAAGCAATAATAGAATAATCAATGTATGGAAAGGTTATGACCGGAGATACTTACAATTGACAGTACGAGACACATTACATCCACCAATGGAACACTGTGGCTAATAAAGTAATCTGTTCAATGATGATTTGGATTCGGTTGCAAATCTAGAATGACAAAATATAGATACAGTACCGCACCAGACATTAACAATTGACATAGCCGGACAGACTACAGTCATCATCACAGTAAATTAGGCGTTGGATTAATTGGTCCATTGGTGACTTAAATCCCACAGCCACTCCGCAATAATTAATGCAGAATACGCTTATGGTTGGAGGTGTTTACAACTGATATTACGGTACTCAGTACACACACCAGCTTTGCGCTGCAGCATTTAGATTAATCTGTTCACAGATGATTTAAACTCTATAGCTGTTTTAGAATGATCAGCGGATGGGGAAAATATCGGTAGTGGTATTAACAGGTCACAATACGGTACTGAGTGCAGCCATCTACACAATACTGTAGACATTGTAATAATCTGACCTCTGAATATCACAGTTCTTCAGCAATTGCAGAATGATCAATGGATACGCAGCTATCGCCGGAGAAATTTTCAGATGTTTATGCAGTACAGAGTATAGCCTTCAGCAGAAGAGAGTAACAGTTTAATTTGTATGCTGACGGTTGATTTGCACTCTACAGCAATCCTGGAATGATCAGTGCAATGGCCAACGGTCGCTACTGATATAGATAAATGACAACACGGTACGGCGTGTAGTTCTCTAAATAGGCAAATAGCCATTGTATTAGTTTATCAACTCAGAGTGTACACTCCACACGACTTCCACAGTTGTCAATAATATCATATATAATCTCTGTGTACATTAACAGCTGACAATACATTGCTGAGTACATTCATCTACAAATTACTGCAACCGCTGGATTAATTTTCTCACCTATGATGAAAATTCTACTGCAGATCTGGAATTATCAATGTCTGGATCAGTTAAGCTTAGAGATATGTACAGTTGAAGGCACGGTACATAGCACGTCCGTTGGCAGAGCACAGTTGCCGTTGGATTAATCTCTTGACTGAGGATCTTTATCCTATGGCAATTCAAGAATGGCAGAGGAGAGATCCATTGCCGCTCAAGAAGTTAACAATTGACAACACTGTACTAAGTATAGCCATCATCAGAGTAACGTAGCCGCTGAATTAATTTCGTTACTAATGTCTTAAATACATCAGCAGTTCCAGAATAATCAATGCATGCATCAGCTATGGCTAGACTTATTGGCAATTCCCGGCCTGGTCGTAGGTAAATTCAGCAATGGAGCACTGCAGTCGTTTAATTTATCTGTCGAGTAATGGATTATGTTGTATTGCAACACTAGAGTGACAGAAGACAGATCAATTACCTTTCGAGACATCAAAAAAAGACAACAAGGTAGGATGAGGAGTCATTATCAAAGTACACTAGACGTTGGACTAATTTGTTTACTGACGACTTCAATTCCTCGCTACTTCAGGAGTAATCAGTGTATACATCAGCGATGGCTAGATATATTTCCAATTCCCGGTATGGTAGATGGATCATTCACCAATAGGGCACAATCGTCGTTGGATTTATATGTTCAGTGATGCCTTAAATGCTACTGCAATTCTTGAATGACAAAAGGCTGACTCATGATATCCCCGCATATTAACAATTGACGTAACACTAATAAGTACAGCCATCATCGCAGTACTGTAGCCATCGGATTAATTTGATAACTGACGACTTAAGTTCCTCTGTAGTTCTAGAATATCCGGAGATATTTGAAATACCCGGGGCGGAAGTTAATGCATCCACCAACTGAGCACTGTAGCCACAGGATAAATTCGTACACGGATGGTGTGAATTCCAAGCCAAGTCTAGAGTATCAGTGTATCGGGCGGTTGAGGCTACAGATAGATCAAGATGATATTACGGTTCTTAGCACATTCACCAACACAGCACAGTAGCCGTTGGATTGGTCTGTTCATTGATGGTATAAATTCCGTTGCAATTCTTGAACGACAAAAGACTGACCCATTATTGCTGGTGACATTAAGAACTGACTAAACATTACTGAGAGCAGGCATTATCACAGTAACGTGGCCGTTTTATTATTATGCTCACTGGTCATGTAATTTCCAAAGCTAGTCAGGAGTAATCAATGTATCCTACGGCTATGGCTGGTGGTATTTATAGTTACCAATTCGGTAGCTGGTACTTCCCTCAACAGTGCACGGTAGCCATTGAATTAGAATGTTCAAAGATGATCTAGATTCAATAGCAATTTTAGAGTGACAAGAGACAGATCCATAACCGCTCGAGATATTAAAAACTTGCAACACAGTGGTAAATGCATTCATCATCGCAGTACTGTAGAATTTGGATTAATTTGATCACCTATGCCGTAAATTACACAGCAGCTCAGGAATAATCAATGTACATATCAGTTATGGCTAGAGATATTTAAAGCACCCAGCGCGGTAGTTGATGAATCCACAATCTGAACACTGTAGCCGTTGGGTATATTTGTTCACTGATGAATGTAAATTCCAAAGCAAGACTTGAGTAATCAATGTATAGTACGGTTATGGCTGGATATATTTCGAAATGAAAGTACGGTACTTTGAACATTCAGCAACAGATCGCTGTAGCCGTTGGCTTGTTCTGTTCAATGATGATTTGTTCTATTGCATTTCTAATTAACAAAGGCTGACCCATCATCGCTCGAGACATTAACATGTGGCGAAACGGTACTGAGCAGTGTCATCATTACGGTACTGTAGATGTTGTATTAAATTATTCACTGGTGATATAAATTTCAAAGCAAGTTTATAGAAATCAATATATGTTACCTTTACGGCTGGGGATATTTACATTTCCAAGAACGGTAGTTGGTACGTCCACCAGCAGAGCCCTGAAGCCGTTGGATAAATCCGTGAAGTGATGATTACTTTTGCAATGCAAGTGTAGGGATACCAATGCATTGTACGGTTGTGGCTGGAGTTATTTACAATTGAGGGTACGGTTGTTAGTACCTCAGTCAACAGAGCACTGTAGCCGTTGGAATGATCTATTCAATGGTGACTTTGATTATATAAGAATTCCAGATTGTCAAGAGACATGTCTATCATAACTCGAGGTACAGTTATACAACACGGTACTAAGTACAAGCATCATAACAGTAATGTAGCGGTTGCATTAATATGTTCCATAATGATGAGAACGCCATAGCAATTCTAGAGTAATCGAAATATGGTTCGGTTATGGTTGGAGATATTCACAATTCCCAGAGCGGTGGATAGCATGTCTACCAATAGAGCACTGAAGCCATTGGATAATCTGATCGGTGAAGACATATATACTTTTGCAATCCTAGAATGACAAAGGCCTGACTAATTATCGCTTTAGACATTA
This sequence comes from Eufriesea mexicana, assembly GCF_001483705.2. Lineage (NCBI taxonomy): Eukaryota > Metazoa > Arthropoda > Insecta > Hymenoptera > Apidae > Eufriesea > Eufriesea mexicana. The sequence goes on along the minus strand of NW_016908637.1, from coordinate 1,339,130 downwards.
ACAAGTGACGAAACAGACTTGAGTACAGTAATCATCACAGTACCTTAGCGGTTTGAATAATTTCTCCACTGTTAACTTATGTCCAACAGCAAATCCAAAATAATAAGTATATAGTACGGTTATGGCTGCAGACACTTACGTTTGACAGTGCGGTATATAGAACACCCAGCAACAGAGCAGTGTAGCCGATGAATTAATCTTTTCCGCGATAATTTACGTTCCATAGCAATTGAACTGTGCCAATAGGAGTATCCGCTCTATCTCGATATAATAACAATTGACAAGACAGTACTGAATTCCGCAATCATCACAGTACTGCAGCCGCTGGGTTGGTTAGTACAGTGACGATTTAAATTCAGCAGAATTTCTAGAATAATCAATGCGTACATCAGACATGGCTAGAGTTATTTACTATTCCCCGTACAATTGTTGACACCTCGCAAAATACAGCAACGTAGCCGTTGGATAAGCCTGTTTAGTGATGATTTAAACTCTATAACAATTCTGGAATTACAAAGACTAGCCCATTACCGCTCGAGACATAAACAGTTGACGAAGCAGTAGTAGTACATTGATGGGTTGAATAACTTTTTCACTGTTAACTTAAGTTTAAAAACAATTGTAGCATAATCAACATATGGAACGGTTATAGTTACAGATATTTAAAATTGAGAGTACCGATTTTAGTACACGCATCAACGGAGCACTGTAGCCGTTGAATTAATCTTTTCAATGATACTGTATATTCTATAATAATTCTACAACGACATAAGAAGTATGCGATGTGTCTCGAGGTATTGACAGTTGACATAACGGTACATAGTGCATCCAGAGTCACAGCAATGTAGCCGCTGCTTCAACCTGATCAGTGATAATTTAAGTAACCCCATGTGTTCTAGAGTCATCAATACATACATCAGTCATGGCTAGAGTCATTTACAATTCCCAGTACGACAATTGGTGCGTCAACAAATATAGCACTGTATCCGATGGAATAAGCTGCCCTGTGATGAAACAAATTTCGATGCAATTATAGATTGATAAAGAACATAGCACAGCACCCGCTAGATGAAACTATTCACTGACGATTTATGTTCCACAGTAGTTCAAGAATAATCTATGAATGCATCAGCTATGTTTAGAGATATTTGCAAAACGCTGTACGGTAGGAGTTACATCAACCTACACAGCACAGTGACCGTGGGATTAATTTGTTCAGTGATGACTTCGATTCTAGGGCAGTTCTATAAAGACAACGGACTGATCCATTATCGCTCGAAATATAGACAATTGACGAAGGAGTTCTGACGATAGCCACCATCGCATTACTGTTGCAGTAGGACTGATTTGTTTACTGATAACACAAGTTTAACAGAAATTATAGACTAACCAATCTATTGTACCGTTATGAATAGAGATATTTTGTATCTGACCGTGCGATACTTAGTACATCCATCAGGAGACTACTCTAGGCGTTGGATTATCCTGTACACTGATGATTTTGTTTCTATAGCAATTGTAGAATGACGAAAGTCAGATCCGTCGTAGCTCAAGGTATTAAACGTTGACGAAACGGTTCTGAGTACAGTCATCATAACAGTACATTAGCCTCTGCACTAATCTGTTCACTGATTATTTATATTTATCAAGAATTCGCATATATTCGGTACATGGTACGGTTATTCCTAGAGATGTTTACAGGTGACAGAGCGGTACTTAGTGCGTACATCTAGAGAGCACTGTAGCACTGTAGCACTGTGTGTTGAACTAATTTGTTCACTGATAACTTAAGTTTAACAGCAATTCATGGATAATCAATATATAATACGGCTATGGCTGGAGAGATATTTAATTGACAGTACGGTACCTGGTACAACCATGAGCACTGCACTGTAGCTGTTGGATTAAACTATTTTATTATGACTTAGATCCCATCACAATTCTAGAATGATAAAGGCCAGATCCATTAAAGCACGACGCATTAGCTACTGTCAACGCAGTGCGAAGTACAGCCACAGTCACAGTACCTCAACCAGTGCACCAATCTGTTCAGCCACGATGTAAAATCCGCAGTAGATCCAGAATAATCAATCAATACATCAGTTACGGCTCGAGACACTTACAATTCCCAGTACGGTAGCAGGAACGTCCACCAATAGACCACTGTAGCGGTTAAGTTAACCTGTTCAATGCTGATTTAGATACTTTAGCACCTTTGAAATGACAAAAGAAAGATCCGCTATAGCACGAGATACTAGAAAATGGCGAAAGGGTAAAGAGAACAGTCATCATCACAGTACAGCACCCGTTGAATTAATCTGCTCACTGACGATTTGTATTCCAGAAAAGTTCTAGAATAATCTATGTGTTCACTAGTTGTAGGTAGAGATATTTGCAATTCCCAGTACTGTAGGCGCTACATCCACCAACAGAGCACTGTGACTGTTGGATTAATCTGTTCAGTGATGATTTAGATGCTAGTGCAATTCTAGAATGGCAAAAGGCAGGTCCATTACCGCTCGAGACATTAAGAGCAGACAAAACAGTACTGAGTACGGCCATCACCTCAGTACTGTATCCGTTGCACTGATTTGTTCACTGATGACCTAAATTCCAGAGGAAGCCTAGAGTAATCAACGTAGCGTACGGTTATGGCTAGAGATACTTACAATTCCTAGTACGGTGATTGATACATCCACATATAGAGCACTGTATCCGTTGGATTACTCTGTTCAGTGATGACATTAATACTACAGTACCTCTGGAATAGTCGATTTATACATGAGTTAAGGCTAGAGACGCTACCAATTTCCAGAACGGTAGTTTCTACGTTCACCGATGGAGCACTGTAGCCATTGGACGAATCTGTACAGCGTAGATTTACATTCCATTCCAATTCCAGAACGGCAAACGTCTGAGTCATTAACGAACGAGATATTGACAGTAGACGATGCAGTATAAGCACAGGCTCCATCACATTTCTGTAGCAGCTGTGCTAATTTTTTCAGTGACGAAACAAATCCGACACCAGCTCTAGAATAATTAATGTACGGATCAGTTATGTTTAGAGGCATTTACAATAGGCAGTACGGTCGTTCGATCATCCACCTAGAGAGCACTATACCCGTTGGACTAATCTGTGCGCTGATGACTTATACTCTACGGCGATTCTAGAATGATAAGCGGATAGATCACATACCTTCGGTGGCATCGACAAACGACAAAGCTCTACTGTGTGTAGCCATAGACAGAACATTATAGCCATAGAATTAAGCAGTTCGCTGGTCACTTAATTTGTTCAACAATAGAAGAACCATCACAGGAGGGAGCAACCGACGCTGGAGACATATGTCAGAAGAGTGCTGAGTACAGCCATCATTATAGCCCTGCATCCATTTGATTAATTTTACCATAGACGATTTATATTCCTCAGCTGCTGGAGTAAAAAAATGTATAGGTCTGCTACGTCTAGACATAGTTACACCGGTCAGTACGACACCAGGTGCATCCGCGTACACAGCACAGTAGCCGTTGTGTTGATCTGTCCACTGATGATTTAAGCTGCACTGCAATTCTAGAATGGTCTATGTATTGAACATATATCGGTTGCAGTATTAACAAATAACAACACAGTACTGAGGTTACCCATCAAAAGCGCAACATTATCGGTTGATAAATCTGTTGATTGATGGTGTAAGTTCTATGGCGACTATAGGATATTCAATGTAGAGATCTGTTATGGCTACACATAATTACAATTGCCAGTACGATACTTGGTACATCCGCCTACAGAGCACTGTAGCCGTTGTATTAATGTGTGCACTAATGATTTGAACAGTATGCAGCTTCAGGATGAGAAACTGGTAGATCAGATATCTTTAGAGAAATTGAAAAATGAAGGTAGAGTACGGATTAGCCATTTCCACAACGCTACAACCATTGAATTAATCCGTTCGCCGATCTTCTAAGTTCATCAGCAAGCGTAGAATGATGAATGGAGGGAGCAACTGTCGCTGGTGACATTGACTTATGTCAAGGCAGAACCGAGTGCAACCATCATCACAGTACTGTAGCCGATCTATTAGTTTATTCCCTGATGATGTAAATTCCGTTGCTGTTGCAGAAAAAGCAATGTATATGTCCGTTACGCCTAGAGACATATACAATTGGCATTACGGTGCTTGGTACATTCACCTACAGAGTAGTCTAAACATTGCGTTAATTCATTCACTGACAAGTTAACCTCTGTAGCATTTCTAGAATGATCTACAGATAGGTCAGGTATACTTAGTGGTATTGACAAACAACAATGTGTGTAGCCGTCCACACCAAATTGTAACGGTTAAATTAACCTGTTCGCAGATCACCTTATTCGTTTAGCAACTGTAGAATCATCACTGGATGCCGCAAATGCCTCTGCAGGTATTGACATGTGCCAAAATGGCACTGAGTACTGCCATCATTGTAGTACTGTTGCAGTTTTATTAATTTCTTCGCATACGATATAAATTCCGCAGCAAGCCTAGTAGAAACTGCGTACAGTCCTGGCATACCGAGTGATATTTACAATTGATTTACGTTTCTTGGCACATCCACCTACAGAGCAGTGTAGCCACTGTGTTAATCTGTTCACAGATGATTTATAGTATCTAGTGGTTCCAGAATGATCATCGGATATATCAAATATCTTTAGTAACATTGACGGATGACAATCCAATAGAGAGTAGAAGTTTACACAAAGCTAGGGAGATTGAATATCTATTTACTCTGTTTGCTGAACAGCTATGACCATCATCAAATGTAGAATGATCAGTGGAGGGAGCAATTGTCCTGGAGAGAGTTACATGTGTCAAAAGAGGAGTGAGTACAGCCATTATCACAGTACTCTGGCCGATTGAATAATTTGCTCACTGATGACCTAAACTCATTTGCAGTTCTAGAATAATCAATGTGTATATCCTTTATTGCTGGAGATATATACAATTGACAGAACGGTGCTTAGTATATCTGTCGACAGATCACAGTAGCTGTTGGATTATTCTGTTCGCTGATGAACTATGCTCTATAGCATTTCTAAAATGATCAACGGATAGGTCACATACCTTTAGTGACAGTTATAATCTAAGAACGCCAGAAATTGTAGGAGGATAAATAGAGGCAGCAACTGCCTCTGAGGGCATTGATATATCTCATTAGAGTAATGAGTATACCAATTAACAGAACATTGTAATAGATTGATCATAATGTCGATTGATGATATAAATTCTATGGTAATCGTAGGATAATCAATGTATGGATCAGTTATGGCTAGACATAATTGCAATGGACAGTAATGTAATTGTCTATCCACCTGCAGACTACTGTAGCCGTTGGATAAATATGTTCACTAATGACTTAAGCTCTGTAGCAGCTCCAGAAGTTTATTATACCTTTTGCAGGTCGTGCAAGTTCATCAGCAACTGTAGAATGATCAATGGAGGGGACAACTGTCGCTCGAGACATTGGCACATGTCAATACAGAACTAAGCACTGCCGTCATCTAAGTACCGTATTCGAATAATTTGGTCACTAATAATTTCGATATTACTGCAATTACAATATGACAACGTATATATCATTTATCGCTCGGGATATTAGCTATCGACCACACAGTACTGAGTATAGCCAACATCACAGTATTGTAACAGTTGGATTAAGTATACAACTGGTGAATTAAATTCCTCCGCAACTTCAGGTTGATCTACGTATAGAAGTGTTATAGCTAGAGGTGTTTGCAAATAGCAGGACTATGCTAAGTGTTCCCACCAACAAAGCACCGCAGCTTTGGCTTAATCTGTTCGCCGATGACATAAACAGTGTTGCAGTTGTAGTATCATCAGTGGATAGGTCATATATCAATACAATACAATACAATTCAATACAATACAATATAAATTAAACTGTAGTGCCAGAATAATCAATGAACGCACCTCTCATTGATAGGCACATTGACAACTCCCAGTACGCTAGTCGGCATATTCAACAACAGAGCACAGTAACCAATGGATGTATCTGTTCAGTGATAACTTACATTCCATTGCAATTCTAGAACTACGACGGATTTATCCATTATTGCTCGCGACACTGACAATGGTCGAAACAGTACTTAGTACAGCTGTTATCACAACACATTAGCCGTTGCACTAATTTGATCTCCGATAATTTAAATATAACAGCATCTCTAGAGTAGTTAATGCGTAGAACAGCTATATCTAGAGACATTTGCAATTAACAGTATGCTTCTCTGTGCATCCACCAACATAACACTGTGGCCGATGGACAAATCTGTTCTGTGATGGTATAAGCTTTATTGCACTTCTAGAATGAGAAAGGATTGACCCATTGTCGCTATAGATATCAGCAGGTGACGAAACAGTACTGAGTGCAGCCGTCATAACTGTACTATAGCCGTTGAATTAAGTTTCACACTGATAATGTATATTCTAATGCAAGTCCAGAATTTTCAATATATGGTGAGGTTGAGAATAGGTATATCTACAATTGACAGTACGGTTCTTAGTACACCCATCAAAACAGCACTGCAGCCGTTGGATTGACCTTTTCAATGATCGCCTACATTATATAGCAGTTCTAGAATGACAAAAGACATGTCCGATCCTGCACGGTACATTAAGAACTGACACCACAGTTCTAAGTACGGCCATTCCACGATACTGTAGCAGTTGGGTTAATTTAATCACTGATCGTTTAAATTCCATAGTAGTTCTTGAGTAATCATTGTATACATCAGTTGCAGCCAGATACATTTACAACTCCTAGTACGGTAGTAGTTACATCCACCAATATATCAATGTATCCATTGGATTTGTCTGCTCAGTGATGATTCAAATCCTCGTTCCATTCTAGAATTACATAGAACTGACACATTATTGATCGAGATACCAACAGTGGACGGAAAAGTACTGTGTGCAGCCGTCATCGCAATACAACAGCCGTTGGATATAATTTGTTATCTTATGAAATAAATTTAACGGCAATTCTAGAATATTCAACATATAGAACCGTCATGGCTTGCGGTCTAATGTACATGCATAGAAAGAGCTCTGTGGCCATTGGATTACTCTGTTTCGTGATACTGTATATTCCATTGCAACACGAGAGTGACAAAAGACAAATCCGTAATAGCACGAGATAGTAATAATAGACATAGCAGCACTGTGCACAGCCATCGTAACAGCACTGCAACCGTTGGATTAATCTATCCTCTTTAGATTTGAATTCCACAGTTGTTCTAGAGTAATCAACGTATACATCAGTTATGTCTGGAGACATCTACAATTTCCTGTTCGGTGTATGCGGAATTAAGCAATGAATCACTGCAGCCGTTGTATTCGCCTGCTCAGTGATGATTTAAATTCCAAAGTGTTTCTAGCATAATCAAGGTATACATTGGTTATGTCCAGATATATTTACAATTCCCAGCACAGTAGCTGATTCAGCCACCAATAGAGCACATTTGTCATTGGATTAATGTGTTCAGTGATGATTCATATCGTACTGCAATTCTGGAACTAAGAAGGACTGACCGAATGTGGCTCTAGATAATATAAATTGACGAAACAGTACTGAGTACAGCCGCCATTACAATTCCTTAACCGTCAGAATAATTTTTTCACTGATAAATGAAATTTAATTGCAATTCTAGAATAATCAATGTATGGCATGGGTAAGGCTAGAGAGATACGGAATTAACAGTACGTTTCTCAGAACATTCACAAACAGAGCGCTGCAGCCTTTGGATTAATCTGTCCAGCTATGACAAGTTCTATTGCAATGCTAGAGTGACAAAGAGATCACCGGTTGTATTTCTAGAAATTAACAAGTGACTAAACAGTATAGAGTAGAGCCACCGTCTCTCTACTGTTGCCGTTGGCGTATTATCTTCACTGGCGGTGTAAATTAAGAAGCAAGTAGAGAAAGATCAATGCCTTGTATGTTTATGCCAAGAAATATGTACAATTGACAGTGCGGTTCTTAGTACAGCAATCAACGCAGCACTCTCGTCCGCGAATAAACCAGATCAATTGTTATGTAGATTTTATAACAATTCTAGGGTGACAAAAGCCAGATCCTTTGTAGCTGGAAATATTAATAATTGACATATCTGTACTGAGTACAGCCATCATCACATTGCTGTGCACACTGGATTAATTATTTCACTGATGCTGTAAATTTGAATGCAAGTCTAGAATAATCAATGTATAATACGATTATGGCTATAGATATTTGCAATTGACAGTACGGTAGGTAATACATACACCTACAGATCTCTGCAGCCGTTGGATCAATCTGTTCAATGATGATCTCTTTTCTACTGCATTTCTAGAATAACAACGGTCAGAACCATTATCCTACGAGATATAAGCAATTGACAAGAAAGAGCTGAGTACAGACGTCATTACTGACATTCATCTGTTGGATCACTTCGTTCACTGATGACGTAAATTCCAATACTATTCTAGTATAACCTGTGTACAGAATAGTTGCGGCTAGAGGTATTTGGAACTGACATTACGGTGATTAGTGCATCGACCAACAGACACCTGTAGCCGTCGTGTGAACCTGTCCAATGGTGATTTGGGTCCTACAGCAATTCTAGAATGAAAACGGAGAGAAGTACTATCCCCAGAGGTATTGAAAATTGACAACACGTTTTTGAGTACACCCATCATAGCAGTTCTGTGGACGATGGAATAATTTACTCATTGATGACATAATTCCACAGCCATCCCAGAATAATCTTTCTATACTACAGTTGTGGATAGAGTGATCTGCAATTGACTATACGGCTCCTAGTGCATCTACCAACGGAGCACCGCTGCCGTTGTACTAATCTGTTCACTGATGACATAGATTCTCCAGCAATTCTATAACGACAAAACAAAAATCCATTGCCTCACCATACATTGACTGCTGACACAGCGTGACTGAGTACAGTCATCGTCACATTACTGTAGCCGTTGGTATAACCTCTTCACTGATGAATTAAATTCTACAGCAATTCTAGAACAAACAACGTATAGTGCAGTTATCGCTGATGACACTTAAATTGACATAAGAGTATTGAGTGCAGCCACCACCAATATACTTCAGCTGCTGCATGACTATGTTCACACACGGTTTAAAACCTATAGAAATTCCAAAACGTCATAACACAGATCAATTATCCCTCGGTATATTATCAATTGACATGGCAGTACTGAGTACAGCCATCTTCACAGTACTGTGGACGATGGATCACTTTTGCTAATAATTAGGTGAGCACATCTGCCAACCGTGCACCCTTGCTGTTGGATTTATCGGCTCAATGGTGACTTAAATCTCAGCTTTTTGCTTGAAATATTAACTATTGACAACACAGTACTGAGTGCAGCCATCATCACAGTAATCGAACCATTGGACTACATTGATCACTGGTGATATGAATTACAAAGCAATTTCGTAATAATCAATGCATAGTACGGTCATGGCAAGAGATATATCCCATTGGCGGTACTGTACTGAGCACATACACGTACAGAGCTCTGTTGTCGTTCGATTAATCTGTCCTATGATGGTTTGAACCCTAAAGCAATTCCAAAATGGCAAAAGATAGATCCATTATCCTTCGAAATATTAGCTGTAAACAACACAGTACTGAGTGCAGCCATCATCATAGTATTGTATGTGTTGTCATAACTTGCTCGTTGACGATTCAAATTCAGAAGCAACACTAGAACAATTCATGTATATGGTGGTTAGGACTGTAGATATTTATATCTTAGAGTGCGGGACATAGTACGTCCACAAGAAGAGCACTGGTGCCACTGGAGTTTTCTGTTCACTGATGACATAAATTCACTATCAATGCTAAAATGTCAATGTTCTGATCCATTAACGCTGTAGCCATCAACAATTGGCATACCACGTCAGCTTTCAGCAATCATCACAGTAACGTAGATGTTGGGCTGCTTTGATCACTCATGATGTACATTGCAAACCAATTCTTGAATAATCAGTGTATAGTGAAGTTATGTCTAGCGGTATTTTCAATGAACATCGCGATACACAGTGCATCCACCAAACTAATATTATAACCGTGTATTAATCAGTTCAAGTATGATTTAGGTGCTGTAGCAATTCTAGAATGACAGAATACATATCCTTTGCCTCACCAGGCATCAGCAATTGGATAGCAGAGCTGAGTATAGCCATCATGACATTACAGCATCCGTTTGATTTATTTCTTCGGGCGTGAATTAGATTCTCCAGCAACTGCAGAATAATCAATGTATGACACGGTTATGGCTAGAGATATTTACTACTCACAGTGCTTTACATAGTGCATCCACCAAGAGGGCACTCTTGCTGCTGAAGCAGTATGTTCACTGATGATTCACATTCCCTACCAAGCAGGGAATGACAGAGTACAGATCCACTGACGCTGTAGCAATTAGCAAGTGACATAGCGGGAATGTGTGAATCAATCACAAAGTAACGTAGGTGTTCTACTACTTTGTTCAATGAAGACGTAGTTGCCAAACGAATCCCAGTTTAATGAATGTATTCTACATCTATGGATAGGGATATTTAAAACTGACTGTAAGATACACAGCGCATCCAACAACAGCGGGCTGTAGCCGTTGGAATAGTTTGTTCAATGATGATATGGATACTGTGGTTATTCTGCAATGACAGTAGATAAGTCCAGTATCGCTGGAGATGTTACCAATTGACGTAACAGTACTCAGTACGTTCATCGTCAGAGTAATTTAGCCGTTGGGATAATCTGTTCACTGCTAACGCAAGTTTCACGAAAATTCGAGAACAACCAACGCATGGAACGGTTATTGTTAGAGATATTTAGAATTGACACTATGGTTCTTGGTATGTCTCTCGACAGAGCACTGTAGCAACTGGATTGATTTGTTCAATTATGATTTTGATTATATAGCTATTCTACAAAGGCAAAAGACGTGTCCGTTATAGGTCGAGATGTTTGCAACTCATAACTAAGTACTGTGTACAGCCAGCATCTTTGTACTGCAGCTGCTGCATTGATCTGTCCAGTGTTACTTTAATTTCCACAGGAGGCCTGGAATAGCCAATGTACGCATCAGGCATGGATAGAGATATTTACAATTACCAGTATGGTAGTAGGCACAGACAGCAACGGACCGCAGTATCCGTTGGATTAACTTGTCCACTGAGGACGTAATTACCAAATCTAGTCCATATTAATCAACGTATTCTATGGTTATGCCAAGAGATATCTACAATTGGCAGGACGTTACATTGTACAACCGTCAACAGAGCACTGTAGCCGCTGACTTAACATGTTCAATGTTGATCAGCATTACATCGCAGTTCTACAAGGACAAAAGGCAGATGCGTGATAGCTCGAGATATTAACAACTGGCAACACAGTTCTAAGAATTGCCGTCACCGCAATACCGTAGCCTCTTGATTAATTTGATCACTGATGACTTAAATTCTACAGCAGTTCTAGAGTAAACATTGTTTAAACCTGTTATGTCAAGAGATATTTAAAATTACAAGTATTGTACTCAGTAAAGCCATCAACAAAGCACTGTAGCATTTGGTTTAGTGTGTCCAATGGTGATGTACGTTACATAGAAATTATATAATAGCAGAAGACAGATACGTTATATCTCGAGACATTAACAACTGGCATAAGGGTACTGAGTACAGATATCGTAGAAGTTCTGCCATCGTTGGATTACTCTGTTCACCGATGATGTATACTTCACCGTGTTTCTATAATAATCAATGTACACATCAGTTATGGCAGGATATATTTAGAACCCCGAGTACGGTAGATGGTATACAAAGAATAGAGCACTGCAGCTGTTGGATCAATTAGTTCAGTGATTATTTGAATACCATTGCAATTCTAGCACGACAAAGGACAGACACGTTATCGCTCGAGACATTACCAGTTGACGATAAACTACTGTGTACAGGCATCACCACACTGCTTCAGCCGCTGGGCAAATTTGTTCACTGATAATACGTGTTTGCCGGCAATTCTAGAATCATCCATGCATAGTACGATTATGGGTAGGGATTTCTAAAATTGACAGTACGGTCCTTACTACATCCATTAACAGAGCACTGTGGCCGATGTATCAACACGTTCAACGATAATTTAGATTACATACCAAATCTAGATTTATACGAGGCAATTAAGATATAGCTCGTGATATTAGAAATTGACATGACAGTACTGCGGACACCCATCGCCACAGTACTGCAGCCGTTGGATCACCCAGCTCACTGATGATTTTTATTCAACAGTAGTTCCAGATTAAGTAGTGTATACATCAGTTATGCCTAGAGATATTTACAGCTCCCATTACGGTAGATAGTGCAGCCACCGATAGAGCACAGCCGCTTTATTAACATGTTCAATGATGGTATTTATTATATAGCCGTTCTAGAATGACAAAGGACGCATCAGTCATATCTCGATATATGAACAATTGTCATAACAGTTCTGAGCGCAGCCCTCAGCACATGGCTGCTGCCGTTGGATAATCTGTTCACTGATGTCATAAAGACCACATTAGCTCTAGAATGATCAATGTATAGTACGGTTATGGGTAGAGTTATTTACAATTGGCAGTAAATTACTTGCTACAGACATTATACAGATCACTGTAGGCTTTGGATTTTCCCGTTCAATGAACATTTACTTTCTATAACAATTCAAGAATGACAATTGACAGATCCGATGTAGCTCGAGACATTAACAATTGATATAAGAGCACTGTGTGCAGCCATCATCGCAGTATTCCAAACATTGGATTAATTTCACAATTCGCTGTGCGTCCTTTGGGCCAATCACCAATAGAGCACTGAAGCCGTTGGATTAATCTGTTCAATGATGATATATATTCTATTGTAATTCAAGAAAGACGCTGGATTTACTTGCTCCCCGGTGATCAAAATTCCAAGGCAAGTCTACAGTTGTCAATGTATTGTACGGCCATGTCTGGAGATACCTGCAATTGACAGTACGGTTCATATTATATCCTGCAACAGGTCAATGTATCTGTTGGATTAATCAGTTCGAAGATGATTTATTGTCATGCACCTCTAGATTGAAAAAAGAAAACATATACATTTTGCCCCGGGCGATTTGCAATTGACAATACGGTACAGAGTACAGCCCTCAATACTTTAATGTAGCGGATGGATTAATTTGTTGATTGATGACATAAATTCCACATTGACTCTGAAAAATCAATGTATACTACGGTTATGTCTAGAGCTACTTACAGTTGAAATTATCGTACTTAGTGCATGCAATAGGAGAACACTGCAGCCATTGGATTGACCACTTCAATCAAGATTTATATCCTGTAGCGATACTAGAATCACAAATTGCAAATCCATTATACCGCCACGTATTAACAAGTGACATTGCAGGATCTCCTACAGCCATCATAGCAGTAACTGACTAGTTAAACTTATTTGTGCACTGATGGTGCAAATTATACAGCAATTCTAGAATAACCAATGTTTGACGGTTATGTCTAAAGATATTTACAATTAACGATACGGCACTTAGTATATCTGCCGACAGAGCCTTGTTGCCGTTGGATAAATGTGTTCACTGATGCTTTATATTGTACAGCAGTACTAAAAAGAAAAAAGAAAGATCCATTGTCCCGCGAGAAATAAACAGTTGACACAATACTGAGTATAGCTATTATTTCAGTACTCTGGCAGTTGGATGACTACGGACGCAGGTGATGCAAATACCGAAGCATTTTCAGAATAATCAATTTAAAGTACGGGTGTATATAGAGATACTTACAATCGACAGCGCGGTACGTAGTACATGCAAGTGGTATCATTGTAGCTCTAGAACTAATTCCTTGCCTGATGATATATATTCCACAGATACTCTAGAATGAAAAGGGACAGGTCAGTGATGCTTCGAGGAATTTGCAATTGACAACACAGTGTACAGCCATCACCACATTACTGCAGTCTTTGGAGTGATCTATTCACTGACGTCATGCATTCCACAGTAGCCCTAGAATAACGTACTTATACGTCTGTAATGGCTAGATATATTAACAATTCCGAGTACACTAGTTGATACTTTCACCAATGGATCACTGTAGCCATTGGGTAGAACTGATCAGTGATGATTTATGTTCCGTATCATTTGTAGAATGATGAAGGACTGACCCATTATCGCTCGAGACACTAATAATTAACAAAACAGTACTGAGTACTTTCATCATCAAAGTACTTAGGCCGTTGGAATAATTTCTTCGCTAACGAATTCAATTTAGCAGCAACTATAGAATAACCATTGTACGGCACGTTTATGGCTACAGACATTTACAATTGGCGGTACGGTACCATGTGGATCCATCACCAGTGCACTGCAGCGGTAGCATTAACTTGTACAATGATGATTTATATTCCGTAGCAATTCTAGAATGGAAGGAGGCACGACCGTCACGGCTCGAGGCCATAACCGTTCACATAACACTACTTCAATCAGGCACCATCTCAGTACAGTAACCGTTGGAGTATTCTGTTCACTGACGATGCAATTTCCACAGCATTATTAGAATAATCCATGCATACACCAGTTACAGCTACGGACATTTGCAATTCCCAGCACGGTAGTTGGTACATCCATCAAAACAGCACTGTAGACTATCGATTAACCTGCTCATGGGTCTTTAAAATTATAGTGCGTTCTAATGTAACAAAGGACAGATCCATTATCCCACGAGACATTAACAACTGACGAAACTGTACTGAGTACAGCAACCATAGCAGTGCATTAGCAATTAGAATAATTTGTTCACTGATCATTTAAATCTAACAGCAATTCTAGAATGATCAATGTATAGTACGGTCATGGCCACAGATATTTACATTCGAAGGTACGGAAATTAGGACATCCATCAACACAGCACTGTAACTACCTAAATGAACTGTTCAATGGTGACATATGATTTGTACCAATACTAGAATGACAAAAGGCACACCCACTACAAATCTAGACACTGACAGCAGACACAAAATTGCTGAGTACTGCCACCATATAGTAGCACAGACGTTGGAATAATCGGTTCACTGACGCTTTAAACTCCACAGAAGTTCTGGTAAAATCAATGTATGAATCAGTTATGGCAAGAGATATTTACAAATCTCAGTACGGTAGCTGGTACATCCACCAATACAGCAGTGTAGCGGTTGGACTGCTCAGTTCCGTGATGACTTAAATTCCATAGTGGCTCTAGAATAACCAATGTATACATCAGTTATGGCTAGGGATGTTTACAATTCCAAGTACGGTATTTGGCACATACACCAATAGGGTACTGCAGCCGTTGAATTATTCACCTCAATGCTGACACAGATTCTATAGCAATTCTTGCACAACAAGTGGAAGATCTGCTACAGCTCGGGATGTTAACAGTTGATATAGGAGCACTGATGACAGACGTCATTACTGTTCTTTAGCAGGCGGTCAAGTATCCACACTGATGACTTATATTTCGCAATAATTCTAGAATGATCAGTATGTAGTATGGTTATGGCTAGACGCATTTCCAACTGAAAGAAAGGTACGTAGAACATACAACAGGACTGCACTGTTGCCATCGTATTAACCTGTCCAATGATGACTTGTAGTATAGAGCAACTCAAGAATGAGAAAAGACGGATCCGTTATAGCTCAAGATGTTAACAACTGACCCTTCAGTACCATGTACAGTCTTCATCACTGTACTGTAGCCGCTGGATGAGCCGGCCTTTTGGCGATATATATTCTATTGCAATCAAGAATGGCAAAGAAGTGCCTCATTATCGTTCGAGATATTAACAATTGACGGAAGAGTACTAAGTACAGCCTTCTTCACAGTACTTTGGCGGCTGTAATAATTTCCTCACTGATAACTTAAGTCTAGCGGCAAAGCTAGAGTAATGAGTACTCAGTACGGATAACGCTGGACACGTTTGCAATTGACAGCACTATACACATTACATCCACCAAAAATGCGCAGAAGCCATTTGATTCACCTGTACCGCGATGACTTATATTGTATAGCAATTCCAGGATGACAAAAGATATATCCGATGTATCTCGAGGTATTAACATTTGACGAAACAGTACTGAGTACACCCAATATCACAGTACTTTAGCCGCTGCAACTATTCCCTTACTGGCAAATTGAATATCCCAGAAAATATAAAATAATCAATATATCGTACCGTTATGGCTAGAGATACTTACAACTGACATTAAGGTACTTAGTATATGCATTAACATAGGACTGTAGACGTTTAGTTAAACTCTGCAATGATGATGAAGATTTTATAGTAATTCTAGAATGACGGAGGTCAGATCCGTTATTGCACTAGACATTCACATCTGACATAACCGTACTGAGTACAGCCATCGCCACAGAAGTATAGCCGTTGGATTAATCTGTCCACTGACGCTATAAACTCCACAGAAGTTCTAGTAAAATCAATGTATGAATCAGTTATGGCAAGAGATATTTGCAAATCTCAGTATGGTAGCTGGTACATCCACCAAGAGTGCCCTGTAGCTGTTGCACTAACCTGTTTAGTGATGACTGAAATTCCACGGCAGTTCGAGTATAATTAGTGTATACACCAGTTATGGCTAGAGATATTTACAAATCCCTGTACGAGAGTTGGCACATCCACCGGTAAAGTACCGTAGTCGTTGAATAAATCTGTTCAGTGACGATTCAGACACGTGTGCCATTCCAGAATATTAGTGGGCGAACCATTTCCGCTCAATACATTGACAACTAACGAAGCAGCACCGAGCGCTGCCATCATCACAGTACATCGACCATTGGAATAATTTGTTCACACATGAACCATGCTTAGCAGCAGTCCTAGAATGATCAGTATATAATCCTCCTATTGCTACAGACATTTGCGGTTGACAAAACGGTACCAAGTGCATCCATTGACTGTACACTGTAGCCGCTGAATTACCCTGTTCAATGTTGATTTACGTACTACAGTCACGCTGGAATGACGACACAGTAAAGCTACCATAACAGTACAGCACGCGTTGCGTTAAACTGCTCACTGACAATTTGTATTCCACAGGAGTTGAAGAATTATCCATGTATGCATCAGCTATAGCTAGAGTTATTTGTAATTGCTAGTACGGTGGCTGCTACATCTACGAAGACAGCACTGCTACCATCGGAATCGCTTGTTCAGTGATGTTTTACATCCTAGTGCAGCTCTATAACGACAGAGGGCAGGACCTTTATCGCTCGAGACGTTAACAATTGACGAAACTGTATTGAGTACAGACATCATCAAAATGCTTTAGCGGTTGGGCTAATTTATTGACTGAAAATATTTATTTAACAGCAATTATAGATCGTTCACTTTATAGTAATGCTATGCCGATTTACATTTACAATTCCCAAGGACATTAGTTGGTGCATATACCGATAAAGTACTGTAGTCATTGGATTATCTGCAGTGTGATTGTTCGGGTTCAAGGGCAAGATCATTGTAGTCGATGCATAACACGGCTATGTCTAGGGATATTTACAATTGACCGTAAGAGTCCTGGAGCCTCTATCAACAGAGCACTGTAGCAGATGTATTGAAGTCTTCAATGATGATCTGCATTCTGTAGTAGTTCTAGAATGAGGATAGGCATATCCGTCAATGCTCGAGATACTACCAATTGACATAACAGTACTGAGTACAGGCATCACAACGGTATGGCAGATGTTGGATTAATCTGTTCACTGACGAATTAATTGCCACATTAGTAATAGAATAACCAATGTGAAAATCAGTTATGATCAGTGATATTTAAAATACCCTGTACGGTGCTGGTACATTCACTGCGATAGCACTCTAGCTGTTGGAATCATCAGTTCACTGATGATATTAATTCTAAAGTAAGTCTACGGTAGTCAATTTACAGTACGGTTACGTCTAGAGATGTTTACAATTGACAGTGCGGTCCTTAGTACATACATCTACAGTGAACTGTACCCGTTGGATAAAACTGATAAGTTATGATTTACGTTCCTTTGCAACACTAGAATAACAAACGGCTGGCACGTTATCGCTCGTGAAGTTAACAATAGTCATAAGAATACTGTGTGCACCCGCAATAACCGCACATCAGACATTTGACCAATTTGCTCACAGATTATCTTAGTTCAACGGCAATTCTTGAATTTGCAATGTATGGTACGGTTGTGGCTACAAATATTTGCAACTGAATGTACGGTAATTGGTACATCCATCAGCAGACCGCTATAGCCGTTGGAAATGAATGCTGAGTGATGATGTATTTCCTATTCCAGCCGTAGAATTACAAAAGACAGATCCATCACAGCTAGAGATATTAACAGTTGCAGAAACGGCATTGAGTATTGCCATCATCACACCACTGGTGCCGTTGGATGATCCGTTCTCTGATGGTACAGATCCTATTCCAATATCAAGACCGCGAAGGACTGGCCCATTGTCGCTCGTGACATTAA
This sequence comes from Eufriesea mexicana, assembly GCF_001483705.2. NCBI lineage: Eukaryota > Metazoa > Arthropoda > Insecta > Hymenoptera > Apidae > Eufriesea > Eufriesea mexicana. The sequence goes on along the minus strand of NW_016908637.1, from coordinate 1,320,531 downwards.
CAAATGAGGTAACGTTACTGAGTACAGGCATAGTCACCGTACTTTAGCCGTTGGACTAGTTTGTTCACTGATGGTGTAAATGCCAACGCAAGTCTAAAGTAATCAATGTATAGTTCGGTTATGTCTAGAGCTTTTTACAGTTCCCGTTAAGGTAGCTGGTACATCCACGAATGGAGCACTGTAGCCATTGGATTAATCTGTTCAGTGATGCAATAAATCCCAAAGCAAGTCTACGGTAGCCACAGTAGGGTACGGTTACGTCTGGAGTTATTAACCATTGACAGTACGGTTCTTAATACATAGATCAACAGAGCACTACTGCCGTTGGTGTATCCAGTTCAATGATAATTTAGATATCAAAGCAATTCTAGAGTCACATAGCGCTGACCAATTACCGCTCGAAACATTATCACTTAACGAAACAGTACTAAGTAGATTCATCAAACCGGTGGAGTAGCCGTTCGGTTAACCTGTTCACAGGTGAGGAGAGTACCAAAGCTGTTCTAGAGTAATTAATATATAGTACGGTTATGGCTGGAGATATTGCAATTGGCAGTACAGCTCCTAGCACATTCATTTGCATGGCACTGTAGCTGTTGGAATAACTTGTTCAGTGATAATTTGTATACTATATGCATTCTAGAATGACAAAAGGCTGATCCACTAAATCTGGGGATATTAACAATTGGCATAACTGTACTGAGTACTGGAATCAGCAAAATGCAGCAGCCTTTGTATTTATTTGATCACTGATGACTTAAATTCCACAAGAGTTCCAGAATTATCAATGTATACACCAATTATGGCTAGAGATATATGCAGCTCCCGGTATGGAAGGTGGTACTTCCACCCATAGAGCACTATAGACGTTGGATTAACCGGTACAGTGATGATTAAGGTTCTATAGCATTTCTAGAGTCACAAATGTCTGATCCGTTACTGCTCGAGTTAATAGCAACTGACATAATGGTTCTGGGTACGGCCACCGTCACAGTGATACAGCCGTTCAATTAATCTCTTCACTATTGATTTGAATTCCACCGTAGCTCTAAAATAATCAAAGTATACATCAGCCATGCTAGAGGCATTTACAGTTCCTAGTGCTTTACATGATGCTTCCACCTATCGAGCACAACAGACGTTGGATCAGTCTGTCCAGTGGGGACTTGTATTACACAGCAGTTCGGGAGAAAGCAGTGTATACATCAGTTATGGCTAGAGATATTTACAACTCCTCGTATGGTAGTTGGTACATCCACAAATGGAGCACTGTAGCCGTTGGATTAATCTGTATAGTGGCGATTTGAATACTATTGCAGTTCTAAGTTGGCAACGTACTGAGACATTGCGCGCGAGACATTAACAATTGGCAAAAGAGTACGGAGCGATGCCATCATGAACGTGCTTTAGCCGTTGCATTAATTCGTCCACTGACAACTTAAGTTAAACTGTAATTCTGGAATAACCAATGTATGGTGCCGTTTTGGCTACAGACGTTTACAATTAACAATACGATACGTAGTACGTCCATCGACTTAGTGCGTTTGCCGTTCGGTTGACATGTTGTATGATGACATATATTCTATAGCATTCCTGGAATGACAAGAGACAGTGGTACTACTCCTCTAGACGTTAACATCTGACGCAATACTAAGTACACCCAGAATAGCACTTATGTAGCTGTTGGATCAATTTGAACACTGATGACTAGAACTCCACAGCTGTTCGTGAATGATCAATGTATACATTGGATACGGCTGGTATTATTTTCAATTCGCAGTACGGTAGTTAGTACAATCACCAATAAGCTCCGTAGCCGTTCGATTGATCCCTTCAATAACGATCTAGATTCTATTGCAATTCTAAAAGGACAAAGCACAGGCACATTTTCTCTCGAGACGTTAACATTTGACGAAACAGTACTAAGTACAGCCATCATCACAGTACTGTAGCCGTTGTATTTATCTGTTCATTGATTACTTAAGCTACACAGTAGTTCTAGAGTAATCTATGTATGCATCAGGTATGTCTAGAGATATTATCGTTTCACAGTAAGGAAATTGGAACCTCTAGCAACAAAGTAGAGCTGCCGTAGGATTTACCTGCCACAAGACGATTTAGATCATGTGGCAATTCTAGGACGACATAAGACAGATCCGTTCTAGCGCGAGATACGAAACAGTACTAAGTACAGCCAAAATCAGAGTACTTATGCCGATGTAATAATTTCTTCACCGATAAATTAAATTTAAGAGCAATCCTAGATTAATCAATCTATAATACGGTTATGGTTAGAGATATTTACAACTGACAGTACGGTACTTATTATATCCATCAACTGTGCACTGTAGCCGTTGGAATGATCTGTTGAATGATGATTTGTATTTTGTAGCAATTCTAGAATCAGAAAGGAAAAATCCGTTATTGCACGGTATATTTACAATTATTAGAACAGTATTGAGTGCAGCCATCATCCCATTACTGCAGCCGTTCGAATAATAGGCTCACTGATGGTATAAATTCCTCAGTATTTCTATCATGACCTATATATGTATACATCAGTTGTGTACGCAGACATTTATAACTCCCAGTTCGGCAGTTGGTACTCGCACCAAGAGGTCACTGCAGCCGTTTGACTATTCCGTCCACTTATAATATATGATCCACAGTAGTCTCTGAATAATCAATGCCTACATCAGGTACTGCTGGAGACATATACAATGCGCATAACGCTAGAGAGTACAATCACCAATAGAGCACCCTAGCCGTTAGATTTGTCGGTTCAATAATGATCTAGATTCTTTGGCACTTCTCGAAAGACAGGAGGCAGATCCGTTATACCTCGAGGGATTTGCAATTTACACAATAGTACTGAGGACAGCCATCGTAATATTACTGCTGCCGTTGGAATAATCGGCCCGCACAAGACTTAAATTCCGTAGCAGTTCTAGAATAACCAATGTGTAAATCAGATATGGATAGAGATATTGACAATTCAATGTAGGGTAGATGGTACAAGCACCAATAGAGTTCTGCAGCCGATGGATTGACCTATTAATTGATGATTTAGATACTAAGGCAGTTCTAGAGTCACAAAGGACAGATCCGTCATATCTCGAGGTATTAGCAATTGAAACAAGAGTACTGCGTGCAGCGGTCATCACAGTAGTACAGCCGTTGGATTAATCTGTTCACTGATGACTTATATTCCACAGTCGTTCAAGAGCGAAAAATGGCGTATACACTATCCCTCGAGATATAAGCAATTGAGCACAGTGTACTGAGTACATCCGTCGTCACTGTACCGCATTCGTTGGATTAATTGATTCGTTGATGACTTATATTCCATAGCAAATCTAGTATGACAAATGGCAGATACATTATTGCTCGAGAACCTAACACTTGACAACAAAGCAGTAAGTACAGCCAACGTTACTGTCCTATAGGCGTTGGTTTCGTTTATTCACTGATGTCTTGCATTCCACAGTTGTTCTAGATTAATCAACATATACATCAGTTATTGATAGAAATATTTTTCTAACACCCAGTGCTTTAGTTGGTACATCCACCCATATAGCACGGTAGCCGTTGGATTAATCAGTTTATTGTTGATTTATATACCAATGCAAATCTATGCTTATCAATGCATTGCACGGTTATGACTAGAGATATTTACGATTGACAGTACTGCTCTTTGTACAATCGTCAACTGAGCACTGTGGCCGTTGTATTGATCTGCTCAATGATGACGTGGATTCCGTAGCAACTCTAGATTGGAAGAAGACAGATGCGTTACAACTCGGGATACTAACAACTGACAACTCAGTGGTATGTACAGCCATCGTCACAATACTATTGCAGTTGGATTAATTTGATCGCTGATAACATATATTCCACAGTAGTTCTATAACAATCATTGAAGCCACGAGCAATAGATAGATATATTTACAACTCCCATTAAGATAGTTGGTACATCAACCAATACAGCAAAGTAGCCGTTGGATTAATCTTTTGAGTGACGCTCTTAATTCCATGGTGTTTCTTGAATAATCAATGTATAGCTCAACTATGTATAGAGATATTCACAATTCCCAGTACGGTAGTTTGCGCATCTATAAATAGAGCAATGTAGCCGTTTTATTGTTCTGATCATTTACGTTTGAAATTGCAGAGCAGTTCTAAATTAACCAATGTATACTTCAGTTACGGCAGGAGATATTAAACGCTCACAGGACGGTAGTTGGGACATTCGCCAATAGAGCACTGCAGTCGATGGATTAACGTGTTCAATGGTGATTCACTTTCTATGGCAATTGTAGGGTGACAAAGGACAGATCCGTTACACATCGAGATATCAGCAATTGAGGATACATACTGATTACAGCCACCCTCACAGTGCCTTAGCTGTTGGGCTAATTTCCACATCAATAATTTTAATTTCGCATGAATCCTATAATAATCAATATATAGTAAGGTTATGGCTTGAGATAATTGAGAACCGTCAGGACGGTACTTAGCGCATCTTTCAACAGTGCACTTTAGCCGGTGGATTAACCTGCTCTATGATGCTTTGGATTCTGTAGCAATTCTAGAGTATAAATTGACAGACCCTTTATAGCTCGAGATATTAACAACTGTCCACTCGGTACTGTGTACTGACATCATCGCAGTACTGTAGCCGTTGAATTAACTTCTTCACTGATAACGTAAATTACAATGCAATTCTAGGGTAATCAAAGTATGGCACGGTGGCGGCCTGAGATACTTACAATTGACGTTACGGTTCTTAGGACGTCTGTCTACAGAGCACTGTGTCCGTTGGATGTATGTGCTCAATGATGATTTACATTCTACAGCATTTCAAGAATGACAAAGGAGATATCCATTACCGCTCGTCATATTTACAACGGGCAACAAAGTGCTGAGTGCAGCCATCATAACAGTACTGTAGTCATCCTATTAATTTGTACACTGATGACTTAAACTCCACAGCAGTTGTGCAGCATTCCAGTTATACATCAGTTATAGCCAGAGATATGTACAGATCCAATTACGGTAGTTGGTACATACTTCAATAAAGCACTGTAGCAGTTAGATTAGTCTTGTCAGTGACGATTTATATTCTATTGCAATTGTAGAATGGAAAAGATCTGACGCACTGTCGCTCTAAACATTATTAAGGGACGAAACACTCCTGAGTGCAACCATCATCACAGTACTGTAATTGTAGGATTAGACTGTTCACAGATAATTAAAGTTCCACTGTTGTTCTGGAATAACCAATGTTTACATCATCTGTGGCTAGAGATACTTACAATTCCCAGTACGGTAGTTTCTACATCCACCAATAGAGCACTGTTCCATTTGGACTAATGTGTACAGTGATGATTGACATTCCACTGCAATTCTGGAATGGCAAAGGAGTGACCCATTTTTTCTAGAGACGTTAACAATTGACGAAACAGTACTCAGTACTGGTATTGTCACAGTACTGTAGCAGTTGTATTTATTTGTTCACTGTTTGTGTAAACTCCGAAGCAAGTCTACAGTAATAAATGTATGGTACGGTTATGACTGGAGATACATACATTGCCCAGTGCGGTATATGTACGTGCATGAACAGGAAACTGTAGCCGTTTGTTTCACCTGTTCTAACATGATCTACATTCTATAGACATTTGAGAATGACAAAAGATGGATCCGTTACAGCATGAGGCATTAACAGTTGACATAACAGTGCTGAGTAGAGCCATCAGCACTGTGCTGCAGCCGCTGTATTAACCTATTCAATGTATGTAAATGACAAAGCATGTCTAGTGTTATCTATGCTATGGTAGTGGTTACATATGTTTTTGTGTATATATGTGTTGGTATGAGTGGAGCTGGTATGCGTGGTATTCCAATGAGTATTGAACACTGATTATTATTGCAGTGGTAGATGCCGTAGTGTATTTGGCATAAGTGTGAAGAATGTTTGCGTGGAAGAGTATTTGTGTGTGTCGAGTATGATTAATTAACAGCATAATAAAGGAACATTCTGGAAACTTCAAAGGAATCGGGCGCGCTGAATATCTCAAATGTTGAACCGCCCGAAGATTCAAAATATTTTTTAAAGGAAGAAAAGTAGGCGGACTTCTACGAACAAAACGGTTATGGGAGAAGGTTACTGGCGTAGAACCATTGACAAGACCAGTCGAGGGAGAATTAAATTATGAGGAGGTATTATAAATTGGGACGAACGGGATGACGATAATCTTGTAGCTAGAGCAACCATTATAAACACGATTTGAACGTATCCATTATTATGGTATAATAGAATGGAAGGTTCTGAAAAGCTACGGTTAAAAATCAAGGAACATATGGCTGCGAATGGAGAAGAACTAAAGACGCGTTCTCTTAATGAACTAACTACCATCAGAATGTTGATAGTATAGACCGTTGAAACGTTCCTGATCCTGGCGAAGCTTTGAAATGCCAAAGTATTCAGCTGGGATGGAATGTTGATGACAATGAACTTAAAATGCGTGCATTACGAGTATTTCTGCCCAAGCATGACCCGAAGGTGAGGGTACCAGGATCGCAGGGGAGCATATCTAATAGTGATATAAGATTCGCCTTAGAACGGGAAGAAAATAGAAGAGCAAGGAGGAAAGAAAAAAGGCTAATAGGGAACACGAAGCAGAGAGGAAAGTGAAAGAGTGAAATAGAACAGATGGTAATTGCTACAACTGCCGGATCAAAGGACACATGGCGCGTCATTGTAGTCGAATTAAGGAATGTTGCAACCGTCAGGGATTCAATCATATAGCAGCAAATTGTCGCGAACGTATGGAAAACGAATCGACATTGAGAACAGGGCCAGGAAGAAATTCATATGGTGGTTATCTTGGAGGCAATATGAGACAATAACGTGAAACGAAGATTCGTCGTTAAACACGCGTGGAGAAGTGGTAATGAGGATAAGCGTAATATCAAAGAGACACACATTATGCGATGTGTGTGAGATAAATGGAAGCAGAATAAACGAATTTGAGGATGATAATTATCTTATACGGCTGTTGGATTCCGGATCTGCAAGCCATATATCTGACAGCGAGTTAATTAGTGACAATTTTGGTGAAGAAGGACGAAAAATTAGTAAGGCAGACAACAAAGGAAGAGTGATAACCTCGAACGGAGTCGGAAATTTCAATGTCGAGCAAGCTTCTCTCAACAATAATAAGAAACTAAGAAATGTATTGCACGTTCCAGAACAGAATTCCAATTTACTTTCAGCAGCGAAAATGACTGGCCATCGCTACAACGTAAATTTGTGTAAACATGCAGCAATAGTATACAACAAACTTGGTGGAATGCGAATGACAGCGGTAAGAGAACAGAACGCGTATTTTGTGAGGATATATATAAACATTGAGTGGACCACCGCAGTATCAAAGGAAAAGGAGGAATGGCGCAAAGCTTTAGAACATGCAGATAAAGGAATCGTAGAAGAAATGAGAAGAAAAAATCTGGCATTAGGGATGGATTGTTCATCGAAATAGGTATGCGATCCATGTATACAAGGAGATGCATGTAAAACGCCGCATCCGCGACATAATGCTATATGGCCGAAACGTGCTTTAAAACTATGGCATACAGATTTGGCAGGTCCAATCAATCCCTCGTCTTATGGAAAGAGAAATTACGTATTAAATATCGTCGAAGGTTATTCGGGAATGATGCTTATACAACTTTTGAGGGGTAAACGTGAAGCTGCTGAAGAATTAAAAAAAAAGGATTGAAGGAAAATCAGACCGAACTACGATTGAAGATGATTAGGACAAAGGTGGAGATATCAGCAATTGAGGATACATACTGATTACAGCCACCCTCACGGTGCCTTAGCTGTTGGGCTAATTTCCGCATCAATAATTTTAATTTCGCATGAATCCTATAATAATCAATATATAGTAAGGTTATGGCTTGAGATAATTGAGAACCGTCAGGACGGTACTTAGCGCATCTTTCAACAGTGCACTTTAGCCGGTGGATTAACCTGCTCTATGATGCTTTGGATTCTGTAGCAATTCTAGAGTATAAATTGACAGACCCTTTATAGCTCGAGATATTAACAACTGTCCACTCGGTACTGTGTACTGACATCATCGCAGTACTGTAGCCGTTGAATTAACTTCTTCACTGATAACGTAAATTACAATGCAATTCTAGGGTAATCAAAGTATGGCACGGTGGCGGCCTGAGATACTTGCAATTGACGTTACGGTTCTTAGGACGTCTGTCTACAGAGCACTGTGTCCGTTGGATGTATGTGCTCAATGATGATTTACATTCTACAGCATTTCAAGAATGACAAAGGAGATATCCATTACCGCTCGTCATATTTACAACGGGCAACAAAGTGCTGAGTGCAGCCATCATAACAGTACTGTAGTCATCCTATTAATTTGTACACTGATGACTTAAACTCCACAGCAGTTGTGCAGCATTCCAGTTATACATCAGTTATAGCCAGAGATATGTACAGATCCAATTACGGTAGTTGGTACATACTTCAATAAAGCACTGTAGCAGTTAGATTAGTCTTGTCAGTGACGATTTATATTCTATTGCAATTGTAGAATGGAAAAGATCTGACGCACTGTCGCTCTAAACATTATTAAGGGACGAAACACTCCTGAGTGCAACCATCATCACAGTACTGTAATTGTAGGATTAGACTGTTCACAGATAATTAAAGTTCCACTGTTGTTCTGGAATAACCAATGTTTACATCATCTGTGGCTAGAGATACTTACAATTCCCAGTACGGTAGTTTCTACATCCACCAATAGAGCACTGTTCCATTTGGACTAATGTGTACAGTGATGATTGACATTCCACTGCAATTCTGGAATGGCAAAGGAGTGACCCATTTTTTCTAGAGACGTTAACAATTGACGAAACAGTACTCAGTACTGGTATTGTCACAGTACTGTAGCAGTTGTATTTATTTGTTCACTGTTTGTGTAAACTCCGAAGCAAGTCTACAGTAATAAATGTATGGTACGGTTATGACTGGAGATACATACATTGCCCAGTGCGGTATATGTACGTGCATGAACAGGAAACTGTAGCCGTTTGTTTCACCTGTTCTAACATGATCTACATTCTATAGACATTTGAGAATGACAAAAGATGGATCCGTTACAGCATGAGGCATTAACAGTTGACATAACAGTGCTGAGTAGAGCCATCAGCACTGTGCTGCAGCCGCTGTATTAACCTATTCAATGTATGTAAATGACAAAGCATGTCTAGTGTTATCTATGCTATGGTAGTGGTTACATATGTTTTTGTGTATATATGTGTTGGTATGAGTGGAGCTGGTATGCGTGGTATTCCAATGAGTATTGAACACTGATTATTATTGCAGTGGTAGATGCCGTAGTGTATTTGGCATAAGTGTGAAGAATGTTTGCGTGGAAGAGTATATGTGTGTGTCGAGTACGAATGGGAGCCGTGAAAAGCAGTTAGTGCTTGGAGGACAGTAAGCAAAGAACACGTCGTGTGTACGATATTTAGCGTCGTTGTAATTAACAGCATAATGAAGGAACATTCTGGAAACTTCAAAGGAATCGGGCGCGCTGAATATCTCAAATGTTGAACCGCCCGAAGATTCAAAATATTTTTTAAAGGAAGAAAAGTAGGCGGACTTCTACGAACAAAACGGTTATGGGAGAAGGTTACTGGCGTAGAACCATTGACAAGACCAGTCGAGGGAGAATTAAATTATGAGGAGGTATTATAAATTGGGACGAACGGGATGACGATAATCTTGTAGCTAGAGCAACCATTATAAACACGATTTGAACGTATCCATTATTATGGTATAATAGAATGGAAGGTTCTGAAAAGCTACGGTTAAAAATCAAGGAACATATGGCTGCGAATGGAGAAGAACTAAAGACGCGTTCTCTTAATGAACTAACTACCATCAGAATGTTGATAGTATAGACCGTTGAAACGTTCCTGATCCTGGCGAAGCTTTGAAATGCCAAAGTATTCAGCTGGGATGGAATGTTGATGACAATGAACTTAAAATGCGTGCATTACGAGTATTTCTGCCCAAGCATGACCCGAAGGTGAGGGTACCAGGATCGCAGGGGAGCATATCTAATAGTGATATAAGATTCGCCTTAGAACGGGAAGAAAATAGAAGAGCAAGGAGGAAAGAAAAAAGGCTAATAGGGAACACGAAGCAGAGAGGAAAGTGAAAGAGTGAAATAGAACAGATGGTAATTGCTACAACTGCCGGATCAAAGGACACATGGCGCGTCATTGTAGTCGAATTAAGGAATGTTGCAACCGTCAGGGATTCAATCATATAGCAGCAAATTGTCGCGAACGTATGGAAAACGAATCGACATTGAGAACAGGGCCAGGAAGAAATTCATATGGTGGTTATCTTGGAGGCAATATGAGACAATAACGTGAAACGAAGATTCGTCGTTAAACACGCGTGGAGAAGTGGTAATGAGGATAAGCGTAATATCAAAGAGACACACATTATGCGATGTGTGTGAGATAAATGGAAGCAGAATAAACGAATTTGAGGATGATAATTATCTTATACGGCTGTTGGATTCCGGATCTGCAAGCCATATATCTGACAGCGAGTTAATTAGTGACAATTTTGGTGAAGAAGGACGAAAAATTAGTAAGGCAGACAACAAAGGAAGAGTGATAACCTCGAACGGAGTCGGAAATTTCAATGTCGAGCAAGCTTCTCTCAACAATAATAAGAAACTAAGAAATGTATTGCACGTTCCAGAACAGAATTCCAATTTACTTTCAGCAGCGAAAATGACTGGCCATCGCTACAACGTAAATTTGTGTAAACATGCAGCAATAGTATACAACAAACTTGGTGGAATGCGAATGACAGCGGTAAGAGAACAGAACGCGTATTTTGTGAGGATATATATAAACATTGAGTGGACCACCGCAGTATCAAAGGAAAAGGAGGAATGGCGCAAAGCTTTAGAACATGCAGATAAAGGAATCGTAGAAGAAATGAGAAGAAAAAATCTGGCATTAGGGATGGATTGTTCATCGAAATAGGTATGCGATCCATGTATACAAGGAGATGCATGTAAAACGCCGCATCCGCGACATAATGCTATATGGCCGAAACGTGCTTTAAAACTATGGCATACAGATTTGGCAGGTCCAATCAATCCCTCGTCTTATGGAAAGAGAAATTACGTATTAAATATCGTCGAAGGTTATTCGGGAATGATGCTTATACAACTTTTGAGGGGTAAACGTGAAGCTGCTGAAGAATTAAAAAAAAAGGATTGAAGGAAAATCAGACCGAACTACGATTGAAGATGATTAGGACAAAGGTGGAGAATATTTAGAAACAGCATTAAATAGCTGGTTTCAGTCAAAACGAATAGTTCGTGGATTGAGTCCTCCCATGACACCTGAACGTCAAGGAATTGCAAAAAGAGCGATCAGGGCCAGCAACGAAACATCCAGGCCGATACCGGCAGATTCAAAACTAAGTCATATCTTTTGGGTGGAGGGAGCGAATATAGAGGTATACATTCGAAGTCGGATTGAACCGCGGGAACACGAGAAAGCATCATATGAGATTTGGTATAGAAAACAACCCAACATGAAGCACATGCAGCGGTTTGTGTGTATACCGTGTTTAATAAATACAGGAGAATGTAAGTGGAAATTTGAAGTAGAGACTTTAAATGGCATATTTGTGGGATGTAAGGAAAATATTACATACCGGATATGCATACCAGAAAGATAAAATATAAAGTGCGACTCTAACGTATGATTTGCAGAAGAAAGGAACGGATCGGACTTGCTTCGATACAAAGAAGTTGGAGGCGAAAATAATGAAGACTTATTTTTTGTTAATTTTGATGTAGGAAATGATGAAGGCGTTAACGATGCTCCTCAACAGAACCTTGAAGACGAAAGACAATTAGGAATTGGAATTTATGACGAGGAAAGCGCCTGCGACGGAGAAAGCAGCGAAAATGCAGATACAAGAATTGAAATTGAAAACGATGAAGATACGAGGATAGAGCAAAGTAATGAATATCAGGAAATGGTCGTTGAACAAGTAGAACCGACTACCGGATGAAAAGCTCGAAGACCGATGAATGTGACGAAGAAAGCAATTGAAGGAAAACATATCTGAGAGTACGTTCCACGAAAAATAGCATGAACAAGGGAACGTAAGAAGGTCTTCCACGATTAAAAGACGAAAAGTAATGAGAAGTGATGAAGAAAGAATACCCACTACAATAACAGTGGCATGACAATCTCCAGAATGGGATCAATGAAGAGAAGCTATAAAGAGTGAAATAGAGTCATTAAAGAATGATCAAGTGCAGCATGTAGTGAATCGACCGAAAAATAAAAAGGTGTTCAGGTATAATTGCACTTTTAACGTAAAAGAAAATAATGAAACATTAGAAAGAAGATGCAAATCACGATTAGTGGCGTTGAGGAGAAAAGAGTTTTTTATACTGTGGCATACACGTAGACGATATGACCGTAGTCTGCAGCGAAGGTCTATTTAGAAGAATACATACTAATATACTTAAGAGTCATATGGAATTATTGTACCTTGGTGTAGGTAAACGACTATTAGGAATAGAATTAAATTACGAACATCAAAAATTAATCATTATGTAATAAAGTTGTATGAAACGTTTATTAAGTGCATACCGAATGAGCGATTGTAGTGCGGTAAGTACGCCTATTGATGTAAATGAGGAATTGATCGAAGATTATGGGAGTCCGATGAGAGGTGAAAAAATTATCAAGAGCTGCTAAGAAGATTAATGCACCTACGCGTAACAACGGGACCCTATATTTCCACTGCACTAAGCTGTATATCACAATTTAGAGAAAATCCCAGACCATTGCACATGAACGCACAGAAGAGAGAACTCCGATATGAGAAAGGGACAATTTATTATCAAATGGAATACGGGAACACACGTCAGAAGAAAGTATTAAGTTTTAACACAGGTGCTTCATGGGACAACACTACGGGTGCCAAGTCATTCAGTGGTACCTTACATTACCGAAATGGAGATCTGTTCTACAGAAGTTGTAAAAAGCAAGCGGCAGTTGCACTCTCTTTCACTGAAGGAGAATCAGAGGTAATGAGGGAAGGATTAAAGGAAATTTCGAGGATGAGTGATTTGCTGGTAGAGTTTGAAATGCCGTGTGAATGCAAACAATTGAAATGCGATTAAATAGGCAAGCGGAGGTAACTTTATAACAAAGAGGAAATTATTGAATAGGAAGTGCCATTAAATTAAAGAGATTGTATTCAATTATATAGTGAGAGTGGCAAGTGTACCCAAAAGAAGTATAGATGCAGATTGCATGACTAAAGCTTTAAGTGGATCAAGTTTATTAAAGAATATAAAGAACTTTACATGTGTAAAGACCTGTGAAATGAAGGGGGAGATAGTGGTAGTGGCCACATAGGTCTCTCTGTACAGATATGTTGGGATGAGTGGAGGGGATGCTCGTGGGACTCTTGTGTGTAATGAATTCAGGTTGCTACTGTGGATATAGTATAATTGGTATAATTGTGAGGAGTGCTTGTATGAAGGAATATATGCGTGCGGCGTTTAAAATTAATAGTCGTGAAAAACATTTAATGCTTGTAGGACAGTCAACAGAAGAAGACTTTGTTTGTAAGAGAGTTGTGTAGATGTTATATCATAGGGAGGACCGGATCTATTTTGACTAATTCAATCATAATTTGCGTTCTGTTACTAAACGTTTAAACGAATATTGTTATTGCTTCATCCACCACTAACAAATGTATAGTATGGTTATGGCTGCAGATATTTGCAACTGACAGTGCGGTTCCTAGTATACTCATCAAAAGGGCACTGTAGCCGTGGGACTTACCTGTTCAATGCTGATATACATCGCATAGGGTTTCTCGAATGACAAAGGAGTGATTCGTTACAGCTCGAGATATTGACAATTGACATAACAGTACTGAGTACAGCCACCTGCAGAGAGATGCAGCGGTTGGCTTAATCTGTTCACTTATGATGAAGATGCCAAAGCAAGTCTAGAAAAATCGATGTGTACATCAGTTATGGCCACGTACACATACAACTGGCTGTACGGTACTTATCACATCCACCAACGGAGCGATGTAGTAGTTGGACAATTCTGCTCGGTGACGTCTTAAATGCAATAGAAATCTTAGAATGACCAATGGGAAGACCATATGTCGGCACACGTATCGACAATTGACAATAGAGTGCGGACAGTAGGCATCTACGCAATAGTATAGCGACTGGATTGGCCTATTCGCTGATTACCTAAGTTCTTCTGCAGATGTAGAGTAATCAATGGACAGAGCAATTGTCGCTGAAGAAATAGGCACTTGTCAACAGTGTACTAAGTAAGGCCATTAACAGAGTACTGCAGCAGATTGAATAATCAAGTAACTGGTGTTGCGAACTCTGTAGCTATTTTAGAACGGCAAAAGGTATGTCCATTAATGCTCGAAGCATTAACAACTCACAGCAGTGTACTAAGTACTGCCATCATCGCAGTACTGTAGCCGATGGATTAATTTGTACGCTGATGATTTAAGTAAAATAGCAATTACAGAATAATCATTGTCTGGTACGTTTACGGCCTTGGGAATTTCGAATTGACAGTACGGTACGTAGCACATCCACCAGTTGAGCAATATAGCCGTTGGAAAAATCTGTTCACTGATGTCTTAACCCTAATAGTAATTTTAGAACGACCAATGAATAGATCAGGTACCTGTAGTGATATTTACAAATGACAACAAGATACTGGGAGCAGCCATCTACACAATACCATAGCCACTGCTATAATCTGTTCGCTGATCATCTGAGTACTTCAGCAAGTGTAGAATGATAAATGGATAGATCAATAGGCACTGGAGACGTTGTCATATGTTAATACACTACTAAGTATAGCCATTAACTGAGCACCCTTTGTTGCATGATTAATCAGAGCACTGGTGACTTAAATCCTGTAGCTCTTCTAGAATAACCAATGCATATAACGGTTATGTCTTCCGACATTTACAATTGACATCACGGTACTTAGTACGTCCATCAAGAAAGCACTGCTGCTGCTCGATATATCTGTTGACTGATGTTTTATATTCTATAGCAATTCGTGATTAGAGAAACACTATTCCATTATCGCGCGAGGATTTAACTGCACAATACTGTGTGCCGACATAATCACCATACTGTAACCGTTGTATTAATATGCCCACTGATGATGTAACTTCCACAGCAATTACAGAATGATCAACGCATGGTACTGGTATGGCTAGAGACATTTACAGCTTCTATTACGGTACTTGGTACGACCACTAACCGATAACTTTTGCCATTAAATTAATATGATTGCTGATAATCTGATTTCTAAAGCAATCGTAGAGTGAACAAAAGATAGAGCTGCTGTCACTGGAGACATTTTCATCTGACAAAACATCACTGATTATAGCCATCAACAGAGCACAGTAGCCGTTGGGCTAATCTGTTCACTCCTGTCTAAAATTCTGTAGCAATTCTAGAATGACAAGTGGCAGATCCATTATCACTAGGCAAATCACCGCATAACAAAACAGAACTGGTTTCAGCCATCATTACAGTGATGTAGCAAATAGGTTAATATTTTCAAATGTTCAACGTATAAGTAAGATACAGCTGGAGATATTAACAATTAACACTACAGTACATAGTTCATCTACCACCAGATCCCTCTAGGCGCTGAATTAATCAGTCCTGTGATGATTCGCATTCCATAGCAACTCTAGGATGACCAAAGACAAACCGATTATGGATTGAGATCTTAACAATGGACAAAGCGGCTTCGTCTACAGCTATCACCACTGCACATAACCCGTTCGAATACGTTTTTCACAAACAATTCATATTTATCTGCAGTTCTATAATAATCAACGTATATAACGGCTATGACTTCAGTTATTTGTAATTGACAGCGCGGTACTTAACACCTCCATCAGCTGATCACTGTAGCCGTTGGATTAACCTGTACAGTGACGACAATTTTCTATAGCAATTCTAGAGTGGCAAGAGACTCATCCGTTGCAGCTCGTGAAGATAACAATTGATATAACGGTACTGAGTATAGCCATCATCACAGTAGTACAGCCGTTGGATTAATTTATTCACTAATGGCGTAATTCCATATTATTTCTAGAATAACCCATGTACACATAAGGTATGGCTAGAGATATTAACAGTTTGCATTACGATAAATGGCACATCCGCCAATAAAGCGCAGTATCCGTTGGAATAACTATTTCAGTGATGATTTCAATTCCAAAGCAAGTCTAGGGTAGTCAATGCAGGGTACGGATATGGCAAGCGAAATTTACAATTCACAGTACGGCTCCCTGCATATCCAGTGAGAGGACACTGGCGCCGTTGGATTGTTGTGATCAGTTATGATTTGGATTCAATAACATTGCTATAACCACAAAAGGCAGATCCATTACCGCTAAAGATATTCGCAGCTGACAACACAGTTCTAAGTACAGACATCATCACAGTACTGTATCCGTGGTATTAATCTGTTCAGTTAGGATTTAATTTCAACGGGAGCTCTATAATGTTCAATGTACGCATGAGATATGGCTAGGGATATTTACAATTCCCAGAGCGATAGATAGTGCATCTGCCAATAGAGCAATGTAGCCCTTGGATTAATCTGTTCAGTGATGATTTAAATTCCACTGCAGTTCCAGAATGATCAATGTATGCAGTAGCAGTATCTACAGATATTTAGAATTCTCTGGACGGTAGTTGTTACATCCAACAATTGAACGCTGTAGTCGTTTGATTAGCCTGTTGAGCGATGATTCAAATTTCAAAGCAAGTTCATGGTAGTCAATGAATAGTAGTTTTATGGTCAGACATATTTACAGCTGACAGTACGCTTCCTAGTACATTCATCAACAGAGCACTGCATCCGTGGGATTAATATGTTCAGCGATGATTTACATTCCGCAACGTCTCTAGAATAATCAGCGTATACGTCAGTTATGGCTGGAAAGGTTTACAATTCCCAGTACGATATTAGGTACATCCAGCATTAGAACACTGTAGCCGTTGGATCAATCCGTTCAGTGATGATTTAAGTACTATTGCTATTCTGGAAATTCAGAGGACTGACCCATTATTGCGCGAGGCATTAACAATTATGGAAACAGTACTGAGTGTAGCAACCATCACTGTTCATTAGCCGTTGTACTATATTGTTCTATGATGACCTTAATTCCCCAGTTTCTCTAGAATAAACAATGTATACATCAGTCATGGCAGGAGCTACTTACCATTCCAATTACGGTAGCAGGTGCAACCACCAAGAGAGCACTGTAGCAGTTGAATTAACCTTCTCCATTATAATTTATATTTCATAGCAATTCTAGAATTTAAGCGGACTGATCCGTCACAGCTCGAGAAATTCACAATTGAAATAATAATACTGAGTACAGCAATCATAACAGAACTGCTGCAGCTGTACTACTCTGCTCACGGATGATTATAATTCCGCAGTAATTCTGGAGTAGTCAATGTATACATCAATTACGGCTAGAGATATTTGCAACTACCAGGACGATAGTTTGTTCACGCGCCAATCCATCACTGTCGCCGTTAGATAAATTTGTTCAGTGTCGATTTAATTTCCAAGGAGTGCCCAGGGTAGTCAATGCGTTGTATTTATTTATATTAATTAATATTATATAATTGAGAGCACGGTTCTTAGTACATGAATCAACAGCGGACTGTAGCCGTTGGATTGATCTATTTTATGGTGATATAGATTCTATAGTATTTCTAGAGCGGCCAGGTACAGGTCCGTTAACCATCTAGATAGTCAAAGCTGGCCGAAAACTACTAAGTACAATCATCACCACAGTACTGTACCCTTTGGACTAATTTGATCACTTATAACGTATGTTCGACAGCAGTATATTCCAACTACTATGGTGTTTATATCATCAGTGAACAGATTAATCCAACGGCTGCTGTAATGCGATGATGGTTGTACTCAGCGCAATTATGTCAATTGTTAATATCTGGAGCGATAATGGGTCAGTACTCTGTCATTCTAGAATTCCAATAATATCTAAGTTATCACTGAAGAGATTAGCCCTTCTGCCACTGTGATATATAGGTGGATGTAGCAATTACCGCACCAGCAATTGTAAACACCTCTAGCAATGAACTATGTATGCATTGAATATTATAGAATTACTGTGGAACATAAACCATCACTGACCAGATAACCCGGCGGCTGCAATGCTCGATTGGTGGATGTAGCAACTACTGTAATGCGAATAGTTTATATCTCTAGCCATAACTGATGTATACATTGTTTACCTTAGAACTACGGTGGAATTTTAGTCTAAATTGAACCGATTAATCCAACGGCTGCAGTGCTCTATTGGTTGACGCACCATCTACCGTACTGGGAATTGCAAAATATATCTAGCCACAAATGATGTGTACATTGATTATTCTAGTACTACTGTCGAATTTATGTGTTCAATGTACAGATTAACTCAGTTGCTGCTGTAATGTTATGAATGCAGTACTCTGTACTATTACGTCAATTGTTAATATCTCGAGCAACAACAGGCCTGTCTTCTGTCATTCCAGAACTGCTATGGAATCTATATTATCATTGAACATACATATCCAACGGATATAATGCTGTGTTGATGGCTATACCAGGTACCGTACTCACAGCCCTAAATTTTTCTTGCCATAAGTGTTGTATACATTGATTATTCCAGAACTGCTGCGGAAATTTAATCGTCACTGAACAGATTAATCCAGCCGATGCAGTACTGTGAAGAATGCTGTACTCAGTACCATTACGTCAACTGTTAATATCTTTAGCTAGAATGGATCTGTCTTCTGTCATTCTGGAATTGCTACGGACCCTAAATTATCATTGAACACACAAATCCAACGGATAAAATGCTCTGTTGATAGTTGTAGTAAGTAACGTAAACATAACATTGTCGCATACATTAATTATTTTAGAACTACTGTGGAATTAAGGTCGTCATTGAACATGTTAATCAAGCGGCAACAGTCACCTGTTGAAAGATGTACCAACTACCGTACTGGGATTCATAAATTCCCCCAAACATAACTGTACTACACATTGATAGCTATATATTAGCTTTGGAATTTACGTCAACAGCCAACAAATTTAGGCAACAGCAACTGATATCTTTTGAACGAAGTACTAGCGAACGTACAGTCAATTGTAAATATCTCTAGCCATACACGTACCGTAAATTGATTATTCTAGATTTGCTGTGGAATTCATGTCATCAGTAAACAATTTAGTCAAGCGGCTACAGATCCGACATTATGGCTGTACTCTGTACTGTTCTGTCAAAGGCAAATACCCCGAGGAATAATGGATCAGTCTTTTTCATGCAAAAATTCCTGTAGGACACATATCGTCAGAAAGGAGATTATTCCAGCATCTAGATTGATCCCTTGGTGTATGTACTGCGCACCGTGCACTCAATTGTAAATATCTTTAGACATACCCGTACCCTATAACGTTTACACTAGAATTCCTGTGGGATTTAAATCACCAATGAACAAATTATTAAGACAGCAACAGTACTGTGATGATGGCTGGACTATGAACCGTTTTTTCATTTGAAAATATCTCGAGCGATGATGGACCTGCCCCTCGTCATTCTGGAATTGCTGTTGAATATAAATCGTCAGTGAACAGATTAATCCAAGAGCTACAGTGTTCGGCTGGTGGATGTACCAGGTACCGTTATAAGAGTTGTAAATGTCTCTAGATATAACCGTACTACACTATGATCGCTGTGGAGAGCCCGTAGAAAATAAGTCATCAATGAACTGGTCCATCAAACGGCTTCGGTAGTGTGACGGTAAGTGTACTCTGTGCTGTATTCTCATTTGCAAATATAACGAGGAATAATGGATCTGCACTCTTCATTCTTGAATTTCTGAGGGATATAGTTCTATATCGTGAAGTATATCTCTAGCCGTAACTGATGTATACTTTGATATTTCAAGCACTGCCGTGGAATATATATCAACATTGAGTACATTAATCCAGCGGCTACAGTAATGTCATGATGGCTGTACACAGTGCTGTTTCGTCAATTGTTAATTTCTCGAGAGGTAATGGGACAATAATTCTTTATTCTGGTATTGCAATAAAATATAAATCATAACTGAACAGATTCATGCAGTGGTTATGTTGCACCGTTGGTGAATGTATTAACTACCGTACTGGGAACTGTAAATATCTCCATCCATAACTGATGTATATCAGTTGCATCATCACAGTACTGTAGCCGTTGTAGTAATTCGTTCACTGACAACGTTAGTGCCAAAGCATGTCTAAAGTATTAAGTGCATGGTACGGTGATGGCTAGAGACATCAAGATTTGACACTGCGGTTCTTTGCACATCGATCAACAGCGCACTGTAGCCGTTGGATTGATCTATTGAATGACGACGTCGATACTATGGCAATTCTAGAGCGACAATAGTCAGATCTTTACGTCCCAACATACCAACAACTCGCAACAAAGTACTAAGTACTGTCATCATCACAGTACTGTAGGCTTTGGATTGATTCGATCACCGATGACGTGAGTTCCACAGTTGTAAGTACCAACTACTATGGAAATTATATTAACAGCAAGCAGATTAATTCAACGGCTGCAGTAATGTGATGCTGGTTGTGCTTAGTACTGTTTCGCCAGTTGCTGATATCTCGAGCGATAATGGATCATTCCATTGTCACTCTATATTTGAAATAGGACTTAAGTCAGCAATGAGCTGCTTATTCCAGCGGCAACTTTGCAGCATTGCTGGATGCACCAACTACTGCACTGTGAACGGTAAATATCTCTAGCAGTACCTGATGTATACATTGATTAGTATGAGAATACTGAGGAACATATATCATCTCTGAACAGATTAATCCTACCGCTGCAGTGCAATGATGATAACTGTAAACTGTACAGGTAGGTAAATAGTAAACATCTCGTGCAATACTGGATACGTGTTTTGGCATTCTAGAGTTGCTATATGGCATAGATCATCACTATAGAGTTCAATCCAACGGCTACTGTGCTCTATTGGTGGATGTACCGACTACAGCACTGAGAGTTTTAAATATCTCTATCCATGACTGATGTATGCGTTGATTATTTTACAACTACTGTGGAATATATATCATCAGCGAACATATAAATCCAACGGCTACAGTACTGTGCCGATGACTGACCTCAGGCCCGACATGCAATCTGTGAATGACTCGAGCTACGACGGAGCTGTGTTTCGTATTTCTAGAATTGGTATTGAACCTACATCATCATTATGCAGATTAATTCAACGACTACAATGCTCCGTTGATGGCTGTACTATGTACCATACTATCAACTCGAAATGTCTGTAACCATAAGCGTACCATGCATTGATTATTATATAGTTGCTGTTAAGCGTAGAATATCAGTTCACAAATTATTCCAACGTCTAAAGAACTGTAATGGTGGCCGTACTCAGTACTGTTCTATCAATTGTAAACGTCTCGAGACATAATGGATCAGTCCTTTGTCATTCTCGAATTGCCATAGTATTTTAGTCATCACCGAACGGAATAAGTCACCGGCTACATTGCACTATTGGTGAGCGTATCAACTATCTCACTGGAAATCGGTACGATCTCTAGCCATAACTGTTGTGTACATTGGTAATGCTAGTGATACTGTGGAATTTAAATAATTTCTCATCGGATTAAAGCAACGGCTGCAGTGCCCTATTGGTGGATATACCATATGCCGTAACTGGGAGTAGTAAATACCCCTGTTCACAAATGTTGCGGACATTGATTATTCCAGAATACTGTGGAACTTAAATCACCAGTGAACCGTTTAATCTAACGGTAACAGTGCTGTATTGGTGGATATACCAGCTACCGTAACGGGAAATGCAAATTTCTCTAAACATAGCTGATGTACACCTAGATCATTTTGGGACTACTGTGGAACTTATATCACTAGTGACCAGGTCAATCCTACGTCTGCGTGACTGTGACGACGGCTGTACTCATTACTGTTACGTCAGTTTAAAATATCTCGAGTAGTAACGAATCTGTGTTTTGTCTTTTTTGAATTGCTATAGGATCGACATCATTATAAAACAGGTTAGTTCAACGACTACTGTGCTCTGCCGATGAGCGTACTAAGTACCGTACTGTCAACTTTATATATCAGTAGTCATAACCGTACTTTGCTTTGATTATTCTAGAATTGTCTTTACAATTACATTATAATGGAGCGAACTATTCCAACGGCTAAGGTGCTGTTGTGGTGGCTGTACTCGTTGCTGCTTCGTCAATTGTTAATATCTCTTGAGATAATTGGTCAGACCTTAGCCCTTCCCGGATTGCAATACAATATATATCTTCACTCAAAGGAATCATCCATTGGTTCCAGTTTTCCATTGGTGAGCTTATCATCTAACGTCCTGGGAATAGGTAATATCACTAGCCACATAATATGTATACATAGTTTATTCTGGAGCACCTCCGGAATTTAAATAATCACTAAACATACTAATCGAACGGCTGCAGAGCTCTAGTGGTGGACGTACCAGATACCGTCCTGGCGGTTATAAGTGTCCCTGCCCACAATTGATGTATACATTGATTATTCTAGTGCTACTGCGGAACTCAAATCACCAATGAACAGGTTAAAACAACGGCTACAGTACAGTGACGATCGCTGTACATAGTACTGTGTTTTCAGCTGCCAATGTCTCGAACTATAACGGATATGTCCATTGCCATCCTATATTTGCTATGTAATCTACATCACCATTGAAGATGGTAATACAACGCCTACAGTACACTGTTGACGGACGTACTATGTACCGTACTGTCAATTGTAAACATCTGCAGCCATGACCGTACGGTGCATTGATCATTCTAGAATTGCTGTTAAACATCCGTTATCCGGAACAAATTTGTGCAACGGGTAAGGCACTGTGATGATGGCTGTACTCAACTCTGTTTCGTCACTTGCTATTTTCTAAAGCGTTAATTAGTCATCCCTTCGTCGCTCCACAATTGCAATATCACAAATATCATTGCGGACAATATTTATCCAATGGCTGCAGTGCTCTACTTGTGAATATACTATCTACCGTACTGGGATTTCTAAATAACTCTACCAGTAACCGTACTAAATTTTGTTTGCTCTAAAATTGTTTTGACATTTACATTATTAGTGAGCACACTAATGCAACGGTTACATAACTGTTATGATGCCTGGGTTTAGTACTGTGTTGTCAGTTGTTAATATCTCGAGCTCTGTTCGATCTGTCTCTTGTCACTGTAGGACTACTATAGGGTCTAAGTCATCATAGAACTGACCATTCCAACTGCTACAGTGCTCTGTTGATTGAGGAACCAAGAACCGTAACCTCAGCTGTAAATATCTCTCGCCATAATCATACTATACACTAATTACTCTAGTACTACTGTTAAACCTCTTAAAAATATGTGAACAGATTAATCCAACGGCTACTGTAATCTAATGGTAGATGTACCAACTGCCGTGCTGGGAATATTAAATATCTCTTGCCATAACTGATGTATACATTGATTATTCTAGAACCACCGTGGTATTTATATCATCATTGAAGAGACTATTCCAACGGCAGTAGTACTGATATTACGGCTATATTCTGAGCTACTATGTCAACCGTGATATTCTCGAGCTGTAACGGGTCCGTCTTTTATCATCCTGGAACTGCTATAGTCTCTACGTCATCATTGAACAGATCAATAGAACTGATACAGTGCTGCGCTGATGGACGTACTAAGAACCGTAGTGTCAAATGTAAGTATCTTCATCCATAACCGTACGGCACATTGACTCCCTTAGACTTGCTTTGTATTCCAAATCATTACAGAACTGACTAATCAGCGGCTACTGTGCCCTTATGACAGATGTACAGAGAAGCGTACTGTCATTTGTAAATGTCTCTAGCCGTAGCCATACAATGGATTGATTAATCTAGAATTGTTGCCAAACGTACATTATCAGTGAACAAATTAGTGCATCGGGTAAACTACTTTCACGACGGCTGTACTCAGTAATGCTTCGTGAATTGCTAATGTCTCAAGCGTTAATGGATCAGCGCTTTGCCATCCTAGAATTGCAATTGCATTCATATCACCAGGGAAAAATGTCATACAACGGCTGCTTTGGAATGATGACGGTAGTACTCAGTGGCGTTTGGCAATTGTTATTATCTCCAGCTGTAGTGAATCTGCCTTTCACCATTTTATAGATGCAATAGAACCTACATCATAATTGAACTTATTTTTTCTACTACTGCAGTGCTGCGTTGACGGAAGTACTAAGTGCCGTACTCTCAATTGTCAACATCTGTAGGTGTGACCGTACTATACATTGAATACTCTAGCGTTGCTGTTAAACTTAAATCATCTATGGAAAAATTATGCCAACGATTGAAGTACAGTGATGATTGTTATACTCATTACTGCTTAGTCAATTGTTAATATCTCGAGTTATAGTTGGTCGGTCCTTTGTCACTCTAGAATCGCAAGAGGATATAAAACGTCTCAGAGCAGATTAATCGAATGGCTACAATGCTCTACTGGTGGATGCGTCAGCTACCATGCTGGTAAATTTAAATATCTCTAGACCTTAGCTAATGTACACACTGATTACCCTAGAACTTCCGTGGAATATATATCATCACTCAAAAATTAATCCAACAGCTACTGTGCTATATTGGTTGATGTAACGGGTACAGTACTGAGAATTGTAAATAACTTTACATGTAACTGATGTAAACACTGAATGATCTCGAAATACTGTGGAATATAAGTCATCCGTGGACAAATTAATCCAGCAGCTACAGTATTCTGATGATGGATGAACTAAATACCGTACTGTTAGTTGTAAATATCTCTATTTATAACCGTACCCTATATTGATTATTCTTGAGCTGCTACTAAATTTAATTTATCATTGATGAAATTAGTCAATCGGTTAATGTACCCTGACGATGTCTGTACTCAGTACCGTTTCGTCTCATGTTAATGTCTCGAGCCATAACGTTTCTGCCGTTAGCTATTCTAGAATTGCCATAGAACATAAATCTTCCTTGAACAGGATAATCGAGCGGCTGCAGTGCTCTATTGGCCAAACTAACAACTACCGCCCTGTGAATGCTTAATATCTTTAGCCATAACTGACTATACCACGTTAGTTCTAGAAATGCTGTGGAATTTAAATCGTCAATGAATAGATCAATCCAACAGCTACATAGATCTACCTATGGATGTACAAACTATCGTACCGGGAATTGTGAATATGTCTAGCCATGACCGCACTATTCGTTGATATTTCTAGAATTGCTGTAAAATTTATAATATCAGTGAACAAATAAGTACAACTGCTAACACACTGTGATGATGGCCGTACTCAATCCTGTTTCGTCAATTGTCAACGTCTCCAGCTATAACGGATCTGTCTTTTGTAATACTAGAGTTGCCGTAGAATCGGTATCATCATTGTACAGGCTAGTCCAACCGCTGCAGTACCGTAATGGTGGATGTACCAGCTTCAGAACTGTGAATTGTTGATGTCACTCTTCATAACTGAAGTACACCTTGATCATTCTAGAACTACTGTCGAATATAAGTCATCAGTATACTGATTAATCCAGCGTCTGTAATAACTGTAATATGTCGATAGCTGTACTGAGTACAGTTATGTCAATTGTTAATACCTCTAGCAACAAGGGATCTGTCTCTTGTCATTCTAGAATTTCTTCACAACCTCCGTCATCATGCAACAGGTCAACGGAGCGTCCACAGTGCTCTGTCGATGGATGCACTACGTACCGTACTGTCGACTGTAAATATCTGTAGCCTTAACCGTACTGCACATTGAGTCTCCTTGAATTTCCGTTAATCATAAATTATAAGTGAAAAGTTAGTCCAACCTCTTCAGTAATGTGATGACGACTGTGTTCAGTACTGTTTCATCAATTGTCAATGTCTCGAGAGATAACGGTACAGTACTTCGTCATTCTAGGGATCCAATACGATTTAAATCAATACCGAAGAGCAAAATCTCACGGCTGCATTGCTCCATTGGTGGATGCACTAGCTACTGTACTGGGAATAGTACACATCTCTATCCATAACTGATGCATACATTGATGGTTCTAGAGGAACTGTGGAACTTGTATCATTACTGAACTGAGCAATCCAGCGGCTGCAGTATTGTGATGATGGTTGTACCTAGTACTGTTTCGTCAATTGCTGATATCTCGAGCGATGGTGAGACTGTTCTGTGCCATTCTAAAGTTGCAAAAGAATTTACATCATCACTTAACTGAATACAACGGATAATTAGCTCCAATCGTGGATATGCAGGCTACTGTGCTGGGAGTAGTAAGTATCCCTAGCCATATCTGATGCATACATTGATTTTTTTAGAACTGCAGCAGAATACAAGTCATCATTGAACAGATCAATCCAATTCTACAGTGCTGCGTTGATGGATGTACTTTGGACCGTGCATGCAATTATTAATATCTCTAGCCATAATCGTACTACGCATTGATTATTCTAGACTTGTTTTGGAATTTGTATCGCCAGTGAGCAAAACTAATAAGACGGCTACAGTACTGCCATGGTGTACTCAGTAGCGTTATGGCAATTGCAACTAACTCGAGCTGCAACGCATGTGTACTCTGTCATTCCAGGAATGCAGTAATATTTATATCATCACCGAACAGCTTAATCCAACGGCTACATTGATCTATTTGTGGATGTACCATACACTTTATCGGAAGTAGGAAATATCTCTAGCCACAACTGATGTATACGTTGATAACTCTAGAATTGCTGTGTAGATTAAATCATCACTGAGCAGATTAATACACCGGCTGCAGTAATACGATAATCGCTGTACTCAGAACTGCTTCGCCACTTCTTAACATCTTGAGGGATAATGGGCACGTCCATTGTCAATCCAGAGTTGCAATGGAACATGAATCATCACTGAACATATTAATCCAATGGCTACTGTGCTCTATTGGTGAATGTACCTACCACCCTTTTGGGTACTTTAAATATCTCTATCCATAACAGATGTGTACTTTGATTATTCTAATATATGGAACATAAATCATCAGTGAAGAAAATAATGGGACGACTGCAGTGCTCTAGTGGCGGATGTACCGATAACCACACCGTCAATTGAAAAATTCTCTAGCCATAACCGTACAAATCGTTCATTACTCCATAATTGCTGATAAATATAAATTACCAGTGTGCTAATAAGCCCAAGGGCTGAAGTTTTATGATGATGACAGCATTGAATACTGTTTCGTCAATTATTAACATCTCGAGCGATGGTGGGGCAGCCCTTCGTCATTCCAGAATTGCAATTGTATATAAATCATCATGGAACATATCAATCCAACGGCTACAGTGCTCTGTTGATGGATGTACTAACTACCGTACCGTCTATTGTAAACATCTGTAGCCATAACCGGAATGTGCATTGATTATTCTTGGATTGCGGTTAAAATAAATTTATCAGTGTACAAATTACTTCAGCGGCTAAAGTACGGTGCTGATGAATGTACTCAGTACCGTTTCCTCAGATGTTTATGTCTCAAGCGACAATGGGTCAGTCATTTGTCATTCTAAAATTGCAAAACTATATAAACTATCACTGAACAGGTTAGTCGAAGGACTACAGTGTTCTATTGGTGGATGTACGTACTACCGCGCTTGGTGTTGTGATTGTCCCGAACCGTGACTGATGCATACGATGGAAATTCTAGTACTACTGTGTAATTTAAGTCTCCTGTGATGATATCAACACGAAGGCTACAGGTCTGTGTTGATTCCTGCACCTAGTACTGTGTCGTCAGTTGTTTATATCTCGAGCGGTAATGGATCTGCTACTGCCATTGCAGAATAGTTACAGAATATTTATCACCATTGACCAAGTCAACACAACTGTTACAGTGCTCTGTTGATGAACGTCGTAAGAACCATCCTGTCTAGCGGAAATATCTCTATCCATAGCCGTGCAATACGTTGTGGACAATTTCATCCAACGGATGCAGGGCAAAATTGATGGATGCATCACCTACCAGACTGGGCTCTTTAAATGTCTGTAGACAGATCTGATGTATACATTGCCTATTCTACATCTGCTGTGTAATGATTAATGTACTGATTAATCCACCGGCTGCTGTGCTGTAATGGCGGCTGTACTAAGTACTGTCATGTCAACTGTTGATGTACCGAGCTACAGCGGATATGACATTTGCAATCTAGAATTGCTATAGAATATAAATCATCATTGAACTGGATAATCCAACGGCTACTGTGCTCTGTTAAATGGATGCACTAAGTACCGAGGTGCCATTAGTAAATAACTTTATCTATAACCGTACAGTAAATTGTATATTCTGGAACTGGCCTGTACCTTAAATCATCGGTAAACAAATTAATCCTGCGGCTACATTATTGTGATGATGGCTGTACACAGTACAAGTTATGAGTTTTAAGTATCTCGTGCTGTAACTGATCTCTCTTCCGTCATCCTAGAATTGCTATACAATCTGTCATCGCAGAACGGGTTGATCCAACGACCACATTGCGACGATGATGGACGTAACAACCACCGTCCTGGGAAATGTAAGTATCTCCATTCATAACCATGCAACGCATTTGTTATTACTGGCATGCCATGGAATATTCATCACCAGTGATCAAATTAAAGCAACAGCTATACTTCTGTGATGATGCCTTTACTCAGTACTCTTCCGTCAACTGTTGTTGTTGCGAGCGAAAATGGGTATGTCCATTGTCATTCTAGAATTGCAGCGGGATATATATCATCATTGAACATATAAATCCAGCGACTACGGTGCCTTGTTGATTAATGTACAAAGAACCGCACTGTCAGTAACAAATTTCTAAAGCAATGACCGTTCTATACGTAGATTACTGTAGAGATGCTGTAGAATTTAAGTCATCAGTGGAGAAAAAAATCTGTTACTCTGATGGTGACTGTACTCATTCCGGCTTTGTCAAACGTTATGGCCTGGAGAATTAATTGATATGTAATCTGTCATTCTAGAAATGTTACAGGATCTAAGTCATATTTGATGAAGTTTATCCAACGGCTGCAGTGCTCTGCTATGGGATGAAGTAGGTAACGTAATTTCAATTGTAAATATCTCTAGCCATATCCGTGCTGCACGCTGACTCTTCCAGAATTCCTTTGGAATTCACATCAACAGTGAAGAAAGCGTTCCAACTGCTACTGTGCCGCGATGATGGATGTGCTCAGTACTGTAATGTCTATTGTTTATATCTCAAGGGTTAATGGATTTGTCGTTTGACATTCTGTAGCTGATAGAAAAAACTTAATCATCGGTGAAGGCATTAATCAAGCGGCTGCGAAGCTCTGTTGGTGGAGGCACTATGTGCAGTTATATCAATTGGAAATATCTCTAGCCATGAGCGTACTACACATTGATAATTGCAGAAGGGCAGTGAAATTTAAATAATCAACGTTCAAGATAATCCAACGAATACAGTTCTTCCATGATGGCTGTACTCAGTACTGTGTTGTCAATTGCTTATATCTCAAGGGTTAATGGATATGTCGTTTGTCATTGTGTAATTGATATATAACCTTAATCATCGGTGAAGACATTAATGACGCGGCTAGGAAGCTCTGATGGTGGAGGCACTAAGTGCCATCGTATCAACTGCAAATACCTCTAGCCATAAGCGTACAACACGTTGATAATTACAGAAAGGCAGTGGAACTTAAATCACCAATGGACATGTAAATCCGATATCTACATTAATTTGATAATGGTTGAAGTCAGTACTGTGTTGTCAAATGTAAATGTTTCCATCGTTAATGGGTGTGTACGTCATCATTCTAGAACTGATATAGTATCCAAACCACTATTGAACAGATTAATCCAATGGCTGCAGTGCTCTTTTGGAGTGTGTACTAGGTACCGCAGCCCAGTAGTCGAGGTTTCTAGCCACATCCGTACTATGCATTGACCATTCTAGAATTGCTGTACAACCTACATCATCAGTGAGCAATTTATTCCTACGCCTTCGCTACTATCGTAATGGTTGTACTCAGTCCGCCTATATCAGTTGTTAATGCCTGGCGATGTAGTTGGACTGTAATTAGTAACTGTACAGATGCTATAAAGTCTAACTACTCTGTAGATAGACGGCTCTGACCGTGCATGTGCCAGGTACAGCACGGACAATTGCAAATATCTATAGTCGTGTGCGACATATATATTGATTATTCTAACACTGGTGTGTGGTTTAAATCCTCACTGAACAGATGAGACCAACGGCTACAGTGCTTTCTTGCTGGATGTACAAGTTGCAGTAGTACCTGTTGTAAAGAACTCTAGCCACAGCCGTACTATATAATTATTATACTAGAATTGCTGTGGCACTGAAATCTGGAGGGAGCATATTACTACAACAGCTACAGTACTGCGATTATTGCTTTATTCAGTACTGTTGTGCCAAATGTTAATATCTCGTGCGATAATGCACCAGCCTGTCTTCATTCTAGAATTTCCACCGAATTTATGTCATCAGTGAACAGCTCAATCCAACAGCTGTAATGCTATATTGGTATATGTACCAAGTACCGCATTCTCAACAGTAAATACCTTTAACGATAATTGTTCTGTACATTGTTTGTTCTAGAATGTTCGTGGTGTTAAAGGTATCCAGTGAAAAAATCTACCCATCGCCAAAGGTACAGCCATGATAGCGGTACACAGTACAATCTTGTCAAGCGCAAATGTCTTGAGCGGTGAAGCTTCTGCCCTCTGCCATACAAGGATTGCTGTAGATATTATATCAGCAGAGAAAATATCAATACAACTGCTAAAATGCCCTGTTGATGCCCATACTATGCATTGTATTGACATAGGTCAATATCTCCAGCAACAATTGCTCTATACATTGATCTCTCTACAATTGCTGAAGAACTTATTTCAATAGCGAGCGGATTAATACAATGGCTATACTACAGTGTAGGTAGCTAAAATCAGTGCTGTGTTGCCATTTGACAAATCCACCACCGATATTAATACTTCCATTGATAATTCTAGAATTGTTGTGGAGCACACAACAACAGTGAACATATTCATTTTTCCGCTACAGTGCTCTCTTCGTGGCTGTACCCCGTACCGCAGTGTTAGTTACTAATATCTCTAGCCATTACACTTGCGTATAATGATTACCCTAGAAGTGAGGGGCAGTACAAGTCACCATTGGAAGAAACTAAACCAGCGGCTACATTTCTGTTGTGATTGTTGTTCTCAGTACTGTGTGTCAATAGTTAACATCTCGAAGGGTATTGGATAATCCCTTTGTCGCTTTAGACTTTCTATAGAAATTAAACCATCTGTGATCAGATTAATCCATCGGCATCAGTGCCCTGTTGGTGGATGTACCGTGCATCATACTGCCAGCTGTAAATATCTCTAGACATAACCGTTCGAAACATTGATGCTTCATGATATGCTATTGAACTTATACCATCTGTGAACAAATCATATGGTTGAAGTCAGTACTGTGTTGTCAAATGTAAATGTTTCCATCGTTAATGGGTGTGTACGTCATCATTCTAGAACTGATATAGTATCCAAACCACTATTGAACAGATTAATCCAATGGCTGCAGTGCTCTTTTGGAGTGTGTACTAGGTACCGCAGCCCAGTAGTCGAGGTTTCTAGCCACATCCGTACTATGCATTGACCATTCTAGAATTGCTGTACAACCTACATCATCAGTGAGCAATTTATTCCTACGCCTTCGCTACTATCGTAATGGTTGTACTCAGTCCGCCTATATCAGTTGTTAATGCCTGGCGATGTAGTTGGACTGTAATTAGTAACTGTACAGATGCTATAAAGTCTAACTACTCTGTAGATAGACGGCTCTGACCGTGCATGTGCCAGGTACAGCACGGACAATTGCAAATATCTATAGTCGTGTGCGACATATATATTGATTATTCTAACACTGGTGTGTGGTTTAAATCCTCACTGAACAGATGAGACCAACGGCTACAGTGCTTTCTTGCTGGATGTACAAGTTGCAGTAGTACCTGTTGTAAAGAACTCTAGCCACAGCCGTACTATATAATTATTATACTAGAATTGCTGTGGCACTGAAATCTGGAGGGAGCATATTACTACAACAGCTACAGTACTGCGATTATTGCTTTATTCAGTACTGTTGTGCCAAATGTTAATATCTCGTGCGATAATGCACCAGCCTGTCTTCATTCTAGAATTTCCACCGAATTTATGTCATCAGTGAACAGCTCAATCCAACAGCTGTAATGCTATATTGGTATATGTACCAAGTACCGCATTCTCAACAGTAAATACCTTTAACGATAATTGTTCTGTACATTGTTTGTTCTAGAATGTTCGTGGTGTTAAAGGTATCCAGTGAAAAAATCTACCCATCGCCAAAGGTACAGCCATGATAGCGGTACACAGTACAATCTTGTCAAGCGCAAATGTCTTGAGCGGTGAAGCTTCTGCCCTCTGCCATACAAGGATTGCTGTAGATATTATATCAGCAGAGAAAATATCAATACAACTGCTAAAATGCCCTGTTGATGCCCATACTATGCATTGTATTGACATAGGTCAATATCTCCAGCAACAATTGCTCTATACATTGATCTCTCTACAATTGCTGAAGAACTTATTTCAATAGCGAGCGGATTAATACAATGGCTATACTACAGTGTAGGTAGCTAAAATCAGTGCTGTGTTGCCATTTGACAAATCCACCACCGATATTAATACTTCCATTGATAATTCTAGAATTGTTGTGGAGCACACAACAACAGTGAACATATTCATTTTTCCGCTACAGTGCTCTCTTCGTGGCTGTACCCCGTACCGCAGTGTTAGTTACTAATATCTCTAGCCATTACACTTGCGTATAATGATTACCCTAGAAGTGAGGGGCAGTACAAGTCACCATTGGAAGAAACTAAACCAGCGGCTACATTTCTGTTGTGATTGTTGTTCTCAGTACTGTGTGTCAATAGTTAACATCTCGAAGGGTATTGGATAATCCCTTTGTCGCTTTAGACTTTCTATAGAAATTAAACCATCTGTGATCAGATTAATCCATCGGCATCAGTGCCCTGTTGGTGGATGTACCGTGCATCATACTGCCAGCTGTAAATATCTCTAGACATAACCGTTCGAAACATTGATGCTTCATGATATGCTATTGAACTTATACCATCTGTGAACAAATCAATCCGACGGCCAGTGTGCTGTCATGATGCAGGCACTCAGTACTGTTTTGACAATCGTTAACTTCTCGAGCGACAATGGATATACACAATGGTTTTGTGATTCTGGAATTCCTATAGAACCTATATCATTATTTACCTGATTAATCAAGCGGCAAATGTACTGGGTTGAAGGGAATACTCAGTACTTTTGTGACATTAGTGTAAGTCTCCAGCGACTATTGCTCTGCCCATTGATGCTTCTACAATTGCTGCCTATCATATATGATTAGCGAAAGGATTGCTTCAGTGGCTATAGTATTGTGTAGATCTCTACGCTTAGTACTGTGCTGTAATCCTTTGAAGCCACTACCGGCATTTCATACATAGATTGATCGATCTAGAACCGCTATCGAGTATAAATCACCAGTGAACAGATTAGTGCATCGCCTTCAGTACCTGCTGTATTCGATTGCTGTATTCGGAACTCTTTTGTCATTCGTTAATATGTCGACCAATAATGTATATATCATTGGTCGTTCCAGAATGGCCATAGAATATATGTTATCAGTTGTTAGATCAATTCAACGGCTACTGTGCTCCCTTGGTGTATGTACTATGTATCGTACTATCAATTGTAAGCGCCGCTTGCCGTACGTATACAGTAAATGGATTGTTCTGGAGTTGCTGTGGAACTTACATCATCAGTGGACAGATTGATTCAGCGGCTTCAGCACTGTGCTGACGGCTGCTCTTAGTGCTGTTTTGCCGTTTGTTAATATTTCAAGCGATAACGACTCTCCCTTTTTTCCTTATAGAATTGCTGTGCAACATATATCACCACTGAACAGATTAATACAGCGGCTACTGTGCTATGTAGGTGGAGGCAAAGAATACCGTTCTGTCAATTGCAAGTGTCTCGAGCCATTGACGTACAATGCACTGATAATTCTATATTTGCTGTGGGATTTAAATCATCAGTGTACAGGTTAATCCTACTCTCATAGTGCTCCGTAGGTGGACGTACTGAACACCGTACAGCCAAGTGCAAATATGTCCAGCCATAACAGATCTATACAATGATTGTGCTCGAACTAGTGCTAAATTGAACCCTCAGTGGACAAATTAAGACAACAGCTACTCAACTATTGATTATTCTACAACTGCTGTGAAAGGTAAATTAGAAATGAGCAAATATTTCCAATGGCTAAAGTAGTATGATGATGGCTGTACTCAGTACTGCTTTGGCGTATGTCAATATCTCCGGCGACAACTGCTCTATTCATTGGTCATTCTACAACTGCTGCACAAATTAGATCAGCGAACAGATTAGTTCAATAGCTATTGCATTGTGCAGATGGCTACACTCTGTACTCTATTGTCCTTTGTCAATATCACTAACGGTATATGATGTATCGGACGATTGCTTTAGTATTGCAACGTAGTAAAATTATCATTGAACAGAATAACCCACCGACTACAGTGCCCTGTTAGTGGATGTCTTAAGCACCGTACTGTCTATTTTATATGTCTCTATATGCAACAGATCTTTACATTTATCATTGGAGAGTCGCTATCGATTCCTAATCGTCAGTGCACAAATAAGACCAACGGCTACGGCAGTGTTGTGATGGCTGTACTCTGTACCCTGTTGTCCCTGCTACTACCACGAACGGTAATATATCAGTCATGTATCATTCTGTATTTGCTATAGACATTAAATTATCAGTGAGCAGATTAGTCCAACTGCCATAGTGATCTGTCGGTGGCTATACTTAGCACCATGCTGCAAATTGTAGATACCTCTAGCCATTACTGACTTGTGAATTGGTTACGGCAGAATCGCCGCGGAATTAAAATCATAACTGAACAAATTAAACCAACGGCTACATTTCCCTGACGAAGGCTGTACTCAGATCTGTGTCGTCAATTGCAAATATCTCGAGCGAAAATGGATCTGTCTTTTGTCCTTCTAGAATTGCTATATAATAAAGGTCATCGTTGAACAGAACAATGCAACGTCCACAGAGCTCTGTTGATGGACGTACGAAGAACAGTACTGCTAGGTGTAAATACTTCTAACCATAACCGTCTTACATATTGTTTACTCTAGACTTGCTTTGGAATTTACATCGTCAGTGAAGAAACTTATCCATCGGAAACAGTGCTCAATTAGTGGATGCATCAACTACGGTGCTGGCTATTTTAAATTTCTCCTGGCGTAACTGATGTATACATTGACCTTTGTGTAACTGCTGTGGAATTTAAGTCATCAGTGTTCAAATTAATCCAAAGGCTACAGTATTGTGATGATGACTGTACTTAGTACTGTGTTGTGAAGCGTTAATATCTCGAGCGATAATGGCTCTGCCCCTTATCACTCTAGGATCGTTCTGGAATCTTAGTCTTCATTGAATATGTTAGTACAACGGCTTCAGTGCACTCTAGATGGATGCACTAGGAACCGCGCTGTGAATTGTAAATGTCTCTAGCCATAACAGTACAGCACAATGATTGCTCTAGACTTTCTATGCAGCTTGCACCTTCAGTGAACAGATTAATACACCGGCTAAAGTAAAGTAGTGATGGCAGTATTCAATACTGTTTAGTCACTTGCTAATATCTAGGGCAAAATAGGGTAAGTCCTTTGCTTTCTAGAAATGCAGATGGACATACGTCATCACCGAACAGATTAATTCAGCGGCTACAATGCTCGGTTGATGGACGTACTTATGACCGTATTTTCAATTGTTAATATCTGCAGCCATAGTCATACGATGAATTGATTATTCTACAACTGCTGTGAAAGGTAAATTAGAAATGAGCAAATATTTCCAACGGCCAAAGTAGTATGATGATGGCTGTACTCAGTACTGTTTTGATATTTGTCAATATCTCCAGCAATAGTATTCTCTCCACAGATCGTTTGACAAGTGCAAGGAAACGTAGATTGTCAACAAACAGTTTAAATTCATGGCCGCACTATTGTGTAAATGGCTACACGGAGGCCTCCATTGTCATTTGCAAATATCACCATCGATACATGAGGTATCTGATGGTAGCTCAAGATTTGGCATACGGTATGGATCATCAGCGAAAACATTATTCGTACGGCTACAGTACTCTGTTGATGAATGTGCTAAGTAACGTAATTTCAATCATAAGGGTCTCTAACCGTAACTGATATATACATTGATCATTCATGACTAGTTATGTAACGTAAGCGATCTTTGAACAAATTAATCCAACGGCTACAGTACAGTTATAATGGCTGTACTCAGTTCAGTGTTGTCAAATGTTAATATCTCGGGCCATAATGCATCTATCTTTTGTCATTCTAGAAATGATATCGAATTTATATCGTCAGTTAACAGATTAATCCGACGGCAACTGTGTTCTATCGGTGAATGTATTGTGTACCGTACTGCCAAATATAAATATCCCTAGTCATACCTGGTGTATCCATCGTTCACTATAGAGTTGCTGAAGATCTAAGATTACCAGCATACCGATTACCACAATGGCTATTATGCTGCGCAGATTTCTACACTCTGAACTTTACTGCCTATTGTCTATATCTCGAGGGATAAAATCTATGTCTTTTGCCATACTCAACTTGCTATAGGATATAAATCATTGGTGACCAGGCAAATGCATCGTCAACAGTGCTCTGATGGTGGATGTGCTAATTACAGTGGATTGTAAATACATCTAGTTCCAACCGTACTACACATTGATTATTTTAGCATGGCTGTGGAACATATCCCATCGATGAACTAATTAATGCAGGGCTGCAGTATTGTGATGATTGCTATTCTCAGTCCTGCTATGTCAATTGTTTATATCCCGAGTGATAATGAATATGGATTTCGTCATTCTAGGATTGCTATTGGACCTAAATCATCACTGCACAGGTTAAACCTACGGCTACAATGCTCTGTTTATGGATGTACTGGGTGCCGTACAGGCAATTGTAAATATCCATAGTAATAACCACACTATGCACAGAATGTTGAACAGCCGCAGTGGAAATTAATTCGTCAGTGAACAAATTAATCTAACCGCTACTGTACAGTGAAGAAGGCTGTGCTTATTACTGTGTTGTCTGTTGTTAAGTTCTCGAGCTGAAATGGAACTGTCCTTTGTCATTGTAAAGTTGCTATAGAATCAGCATCATAATTGAACTGGATAATCCAGTAGCTACAGCGCACTGTATAAT
The DNA here is from genome assembly GCF_001483705.2 of Eufriesea mexicana. Lineage (NCBI taxonomy): Eukaryota > Metazoa > Arthropoda > Insecta > Hymenoptera > Apidae > Eufriesea > Eufriesea mexicana. The sequence continues at coordinate 1,282,828 of NW_016908637.1, read as the reverse complement.
ATATGCACATAGCACCGCACTCTCAATTGTAAATACCTCTATGCGTAGCCCATACATTCATTATTCTAGACCTGTCGTGCACCTTAAGTCATCGCTGAAGTGTTTAATCCAACGGTTACAGTACTGAGACGATGGCTGCACATAGTACTGAGTTGTAAGTTGCTAATATCTGGAGCTGTAACGGGTGCGCCTCTTGTCTTTCTACAAATGCTATGGAATCTAAATCATCATATAAGAAATCAATGCACTGTCAATAGTGCTCTGTTGATGGATGTACTGCAAACCATGATATCAATTATAAGCATATATATGATGTAACGGCACTATAAAATGATTACTACAGATTTCAATCGGAATTTAGGTCATCAGTGGACAAATTAATCCAGCGGCTACAGTACTGTTATTGTCGCTGTACTCAGAACTATTTCGTCAGTTGTTTATACCTCGTGCTACAACGGATCTGTCTTCTCTCTCATTAGAATTGGAATTGAATTTCTATCATCGCTAAACAAATTAATCCAACGCCGACGGAGCTCAGTTGGTGGATGTTCCAACTACTGTACTGGGAATTCCAAATGACTCTATGCATAACTGATGCATACATTCATTATTCTGGAACTACTGTGGAATGTAGACCATCAGTGAGCAGCTCAATCCAACGGCTGCGGTAATGTGATGATGGCTGTACACAGTTTGGTTATGTGAGTTGTTAATATCTCGACCTATAACAGATCCTCCTTTTGTAATTCGAGAATCGCTATAAAATACAAATCATCATTAATCAGGATAATGCACCTTCTACAGCGCTCTGTTTTATAAATGCACTAAGGAACGTACTCTTAATTGCAAGGATCTCTAGCCATAACCGTCACATCCATTGATTATTCTTGAATTGTTGTTAAACTTTAACTGTCAGTGAACAAATTAGTCCAACGGCTAAGGGACTATGATAGTGGCTGTACTCATTGCTGTTACGTGAGCTGTTAATATCTCGAGCCATAATGGGTCGTTCCTTCGTCATTCTAGATTTGCAATATAACATAAGTCATCACTGAGCATATTAATCCGTTGGCTAAAGTGCACTACTGGCGAATATTCCTGTACAGTACTAGGAATTGTAAATATCTCTAGCCATAAAAGTACTAAGCATTGATTACCCTATGAGTTGCTTTGGAATTTTCATCATCAGAGAAAAAATTAATACAACGGCAGCAGTACTGTTCTAATGGCTGTCCGCAGTAATATATCGTCAATTTTGAGTATCTCAAGATATAATGGGACATTCCTTCGTCAGTCTAGAATTGCAATAGATTAGAAATCATCACTGATCGTACTAATCCGATGGCTAAAATGCTCCATTGGCGAATGTTGCAATTTCAGTACTGGGAATTTTTAATATCCCTAGGCCTATCTGTTGTATGCATTAACATTCTATAACTCATCTGAAATTTATTTCACCAATGAGGAGATAAATCCAGCAGCTGCAGTACTCTATAGACGGATGAACTGAGGACCGTACTGTCAATTGCAAATATCTCTGGCTATAACCAGACTATGCGCTGACTATTCCCGAATTGCTGTTAAAACTACGTTATCAGTGAAAAAACTAGTACAACTTCTATGGTACTATGATGAATGCTACACGCAGTACTCTTTCATCAATTGTGAATGTGTCGAGCGACAATGGTTCCGTTCTTCGCCATCTTAAAACAGTAATAGAACAAAACATCACCAAACATGTTGATCCAACGGCGGCAGTTCTACATTAGTGGACGTAGCAATTACCGTACCTGGAATTGTAAACATCTCGAGTCACAACAGATTCATAAATTGAATATTCTGTAAGTAATGTGGAACTTGAAACATGATGTAACAGATTAATCCAACGACTACAGTGCTCTACTGGTGGTTGTACTGAGGACAGTAATGCCACTTGCAAATGTGCCTAGCCATAACGTTACTATACATTGATTATTCTAGAATTGCCGTTAAACAGAGATTATCAATGAACGAATTATTCCAACAACTGCAGGACTGTGGTGATGGCTGCACTCACTACTGTTTCCTCAATTGTGAATGTCTTGATCTATAATTAGTCAGCCCTTCGTCATGCCAAAATTGCAATGGGATATAAATCGTCTGATCATATTAATCAAATGGCTAAAGTAATCTGTTGTTGGTTGTACCAACTACCGAACTGAGAATTATAAATATCTCTGGCCATAACGTATTTGTGCATTTATTATTCTAGAACTGCTGCGGAATTTAGGTCATCAGTGAGCAGATTACTACAACGGTTGCGCTAATGTGGTGGTGACTGCTCACAGCACTGTCATGTCAATTGCTATTTTCTCGAGCTCTGACGGATCTGCCTTTTGCGATTCTAGATTTGCTATAGAATGTAAGTTATCATTACACATGCTAAGCGAACGGCTGCAGTGATCTGTTGTTGGACGTACACGGTACCGTACTGCAAGTTGTTAATATCGCTAACCATAAGAGTAAAGTGCGTTGATTACTCTAGAGTTGCACTTAAACTTATATTATCATCGAACAAATTATTCCAACGTCTAAAGTACTGTGATGATGCCTGTACTCAGTACTGTTCCGTCAACTGTTCATATCTCGAGCCAGAATGCGCAGTGCTTTGTCACTGTAGAATTGCAATAGGATATAGAACATCACTGACCATATTAATCCAATGGCTAAAATGCTCTATTGCTGGATGTACCAACCACCCAACTGCGAACTGTAAATGTCTCTAGTCATAACGGATGCGTATATTTGTTACTCTAGAGCTACTGTGGAATTTAAATCATCAGTGAGCAGGTTAATACAACTGCTGCAATAATGTGATGACGGCCGTACACTCTGCTGTTATGTCGATTGTTAATATCTCGCCCTATAGCGTATCTGTCCTTTGTCATTCTAGAAGTGCTGCAAAATCTAATTTGTCGCTAAATAGTATCATCCGATGGCTACAGTGCTCTGCAGCTGTATGTACTATGTACCAGACCTTCAATTCTAAATAGCTCTAGCCATAAATGTGCTATGGATATATCGTTCTAGAATTGCTGTAGTACTAAAGTCATCGGTGGCCAAATTAATGCAATGCCTGCGTTACTGTTGTGATAGCTGTACTCAGTCATTCTATGTCAGCTCTTCGTGCCTGGCGATGTAATTCATGTGTAATTTGGCATCCTAGATTTCCTACAATATGTAATCCATCATTCAACATATTATTCCAACTGCTGCAGTGACCTGGTATTGCATGCACTAAGTACCGTACTGCCAATTGTAATTGTCGCTAGGCGTAACTGTACTATGCATTCGTTACCTTAGCACTGATGTGGAATTTACGTCACCAGTGAACACATTTATCCAACGACTACAGTACTGTGATAATGGCTGTTATCAGTACTATTTTGTGAATTGTTAAAATCTCGGGCTGGAGTGTATCTGCCATTGGTCATTCTAGAATTCCTATAGTATTTAAATCATCAGTGACCTGGTTAATGAAGCGGTTGCAGCGCTGCGATGACTGCTATGCTCAGTACTTTATTGAAATATGTCAATGTCTCCAGCTGCAATATTTCTATCCATTGCCCATTCGACAGTTGCCGAAAAAATTTGTAGATCAGCCAACAGATTAATTCAATGGCTATAGTATTCTTTCGACGGCAACCCACGGTAATGTAATGTCATATGTCAATGTCACTACCGATATATGATCTATACATTGGCCATTCTAGAATTGCTATACCGATTTAATCACCAGCGAACAGGTAAGTCCAACGGCTACGGTGCTCCCTTGAGGGCTCTACTCAGCACATTATTGACATAGCTCAATGTCACCAGAGGCAATTGCTATATCCATTGATGATTCAACAATTGCTGAGTAACATAGGTGATCAGCGAACAGGTTATTTCAATGGATCTAATGTTGTGTAGACGGCTACACTCACTACTGCATTGTCATTTGTTAATACCAATTCCGATATTCGAGCTATCCATTGATCATGCTAGAGTTGCTACATGGTCTAAACCATCAGCCAACAGATTCAACAAACGCCTACAGCGCTCTCTTGGTAAATGCACATATTACTCTCCTGCTATTTGTATATGCCGCTAGACATAGCACTTCCATATATTGGTTAACCTGAAATTTCTGTGGAACTTAAACCACCAACCCAACTGCTACAGTACTGTGATGTTTGCCATACTCAGTACTATGTTGTCGATTGCTTATACCACGAGCGATAATGCGTTCGTCTATCGTCATACTAAAATTGCTATGGAATTTACATCACCGAACATATTAATCCAATGGCTACTGTGCTCTGTTGGTGGATGTACCAGCTACTGTCCTGGGAATTGTAATTAACGCATGCCATAACTGATGTACAAAATTATTATCCTGGTACCACTGTGGAACGTAAATCAACAGGAACAGATAAATCCAACCGCTTCAGTACTGTGACGACTGCTGTACACACTGCAGTTATGTAAATTGTAAACACCTCGAGCTACAGCCGATACGTGTTTTGTTACTTGGGGTCTGCTATAGAACGTAAATGATCGCTAAAGAGTTTAATCCAACGGCTACATAGTTCTGTTGATGGACGTACTAAGGACAGCCCTGTTAATTGTAAATATCTCTACGCATAACGGTGCCATATATTAATTATCCTAGAATTGCTGTTACACATAAGTTATCAGTGAGCTGGTTAGTCCTACGGCTAAGGTACTGCGACGGCGGATGTACTCAGTACTACTACGTCAATTGATAGTGTCTCGAGCGTTAATGGCCAGTCCTTTGTCATTCTATAATAGCAATAGTATCTAAATAATTACTGAACAGCTTAATTCAACATCCTACATTTCTCTGTTGGTGGATGTACCAGCTATTGTACCGAGAATAGTAAACACCTCTAGCCATAACTGATGTACACATTGATCATTGTAGAACTGCGGGATACCTTATGTCCTCACTGAACAGATTAATTCAACTGCTTCTGTGCTCTGTTTGTGTATACGGCAACTACCGCGCTGGGAACTGTAAATATATCTAGCTATAACTGGTGAATGCACCGACCATTCTAGATTTGCTGTGGAATTCGAAGCGTAAGTGAATAGATGAATCCAACGCCTACAATAATGTAATGATGGCTCTACACAGTACTGCTATGTCATCTGACAATATCTCGAGCTATAGCGGGCCTCTCTTGATCACCGTGGAATTCCTGTACGATATAGATTATCATTGAACTGGCTAAATCAACGGCTACCGTGCTCCTTCGATGCATGTAATAGGTACCGTACTGTCAGCTGTAAATATTTGTAGCCATAGCCGTACTATCTATTGCCTACTCTAGAATTGACGTTAAAATTGAATTATTAGTGAACAAAATACTCCAACGCGTAAATTACTGCGATGACGGCTGTACTCATTACTGCTTCGTCTATTGATAACATCTGGAGCGATAATGGGTTAGCCTTTTGCCTTCCTAGAATTGCTAAAGAATATAAATCATAGCTGAACAGATTGATCAAGCAACTACTCTGTTTCGCTGGTCGATGTACCAACTGCCTTACTGGGAATTACAGACGTCGCTAGCCATAACAGATGCATGCATTGATTACTCCAGAACAACTGTGGAACTTAAATCATTAGTGACAAATTAATGAATCGGCTACAGTACTGTGATGATGGCTGTACTCAGTACTGTTTCATACATTGCCAACATGAGGAGCGATAATGGGTCAGGCCTTTGCCATTCTGGAAATGCAACAGAATATAGATCATCAATGAAAAGCTTAATCCATCTGCTACAGGCCTTTATTGGAGTATGTACCATGCACCTTACCGACAAATATAAATAAGTGTTGCCATAACCGTACCGTACATTGGTTACGCTATACATGCATTGGAATTTTCATTGTCAGTTAACAAATTGATCCAAAGGCTGAAGTGCTGTAAAGGTGGCTGTGTTTAGTGCTGTGTTGCCAGTTGTTAATACCTCGAGCGGTAATCGACCTGTCCTTTGTTACTCTTTAATTGCTACGGAGGTTAGCCATCATTGAACAGATAAATACAATGGCTACAGTGCTATGTTGATGGATGTACTGTGAAACGTACCATCAATTATACATATCCCTCTAGCCATGTCCGTTCTATGTGTTGATTACTCTAGACTCCCTTTGCAATTTACATCACGAGTGAGCAAGTATCCAACTGCTACGGTCTTGCATTGGTGGCTCCATTGAGTACTGTGTTGTCAGCTGTTAATGCCTCGAGCCGTAATGCATGTGCCTTTTGTAATTCTAGAAATGCAATAGGATTTAGATCACCACTGAACAGACCAATCTAGCAGCTACAGTGTTCTGGCGGTAGGTGAACTAGGTTCCGTAGTGACTGATGTAAGTATCCCAAGCCGAAGTCGTACAATACATTGATCATTCTAGAATTTCTGTGGAAATTAAATCCTCAATGAACATGTTAACCTGGCGGCTACAATAATGTGATGATGGCTGTACTCAGAACTGTGTTATCAATTGTTAATGTACCCATCGATAATAAATCGGTCCTTTTTCATTCTGGGATTGATGAAGGAAATATATCATCAGTAAACGGATTAATCTATCAGTCACAGTGGTCTGTTTGTGTATGTACTACGTAACATTCTCCCTACTCTAAATGTCTCTAGCCATAACCGTATAATGCGTTGATTATTCCAGAGCAGCTTTGCATGTTACACCACCAGTGAACATTGTAATCCAACTGCTACAGTACAGTTACCACAGCTGATCTCAGTACAGTATTATCAATTGCTTATATCTGGAGGGATAATGGCTCTGTCTTCTTTCATTCTGGGATGTCTGCGAGATATATATCATCAGTGCAATTTTAATCGATCGGCGGCCGTACTCTGCTGGTGGATGTACTAAGTACCGTACTGTCAATTGTAAATTTCTATAGTCATAACCGTACCATGGACTGATTACCCTGTAATGACTGCGAAATTTATGTAATCAATGAATATATTTGTCCTACTGTCACATTACTTTGAAGACGGCACAACTCCATACGGCGTTGCCGATCATTAATGTCTCCACCGTTAATGGAAATGACCTTCGTCATCCTAGAATTGCTATATCATCTAAATCATCTTCCTTCATATTATTCCAACGGCTACAGTGCTCTGCTATTGGAGGTGCTAAGTAACGTAACGTCAGCTGTAAATATCTCTATGCATGACATTACTATACCCCCATGACTGTAGTGTGGCCGTGGAATTTGAACTATCAATTATTATTAACAAGTAAATATAACTGCTACAGGACTGAGATGACGGCTGTACTAAATCCTGCTATGTCAATTGTTAATACCGGGAGATATAATGAGCCTGTTTTTAACCATTGCATATTTGCTATAAAATGCATATCATCACTCAGCTGTATGACCCATCGTCTATATTGCTTTCTCCTTGGATGGACAGTGTACCGTTATGTCAGATGTACATGCCCCTTGCCGTAACCGTACTACAAACTGACTGTACTAGATTATTTGTGGAACTCAAGCCGCAAATGGGAGAAATATTCCACGGCTACTGTACTGTGACGGCGGTTGAACTCAGTACTTTGTGGGCATTGGTTAATATCTCGAGCGACAATGGATCTGCCTTTTGTCACTCTAGAGTTGCTATAGAATCTATGTCATCGTTGGACAGATTAATCTAACGGCAACAGTGATCTGTTGATGGATGTACTGTGTATGGTACATTCAGTTGTAAATGTCTCTAGCCGTATCCTTAGTATGCAATGGCTATTCTAGAATAGCTTTATAACTTACATCACCAGTGAACAACGAAATTCAACGTATGCAGTAATGTGAAGATGGCTGTACTCACTACAGTGTTGTCAATTGCAAATATATCCAGATATAAAGGATCTGCATTTTTCGTTCTAGAAATGCTGTAGAATATAAGTGATCATTGCACAGATTATTCCTACGGCAATATTGCCCTGTTGCTAGATGCACCATGTAAAGTAATAAAAGGTGTAAATATCTCCAGCCATGACCCTGCTGTACAAATATTGGTCTAGAATATCTGTGGAATTCAAATCATGGATGCACAAATTAATACAACGGCTACAGTTCCGTGATGGTGGCTATAATCAGTATTTTGTTGTAATTTACAGATATGTCGAGGGATAACGTATCTGCATTTTTAGGTCAAGAGCTGCTCTCGTATATATATCACCAGTCAATGGATTAATCGAACTGAAACTGTGCTCTATTGGTTGATGTACTACGTACCGTATTGTCAATTGTTTATATCATTAGGCATAACCGTTCTATACATAGTATATTCTGGAATTGCTTTGCAATTCACGTCATTACTGAACAAAGTTATATAACGTATACAGTACGGTCATTATTGCTATACACATTACTGTGTTTTCTACTATTAGTATGTCGAGGGATAATCGATCAGTGTTTTGTCAATCAAGGACTGCTGTCGGATATATATCGTCATTGAGCATATTAATCCAACGGCTATAGTGATCTTCTGATGTATGTACTAAGTACAGTAATATCAATTGTAAACATCCGTAGCCACAACTGTGCTATGCGCTGATTACCTCAGAATGGCTGTGGAATATATGTCATCAATAAGCAAATTAATCCAACGGCTACAGTAGAGTGATGATGGCCCTAAACTAAACTGTGTTGCCAAATAAAAACATATGGAATGTTAACGGATCTGCATTCTCATTCTAGAACTGCTGTACAATATAAATCGTCAGTCAACAGATTAAACGAGCTGTAACAGTGAGCTGCTGGTAGATGTACTGAGTCCCGCATTGCCAATTATATATACGTCACTAGCCATAACCGCACCGTACATAGGCTATTTCAGAATTTCTTTGGAATTTTTGTCATCTGTGAGCATGTGATCAGACGTCTGCTGCAATGTGGTGATGGTTATAATCAGATCTGTTTTGTCAGTTGCTATTATCTCATGGGGTATTCAATCTGCCTTTTGTAATTCTATACTTCCTATAGAATGTAAACTTTCACTGGACAGATACATCCAACTGCTACATAGATTTGTTGGTGTACGTAATACGTACCGTGCTGTGAATTGAAAATTTCTCTGGCCATAACGATACTATAAATTGAATATTCCAGAATTGCTTCTAACTGCCATCACCATTGAGCAAGGAATTGCAACTGATGCTGTACTGTGGGTTGGCCACACTCAGTACCGTATTGCTAATTTTCTATATCTCGTGGGATAATGGATCTGTCTTTTGTCATTCAATATTTGCTATAAAGTATAAATGTACATTGAACTGAAAAATTCAACGGCTACAGTGCTCTTCTGGCGGATTTACTAAGTACATTATTATCAGCTGTATATATCTCTAGCCATGACCGTACTATACATTGGTGATTTTAGAATTGCTCCACAATATAGGTCACCGTTGCACAAACTATTCTAACGGCTACATTGCTCTATTGGTAGATGTACTACGTAACGAAACGTCAAATGTAAATTTCTCTAGACATAGCTGTTCTATACTCCGCCTATTCTGGAAATGATTGAGAATTTAATTCATTAGCGATAAAGCTAAAGCGTTAAAGCGGCAGCTTTAACGTGATGATAGCTGTACTCAGTAGAAGTATGTCAATTGATAATATCTCAGGCCATAGTGGATCTGCCTTTTTCATTCTAGGATTGTTGTAGATTATTAATCCCCATTGAACATATTAATGCAACGCGTGGAATGACCTTTTGTTGGATTTACTGTGTACCGTAACGAAAATTTTAAATATCTTCAGCCGTAACCGTGCTATACAAAGATTGGGCTATAACGCGGCGGCATACAGCTCACTAATGAACATAGTAATACAACGGTTACAGCAGCGTGATGATGGCTGTAATCTGTACTGTGTTGTCAATTTCAAATATTTCGAGAGATAATAGGACTGCATTTTTGATTCTGGAGTTGCTATGGAAAATATATCATCAGTGAACATATTAGTCCAACAGCAACAGTGCTCTGCTGTTGGATATACTGAGTACGGTATTGCCAATTGTATATAACACAAGCCATAACCGTAATATACATAGGCTGCTCCAGAATTTCTTTGGAATCTATGTCATCTGTGAACTTGTGTCAAGACGTCTAAAACGATGTGATGATGGCTGTAATCAGAACCGTGTTGCCAATTGTTATTATCTCGAGGGATATTGGATCTGTACTTTGTCATTCTATAACTGCAATGGTATCTAAATCTTCACTGGACAGGTTCATCCAGCTGCCACATGGATATGTTGGTGGAAGTACTATATACCGTAATGTCAAATGCATATGTCTCTAGCCAGAACTATACTATACACAGGTTATTCCAGAATTGCTTTGGAAATTACATCAACGGTGAGAGAAGTAATCCAACGGCTACAGTGCTGTGACGTTGACTGCACTCCGTACCGTGTTGTCTAATGATAATCTATTGAGGGATAATAGATTCGTGTTTGTCATCCTATAGTTTGCTTTAAAATTTAAACCGTGAATGAACAAAGTAATCCAACCGCTGTAGTGCAGTGATGAGGCTGTAATCAGTACTGCGGTGTCAAATGTGAATATCTCGTGGGTTAATGTATCTTTCGATCGTCATTCCAGAGTTGCTATATAGTCTAAATTAGCAATGGACAGATGAATCCAACTGCTACAGAGCTCTGATGCTCGATGTATTAAGTTCTGTAATGACGTTTGAAGATATCCTTAGCCATTGGCGTACCATACATTGACTATTATGGAATTGCTGGAGAATGATATACATCAGTGAAGGAATTAATCTAACCTGTACAGTACTGTGGTGATGGCTTCACTCAGTACTGTGTTGTCAGTTGTCAACGTTTCGAGCGTTAACTTATATGACCGCGGTCATTCTAGTATTGGTAAAAGATATAAGTCATCACAGAACGTTTTAATCCAACGGCAACAGTGACCTGTTGATAGATGTACTGATTAACGCACAGGTAAAGGTAATGCTACGTCTACAGTATCCTGATGGCGACTGCATACATTACTGTGTTCACAGTTGATAATACACCGTGGGATAATGAATCTGTGCTTTGTCACTCCGGAATTGGTATAGAATTAATACCCCGTATGCACAAAGTGATGCAACAGCTGAAGTAAAGTGACGATGGCCTTACTCTGTACTCTGATGTCATTGGTTAATACCTCGAGGCATATATATACTATACATTGATTATTCTAGGATTGGGGTACGTGTGATCCGACGTCTACAGCAAAGTGCCGATGGCTGTAATCAGAAATGTGTAGTCAGTTGTTATTATCTCGAGGGATATACGACCAGTCCTTGACATTCTATAATTGCTATTAGAACTAAATCTTCTCCGGGCAGATTCATCCAACTGCTACATGGATCTATTGATGGATGTACTAAGTACCATAATGTCAATTGCATATATCTGTAGCCATAACTATACTAAACATAGAATATTCTAGAATTGCTTGAAATTTACATCAGCATTGAGCAAAGAACTGCAACTGCTGCGGTACTGTGATGATGGCTACACTCAATACCGTATTGGCAATTATTAATAACTCGTAGGATAATCGATCTGTCGTTTGCCATTCTATATTTCCTATAAAATGTAAATATATACAGAAAATGGTAATCCCATGGCTACAGTGCTCTTATGGTGGATGTACTAAGTGCCGTAGTATCAGTTGCATGTGTCTCTAGCCATAACCGTGCAATACATTGGTCATTCTAGAACTGCTGCAGAATATAAAACATCATTGCATAGAATATTCCAACGGCAACATTGCTCTAATGGTAGATGTACTAAGTAACTTAATGTCAAGTTTCTAGCCATAGGTGCTCTATACGCGGGATATTCTGGAATCGCTCGAGAATTTAATTCATCTGGGATAAAACGAAACATACGGCAGCAGTAACGTGAAGACGGCTGTACTCAGTAGAGCTGTGTCAATTGGCAATATCTGAAGCTATAATGGATCTGTCCTTTTACATTCTAGAATTGTTGTAGAATATAAATCCTCGCTGAACATATTACTCCAAAGGTCAGAATGATCTTTTGTTGGATGTACTGAGTACCGTAATGTCAATTGCAAATGTCACAATCCGCAAATAACCGTGCTATACAAGGATTGCACTAGAATGGCTGTGGAATTTGAATCATCAGTGAGCAAATTAATGCAACGGTTACAGCAGCGTGAAGGCGGCTGTAAATTGTACTGTGTTTTCAATTACAAATATGTCGAGGTATAGTATATATGCGTTCTTGATTCTAGAGTTGCTATAGGATATATGTCACCAGTGAACAGAATAGTCCGACAGCAAATGTGCTCTTTTGGTAGATAGAATAAATACCGCACTGTCAATTGAATGTATCTCAAGCCACAGCCGTGCAATACACAGGATCTTCCAGAGTTAATTAGGAATTTGAATCATCCGTGAACTTGTGGTCCGGTGTCTACAGCAATGTTATGATGGCTGCAATCCGAACTGTCTTATTGGATGTTATTCTCTCGGTGGACATTGCATCTGTCTTTCATCAATCTGTAATTGCTATAGGATATAAATATTCACTGGGCAGGACCATCCAACTGCTGCATTGATATGTTGGTGTATGTAACAAGTACCGTACACCGAATAGTAAATTTCTCTAGCCGCAACCGTAACATAGATTGAAAATTCCAGAGTTGCATGGAATTTATGTCACTATTGAATACAGTAGCGCCACTGCTGTGGTACTGTGAGGATGGCCACACTCATTACCGTACTGTTAATTGCTAATATCTCGTGGGATAGCGGATCTGTCATTTGTCACTCTATATTTGATATAAAATATAGATGTACATTGAACAGAAGAATCAATCGGCATCGTAGCCATATTGGTGGATGTACTAAGTACCGAAATGCCAAATGTAAATATATCTGGCCATAGGTGTTCTATACTCTGAGTATTCTGAAAATGCTCGGGAATTAAATTCACCAGCGATAAATCCAAACTTACGGCAGCAGCAACGTGATGATGGCTGCACTTAGTAGAGCTATGTCGATTGAAAATGTCTCAAGCTATAATGGATCTGTCTTTCTTCAATCTGGAATTGCCATAGGATATAGGTCGCCTTTGAACATATTAATCCAGCGGTTGGAATGGTCCGTTGGAGGTTGTACTGGGTACCATAATATCATTTGTATATACCTCCAGCCATTACTGTGCTATACGAAGACAGGACTAGGGTGGCTGTGGAATTTAAATCATCAATAGACAAAGTAACACACCTGCTACAGCAGCGTCATTACTGCTGTAATCTGTGCTGTGTTGTCAATTAAAAATATGTCGAGGGATAGTAGACCTGCATTTTTAATTCTAAAATTGCTATATAATAAATATCATCAGTGAGCAGATTAGCCTAACCGCAACAGTACTCTGTTGGTAGGCATACTAATTATCGTATTGTCAATTGTATATCTCACTAGCCATAGCCGTACTGTACAAGAACTATTCGAAAATTTCCTAGGAATTTATATCAACTCAGGACATGTGACCCGAAGTCTACGACAATGTTATGATGGCTGCAATCAGAGCTGTTTTGTCAGTTGTTATTCTCTCGAGGGATATTAGATCCGTCTTTTGTCATTCTGTTATTGCCCTAGAATACAAATCTTCATTGGAAAGGTTCGTCCAACCGCTACAGATGTCTGTTTGTGAATGTAATAGGTACTGCAATGCCATTTGTAGATACCTCTAGCAAAAATTTTACCATGCATTGCTCATTCTGGCATCGTTGAACAAATAACTTCATGCGTGGTGAAATTAATCCCACGGATAGAGTATAGTGATGATGGTTGTACTCAGTATTGTTTTATCTATTGTATATATCGCGAGGGCTAATGGAAATGTCCTTCTCCATTCTAGATTTGCTGCAGGAAATAGATCATCACTGAACAGATTAGTCCATAGACTGCAGTGCTCTGTTGGCGTATAAGACACGTACCGTACTGTCACTTGTAACTATCTCTAGCCACAACCGTACTATGCATTGTCTATTCTAGAATTGCTTCGGAATTTTCATCACCGGTGAACAATGTGGTGCAACTGCTAAGGAACTGTGATGATGGCTGCACTCAGTACTGCGTTAGTAATTGCTTATACCTTGAGAGAAAGTAGATCTCTCATTTCTCATTCTAGAATTGTTGTACAATATAAATATTCAGTAAACAGTTTAACCCAACAGCAAGAGTGCTATGCTAATAGTATGAACCGTACTCACAATAGCAAATATATCCAGCCATACACGTAATATACATTGGTTACTCTAAACATGCTTTGGAATTTACATCAGCAGTGAACAAATTAAGCCAACGGCTACATTACTGCGATGATAGCCGTACTCATTACTATTTCGTCACTTGTTAATATCTAGCGCAATAGTGCGTCAGTCCTTTGACATACCTGAATTGCAATGGAATATAAATTATCATTGAACAGATTAATTCAATGCATACATTTCTTATTCTAGAACTGCTGTGGAATTAAGTCATTCGTGAACAGATTATTACAACGGCTGCAGCATTGACCTGATGGTTGTACTGAGTACCGTTATGTCAATTGTTAGTATATCCAGATATGACGGATCTCTCTTTTGTCATTCTAGAATATCTGTAGGAGCTAAATCATCGTTGAGCAGATTATTCCTCCGGCTACAGTGCACTGTTGTTGGATGTACTATGGACCGTACTGTCAGATGTAAACATCTCTAGCCATAACCGTCCTGTACATTGATTGCCCTAGAATTGCCTTGTAATTTACGTCACCAGTGTATAAACTAATCCAACTGCTACAGAACTGTGATGATGGCCCCACTAGGCACGCTTTCGTCAATACTTAATGTCTACAGCGATAATGCGCAGTCCTTTGTCATTCTAGAATTGTAATAGATTAGAGACCACCACTGAGCAGGTTATTCCAATGTATCCATTGGTTATTCTAGAAATACTGTGGAATTTGACTCACCAGCTAACAGATTAACAAAACGGCTACAGTACTGTGATGATGCCTGTTTTCAGTACTGTTTCGTCAATTGTTAATTTCTAGAGGTACGTTGTGTCTATCCTTTGCTATTCTAGAAGTGCTGTAGATTCTAAGTCATCATTGAATAGATCAATCCAACGTATGTAGTGCTCTCATGATGGATGCACTAAGAACCTAACTGTGAACTAGGAATATCTCTAGCAATAGCCGTCCCATACATTGATAACTCTAGACATTATTGGCAATTTACATCGTCAGCGGACAAATTTATTAAACGGCTACAGGCTGTAACGGTGAATGCAGCAACTACCGTACCGGGTACTTCAAACACCTATAAACACAACGGATGTATATATTCGTTATTCTAGAAATGCTGCTGGATGCTAATCAACACTGATCTGTTTAATACAGAGGCTGGTGTACTGTGACAATGCCTGCACTCAGTACTGTTTTGCCACTTGTTAATGCCTTGGGTGAAAATGGGTCAGGACTTTTCCATTCTATAACTGCAGTAGAACATAGAACACAATTGAACAGATCGAACCAACGGCTACAGTGCACTGCTAATGGATGTACAAGAACCGTATTCTCAATTGGAAATTGCTCTAGCTACAACCGTCATATACATTGGTTTAACTAGTCGTGCTTTGTAATTCATATCGCCAGCGGACGAATTTATCCAACTGCTACAGTGCTCAATATGTGGATGCATCGTCTACCGTACTTGGTGTTATAAACATCTTCAGCCACAACTGACGTATACATTGATCATCCTAGAGCTACTGTGGAGTCTAAAGCGTCATTGAACAGATCAATGCAACGGATACAGTGATATATCAGTGATTGTAGCAACTATCGTGCTGCGAATTTTAAATATCTTCAGACATAACTGATGTGTACATTGATTATTCTAGAGCTGCTGTTAAAATTGAATCGTCAGTGATTGAATTAATCCAGAATCTACAGTACTCTGATGATGCCTGTACACAGTTCTATTATGTCAATTGTTAATGTATCGAGCAATAACGCATCAGGCTTATGTCATTTTATGATGGCTATGGAATTTAAATCATCATTGAATAGGTTAATCCGACGGCTACAGTGCTCTGTTAATGGACGCACTGAGTACCGAACTAACAATTGTAAATATCTGTTTTCGTAACCGATCCATGCATTGATTATTCAACTATTGCGTTTAAACTTAAATTATATGTGACATAATTAGTCCAAAGGCTAAAGTACCCATGCTATGGCTGCACTCACTATTGGTCCGTCATTTATTGATTTCTCGAGCTATAACGGGCCTGTCCTTTCTCATTCCAGGATTGCAATATAATTTATATCATCGCTAAACGTCTTAATGCACCGGCTAAGTTGCAACGCCGGTGGATGTCCAAAACACAGTAATAGGAGCTCTTAATACCCCTTGCCATAGCTGACGCATACATTGATTATTCTCGAACTGCTGTGGATTCCAAATCATCACTGTAGAGAGAAATGCAACGGCAGCAGTGGTCTATTGGTGGATGCATAAACTACCGTACAGGGAAATGTAAATGTCTCTATACGTAACCGATAGTTACATTGAATATTCCAGAACTGCTGTGGAATACGCACCATCATTGAACAGATCATTCCAACGGCTGCAATCCTGTAATGGTGGACGTACTAAGAACCGTACAGTCAATTGCAAGTATCGGTAGCCACAACGGTACGATTATTTGATCGTCCGAGAATTGATACTGTACAGAAGTTATCAGTGTATACGTTAGTGCAGCGGCTAAATTGCTGTGTTTACGGATGTACGCGGTATTCTCTCTTCAATTGTTAACGTCTCGAGCGATGCTGCGACTGTCCTTTGTCATTCTAGAATTGCAACGGAATTTATATCATCACTGTACATCATAATTCCACGGTTAAGCGTCACCGTCGGCGGACGTCCCGAATACCGTAACGGAAATTGTTAATATCTCTAGCCATATCTGATTTACACATTGACCTTTCTAGGTCTCCTGTGGAATTTAAGTCAACACCGATCTGATAAATCCAACAGTTGCTGTCATATATTGATGATTGTAACAACTACTAGTCGGCGAATTGCTAATATCTGAATCCATAACGGACGCATACCATGATTTTACTGGAACCACTGTTGAACATGCGTCATCATTAAGCACACTATTCCAGTGGTTGCAGTGCTACGACGATGGATGTACACGGTATTGTTGTATCAATTGTATATATCTTGAGTTGTAACGGTTACGTCTATTGTCATTCTCGAATTACAAGAGAATATGAATCATCACTGAAGTGCTTAATCCGACGGCTACACTGTCCTATTGGTGACGTACTAACTGCCGTTCTGGGAATTGTAAATACCTCTACACATAACTGATGTATATCATGGCTATACAAGAACCACTGTGCAATATAAATCATCAGTGCTCCGATTAATGCAGCGGATGCAGAAATGTGATGATAGATGCACTAGGAGCTGTTTTCTCGACCGTTAATATCCCCAGCTGCACCGGATCACCCTTTTGTCATTCTAGATTTCCAATATAACCCACATCAGTATCGAACAGGTTAATTCGACGGCTACAGTGTTCCGCTGGTGGATATGCAATGTGCCGTACTGTCGATTGTATACGCCTGTAGACATAACCGTACTATGCATTGATTATTCTATAATTGCTTTAGTGCTTATATTATAAGAGACCAAATTATGGCAGCGTCTAAAGTAATGTGTTGGTGCGTATACTCTGTACTTCCTCGTCAATTCGCTATGTCTTCAGAAGTAATGCGTCAGTCCTTGGTCCTTCTAGATGAGCAATGGAATTGAAATCATCACTTAACAGCAAAATCCATCGGCTGCGTTGCTCTACTGGTGGACGTACAGTCTACTGTACTGGGAATAGTACATATTTCGAGACAAAATTGGCTTATACATTTAATATTCCGGAACAACTGTGTAACTTGAATAATCACTGTGCAGTCTAATCCAAGGGCTACAATGCTGTATTGGTGAATACACCAATTGCCGCAATGGAAATTGTAAATATCTCTATCCATAACTAATGTACACGTTGATTATCCTAGAGCTAAGGTGGAGCTTAAACCGTCAGTGTAGAAGGGACAGAGCCGTCAAAGCTCGGTACAATAATAATTCAAGTAGGAGTATTAAGACCAGCAATCACAACAGTACTGCAGCCGATAGAGTAATCTGTTCGCTGACGACCTACATACCACATTAGACCCAGAATAACCAATGTATACTTCAATTATGGCTAGGGATATTTGTAATTATCCTTATCGTAGTTGGTACATCAACAAATTCCGAATTTTAGCAATTGGATTAATCTGTTCGGTGATGTTTTACATCCCACTGCTGTTTCATGGTGACGAAGTACTCGCACATTTTGGGCTCGAGACATTAACAACTGACGAAACAATATTGAGTACATCCATCATTAGAGAGCTGATGCCGTTGGACTAATTTCTTCTCTAACAATTTAAATTTTGCAGCAATTCCGGAACAACTAATATATAGTACGGTTATGGCTAGCGATATTTACAACTGAAAGTGCGGTACTTAGCACATCAACCAACAGAACACAGTAGCTGTGGGATTATCAACGACCGGGATGATATAGGTTATTCAGAAATCCCAGAATAACAAAAGGCACGTCCGTTATTGCTCATGGAGTGAAGAGTCGAATAACCGTACTAAGTACAGCCATCATCACTTTACTGCAGCTATTGGATTAATCTGTTCACTGATGACATATATTCCACAGTAGTTCTACATTAATCCACGTATACGTCAGTAGTGGCTTCTGATATTTACAACTGCCAGTACGGTAGATCGAACTTCCGCCGCTAAAGTACAGTAGTCGTTGGATTAATCTGTCCTGTGACGGTCTTTTTTCAAAAGCAAGTTTAGGTCAGTCGATGTATTGTACGGTTATGTTTAAGGACATTTACAGTTGACAGTACAGTTCTAAGAACGTCTTACGACAGTGATCCATAACCATTGGATTAACCTGTTCAGTGATGATATGGATTCTGAAGCTCTTCTAGAATGTGTCAAGGCGTATCCGTTTTAGCTCGAGATATTAACAACTGACCACTGTGTACTATGTATAGCCATCGTCAGAGTACCGTACCCGTTGTATTAGTTTGCTCACTGATGACGTATATTCTACAGTAGTTCTAGAATAATCAATGTATACATCAATTATGGACGAAGGTATCTGCAAGTCTCAGATAAGTAGTTGGAGCAGCCACCAATGTAGTCCTCTAACCGCTACATTGATCTGTGCAGTGACGATCTAAATTCAACGGTATTTCTAGAGTAATAACCGTGTACATCGGTTATGACTAGAGATATTTAAAATTGCCGGTACGGTAGTTAGTACATCCACCAATAGAGCATTTTGGCCATTGGTTTACTATGGTTAGTGATGCTTTAAGCATTACTGCAATTCTAGAGTGACAATCGACTGACCCATTATGGCTCCAAATATCAACAATTGACGAAGCAGTAATGAGTGAAGCCCTCATCACAGTACTTTAGCCGTTGGAGTAATTTGTTCACTGATAACTCAAATTTGACAGAAATTCTAGAGTAATCACTTTATAGTGCGCTAATGTCTGGAGATATTTGCAACTGGCAGTACACTGCCTAGCACATCCATCATAAGCGTACTGTGGCAGTTGAACTATCCTGTTCTATGCTGATCTATATTCTATAGCGAATTTAGAGTATCAAATGGCAGGACCGACAAAGCTGGATGCAATAACAGTTGACATAACACTACTGAAATAAGCCATCCTCACAGTACTGTATCCGTTGGAATTATTTGCTCACTGACGGTTTAAATTCCACAGCAGGTCTAGAAAAGTCGATGTCTGCATCAGTTACAGCTAGAGATACTTGCATTTCCCTGCAAGGTAGTTGGTAGGTCAACCAATACAGCATTCCATCCTTTGGATTAACCTGTTCAATAACGACTTAACGTCTAGTGCTATCTGGAATAACAAAGGTCTGCCCCATTATACCTCGAGGCATTAACAATGATGAAAGAGTACTGAGTACAGCAACCATCACAGTACCTTAGCCAATGAAATAATTTGTTCACTGGTAACATAAGTTTAACGCCAATTCTAGAATTATCGATTTACAGTACGGTTATGGCTAGAAACATTTACAATTCCCAGTACTGTATTTGGTACGTCCACCAATAGAGCGATGCAGCCGTTGTATTAAGCTGTTCAGTGACGACCTATAAACCCTTGCAGCTCTACAATGACGAAGGACTTGCACATTATCACCCGAGATATTTAAAATTGACGAGAGCGTACTGAGTACAGCCATCGTCACAGTACTGTATGCACTGGATTTATTAGCTCTCTGATGATGTAAATTCCAAAGCAATTCTAGAATAACCAATGTATAGCACGGTTATGGCTATAGAAATTTAGAACCGTAAGCACGTTACATTGTACATCCATTAACGGGGCAGTGCAGCCGTTGGACATAACTGTTCAATGATGATTTAGATTCTATAGCAATTATGAAACGACAAAGGGCAGTTTCACTACACATCGAGGAATTAACAACTGACTGCACTGTAATAATACAAGCATCAACACAGTACTGTGGCCGTTGTACAAATTTCTTAAACGATGGCTTGAATTCCACAGTATTTCTAGAATAATCAATGTACACGTCAGTGATGGCTAGAGGCATTAACATGTCCCGGAACGGTAGCAGTAACTTTCTCCAATAGTTAACATTAGCCATTGGATTAATACGTTATGTGATGGTTTATATCCTCTTGCATTTCTAGAATGACGAATGACTAATCCATTATCTATCGAGATATTATCAACTCATGAAACAGAACTCAGTACAGACAACAGCACAACATATTAGCCATTGGACTAATTTCTTCACTGATAATCTGTATTCCAGAATATTCAACGCACAGTACGATTATGGCTGGACGTATTTAAGATTCACAGAACCGTTTTCAATAAATCCACCAACCGAACACTGCAGTCCTTGGATTAATCGGTTGAGTGATAATTTAAATTCTATTGCAACTCCGGAATGACATAGGCCTAACCCATTATCGCTCGAGACGTTAACCATTGACATAACGGTGCTCAGCACAGCAATCGTCACATTACTGCAGCTGTTGGATTAAGCTGCTCACTAAAGATTTAGATTCAACAGTATTTCTAGAATCATCTACGCATACAACAGTTACGGCTGCTGGCATTTGCAATTCCCAGTACGGTAGTTGGCACATCCACCAACAAGTTACTGTAGTCGTTGGACTAATCTACTCAGTGATGGTTTAAGTTCCAGAGAAAGTTTAGGGTAGTAGATGTACGTTACGGCTATGGCTTGGGATATTTGCAATTGTCAGTACAGTTAGCAGGACATCTATCAACAGCGCACTGTAGCTGCTGAATTGATCTGTTCAGAGGTAATTTGTATCCTATCGCAATTCTAGAGGGACAAAGGACTGACCAATCATCGCTCGAGATATTAACAATCGACGAAACCGTACTGAGTACAGCCACCCCCAAGGTGCTTTAGCCGCTGGAATAATTTGGTTACTGATTGCTTAAATTTAACAGCAATGCTAGAATAATTATTGTATTATACGGTTATGACCAGAGATGTTTGCGGTGAGAGCGCGGTTCTTAGTACATCCACCAACAGAGTACTGTAACCTTTAGATTTATCTGTTCAATGATGGTTTACATTCTATAACAATTCTAGAATGGCAAAAGACAGCCCCCAATCGGGAAAATCTCTACTGACAGCACAGTACTAGGTACAGCCATCATCACAGTACTCTAGACGTTGCATTTATCTGTTCAGTGATGACTTATATTTCACAGAAGTTCTAGAATAATCAATGTAAGCATGAGTTGTGGCTATATGTATTTACAACTGACAGTAAGGTTCCGAGTACCTCAATCAACGAAGCACTGCAGACGTCGGACTGGTATGGCTGATGATGATATATATTCTGCTGTAACTCTAGAACGACGAAGGACACACCCATTATCGCTCGTGACATTTCCTATTGTCGAAACGGTACTGCGTACAGCTTTCATCAATGTAATGTAGCTGTTAGAATAATTTTATCACATGCCACTTAAATTCGAACGCAAATCTAGTATAATCCATGATTAGATTAGTTGCTCCTAGAGACATTTACAATTGGCAGTATATTACCTGATACTTCCACCAACAGGGCAATGAATCCATTGGATTTATTTGTTCAGTGACGATGCATATCATACAGCACTTTTAGAATGACGAAAGACAGACCCATTATCGTTCGGGATATCAGCAACTGACAACACAGTACTGAGTACAGCCAACATCACAGTACTGTAGCAGTTGTATTAACTTGACAACTGATGTCTTACGTTCAACAGTAGCTCCAGGTTAATCAACTTATATATGTGTTTTGGCAAGAGATATTTACAGTTAGCAGGTCGGTGCTGTGCGCATCCACAAGCGCAGCACTATAGACGTTGGTTTAATGTGTTCGCTGATGATTTAAACCATGTGGCAATTCTAGAATAATCAATGTATGGACCACATATCGCTAGTGGCATTAACATTTGTCAATACAGTACTGAGGGTAGCCATACAAACAATACCATAGCCATTGCATAAATCCGTTCACTGAGCTACTGATTTCTACAGTTATTGTAGAATGATTTATGGATAGAGATATTGCTGCTGGAGAAATTGACATACATCAATACAGTGCTGAGTATGGCAATCATCAGTGCACTGCCATCGTTTGACTAACCAGGGCGCCGATAATTTAAATTTTATAGTAATTCTAGAATGAGATGGGGCAGACTCATTGCCGTCCGGGATATTAACAATTGACAACATGGTACTGAGTACAGCCATCATCATGGTACAGCAGTCGTTGTATTAATATGTTCACTGGTGATTTAAGTTCCACAGCAGTCCTAGAATGACGAGTGCATGGTACAGTCACGGCCAGCGACAATTACAATTAACGGCACGGTGCTCTGTACATGCAGTGCC
Source organism: Eufriesea mexicana (assembly GCF_001483705.2). Taxonomy (NCBI): domain Eukaryota; kingdom Metazoa; phylum Arthropoda; class Insecta; order Hymenoptera; family Apidae; genus Eufriesea; species Eufriesea mexicana. The sequence goes on along the minus strand of NW_016908637.1, from coordinate 1,259,620 downwards.
AGATAACTCTATCCGTTGGAATAATCTGTACACGGATAATATATATTCTAGAGCAATTCCTGTGTGACAAACGGCGTATGCATTAAATCTCGAGATGATAGCAAATTCCGGCAGAGTACTTCGAACAGTCATCATGACAATTGTGTAGCAGGTGTAATAGTTTGTGCACTGATCGATTGAATTCGACAGCAACTCCAGAATAACCAATATATCGGACGGTTATGGCGAGGGATATTTGCAATTGACATTAAGCTGCTTATAACATCCACGAGCAAATCACCATAGCCGTTGGCTTAATCTGTTCAGTGATGATTTAAATTCGACAGTAGTTCTAGAATGATCAATGTATACGACCGTTAGAGATGTTTACAATTCCCAGGGAGATGTTAGGTACTTCCGTCAATCGTACACTGCAGCCATTGGATAATTATGTTCAGCGATGATTTAAATTTTATTGCAATCCTACTATTGCAAAGTAACGACGAAATGTCGCCCTAGGCATTAACAACTGCAACAGAGCACTAAGTACGGGCATCATCACAGTACGGTATTCGCTGGATTAATTTGTTCACTTATGACATGAATTCCACAGAATTTCTAGAATAATAAACGTATACACCCGTAATTGCCAGAGATATTTACATTTCCGTGTACGGTAGTTGTAACGTCCACCAACTGAGCACTGCAGTCGTTGGTTAACATTTTCAGTGATGATTTAGATTCCATGGCCATTCTTGAGCAACAAAGCACAGATCCATTTCTACTGGAGATGTTAGCAATTCATATATCAGTATTATGCACGGCCATCATCACATTGCTATAGCTCTTGCACTAATATTTTCGCAAGTGATATATATTCAACAGTATTCCTGGAATAATACATTTATACATAAGACATATATAAAAATATTTCCTGTTCCCGGTACGGTAATTGGTACATCAACCAACAGAGCACTGTAGCCGTTGGATAAGGCTGTTCAGTGATGCTATGAACTCTATTGCAGTTCTAGAATGACCTGGGTCTGGCCCACTATCGGTCGAGGGATTAACAAATGACGAAAGGGTACTGAGTACAGCCATCGTCATAGTACCTCAGACACTCGATTAATATCTTCAGTGATGACATATTTCCTCTTGCAATTCAAGGATGACGTAATACGGACCAATTATGCTCCAGCCATTATCGACTGACGAAACATTACTGAGTACAGTGATCATCACAATACTTTAGCTGTTGGATTAACAGGTTCACTTATAATTAAATATTAGAGCATTTATGGAGTAATCAATGCATTGTAAGTATAGGGTTACAGACATTTGCAATTGGCAGAACGTTACTTATTACATCCGTCAACGGAGCATTCCAGCGGTTGAACTAACCTCTTCAGTGATAATGTAGAATCTACAGCAATTCTTCAATGATAAAGGAAAGATCCGTTATATCACGTAGTATTAACGGTTGACTTAATAGTATTGCGTAAAGCCATCATCACAGTACCCCAGCCGCTGGTATAACCTGTTCAGTGATGATTTAAGTTACCCAGGATTTCTAGAAACATCAATGTGTACCTCAGTTATGTCTAGAGATATTTACACTTCCCAGTACTGTAATTGACACACCAACCAATGTAGCACAGTAGCCGATGGATTAGTCCGTCCGTTGATGACATAAATAATTCTGCAATTCTAGGATGACAAACGATTGACCCACAATCGCTCGAGACGCTAACAATTGCAGAAACAGCTCTTAGTAGAGCCATAGTCACATTTCTTTAGCGGTTGGAATAAATTGTTCACTTACAATTTTAGTATAACATCAATTCTAAAATAAACAATATATGGTGCGACTGTGGCTACAGATATTTGCAATTGACAATACGGTACTTAGTACATCCATCAACGGAGCACTGTAGCCGCAGGTTCAACATGTTCAATGATGACGTAGATGCAATAGCAACCCAAGAATCTGAAAAGAGAGATCTGTTATATCTCGAGATATTGACCGCAGCCGTAACAGAACTGAGTACGTCCATCACAACAGTACTGCAGCCGTTGGATTCCACTGTTCACTGCTGATATATGTTCCTCCGTTCTTCAAGAATAATCGATGCATACACGATTTAGGGATACAGATATTTACAATTCCCAGTATGGTAGCCGGTACACCTACCAACAGAGTACTCCAGTCGCTGGATTAATCTGTTCAGTGAAGATATAAATTCGATAGTAGTTCTGGAAATATTATCGTATAAATCAGTTATGTCCAGGTGCATAAGCAATTCCCGGTACGATGGTTGATGCATTCACCAGTGGGCCAGCGTAGCCACTGGATTAATATGATCAGTGATGACGTAAGTTTGACAATTGTTCTGGAACTATCAATGTATACTTCAGTTATGGCCAGACACATTAACAATTCCCAGTGCGGTAGGTGATGCATTCACCAATGGACACCAGTAGCCATTGGATTAATCTGTTCAGTTATGTTATATATTCTGTTCCAGTTCTAGTACGACGACGGATTCACCCATTATCGCTCGAGATATTAACAATTGACGAAACAGTACTGAGAACTGCCATCGTCACAGTACTGCAGCCGCTGGAATTATTTATTCACTCATAACGTAAATTCCAAGGCAGGCCTAGAATATTCAATTTATACTACTTTTGTGTCTAGATATGTCTAAAAATGTATGTATTGGCCCTAGTACATCCGTCAAGAGAGCAGTGCGGAATTGGATTGATCTGTTCAATGATGATTGATTTACGTCAGTACCTCTAGGATAATAATTGTATACACGATTTGTTACCATAGATATATACAATTGACAGTAACCTTCGTAGTACGTCCATCAACAGAGCACTGTCGCCGTTGGATTTATCTGTTCAAAGATAACTTAGGTTCTATAGCAATTGCCGAGTGACAAAAGTGGAATCCGTTATAGCTCGAGATATTAACTATAGCCATGACGGTACTCAGCACAGCCACCGTCACATTACAGCAGCCGATGGTTTAATCTGTTCGCTGATGGTTTACATTCCACATATGTTGTGGAATCGCTAATGTATACATTAGTTATGGCAAGAGATATTCACAGTTCCTAGTACAGTATTTGTTACTTCCACCAATAGAGCATTGTAGACGTTGGATTACCGTTTTCAGTGATCTAGGTACTATTGTACTTCTAGGACGACAAAGTACTAGCCCATTATCGAGCGAGAGATTAGCAATTGATGAGACGCTACTGAATGCAGCCATCATCACAGCACTTTAGCAGTTGGACCAATTTGTACACTTATGACTTATATTTAACAGCAATTCTGGAATAACCAATGAATGGTACACATGTGGCTAAAGATATTTACGATAGAGAGTACGGTACATAGTCCATCCGTCAACGAAGCAATGTAGCTGTGGAATTAACAATTTCAAAGATAATATAGATTCTATAGCAATTCTATAATGACAAAAGCCAGATCCGTTGTAGCTCGGGACAGTGACAATTGGCGAAACAGTACTGAGTGCAGCCATCATCACAGTACTGTACATGTTGGATTAATTTGTTCGCTGTCGAGATAAATTAAGGATGCAGTCTATATTTGATAATGCACTGTAGGATTATGGCTGGAAAAATTTACAAATCCTACTGCGGTAGCTGGTACATCATTCAACATGGCACTGCAGTCGTTGGATTAACCAGATCATTGATGATTTATATCCTATTACTGCCATAGAACGACAGGAGACAGAACTTTTGTATCTGGAGATATTAATAAATGACATGGAAGTACCGAATACAGCCATCAGCACAGTGCTGCACCTGTAGGATTAATTTGTTCACTATAGATTTGGATTCCACAGAAGTTCTAGGGTAACCAATGTGCTTATCAGTTATGGCTAGCGATGTTTGCATTTTGCAGTGCGGATTAGCACCAAAAGAGCGCTGTAGCCGTTGGAGTGGTCTATTCAATGGTGGTCTAGACACTATTGCTATTTTAGAATGACAAAGGGCTGCCTCTTTATCGCTCTAGATATTAACAATTGACGAAAAGTTATCCAGTGCGGCCGTCATCACGGTTCCACAGCCGCTGCTGATGTGAAGTTTAAAGCATTTCTAGTGTAACCAATGTATAGGACGGTTAAGGTTAGAGATATTTGCAACTGACAGTACGGATCGTAGTACATACTTCATCAGGTACTGTAGCCGTTGGGTCGATCTGTTCGATGATGACTTAGGTTGTATTGCAATTCTGTATTGACAAAGGCAAATCCATAGCCGTTTGAGACTTTACCAGCCGACAATACAGTACTATACACAGCTATCATCACAGTACTGTCGCATTGGTATTAATCTGTACACTGACGATGTAAGTACCAGAGCAATTCTAGAAGACTCGGTCAATATTGCGTTTATTGCCGCGGATATTTGCAATTGGCAGCTCGGTACCATCCTCAAATAGAGCACGGTAGCCGTTTGATTAATCTGTTCATTGACGTCTCAACCTCAATAGCAAGTTTAGTATGATCAATGGATATATCAAATATCGGTAGTGGTGTTGACAAATGGCAAAACAGCACGGAGAGGTGCCAAATAAGGAATACTGTTGCCAACGGATTAATCTATTCGCTGATCAGCTGTGTTCTTCAGGAACTTTAGAATGATCGATGATTAGTGCAACTGCCGCTAGAGACATTTCCATATGGCATTACGGTACTGGTAATAGCCACTGAATGTGCAGTGTAGACGTTTGATTAATGTGTCAAGCGATGACTCATAGTCTATAGCAAATCCAGAGTAATCAAGGTATAGAACAGTTATGGATAGATATAATAACTATTGAAATTCCTGCACTTAGTACGTCCATCAAGAGTGCTGTATTGACGTTGGAATAGTCTGCTGATTGATGACCTAATCTGTGCAGCAATTCTAGAATAATCCATGGATGGGTCCAGTATCCCACGAGACACCAGCAATTGACATATCGGTACTGAGTACGTCCATCTTCACATTGCGTCAGCCGTCGCAGTCTCTTTTGCTTACTGATGAATTAAATTCCACACCTACTACAGCATAACCAGTGTACAGAACAGATATGTCTAGAGATACCAATGATTCACAGGACCATGCTTTCGACGTCCATCAACAATGTACAGTTTAAGGTGTACTAAACTCTTAACTCATGACCTGAGTTCCATAGCAATTCTAGATTGGAAAAATACATAGGCTTCATCCCTCGAGATATAGGCAACGTGCAATACCGTTCAGAGCGTAGCCATCAGCGCAGTACAATAGCCATTGCAGTAGTCTGCATGCTAATCATCTAAGTACCCCAGTAATACTACAATGAGCGATTGATGCATCAGTTACGTCTAGAGATATTTATAAAGGACAGGAGGGTACACAGTACTTTCACCGGTAGAGCACTCTTGCCGTCGTAGTAATCTGTTCACTGACGATTTAAGCTCGATAGCATTTCTAGAATGACAACGGACAGATGCATTATCTAACGAGACATGTACAATTGACAACACAGCACTGAGCACAGCCATCGTAACCCAACTGTGGCAGTTGTATTAATTTGTTCACTAACGGCTTAAATTCCACAGAATGTCGAGTAATAATCAATCTATATGTCACATATGGTTACAGACATTTAAAGCTGACAGTACTGTACATAGTACAACAGGGCGCTGTAGCCGCTTGTTGAATATTTCCAATGATGATCTATGCTCTATGCCAGTTCTAGAGCGATCAAGGGATTGGTCGTGTATCTGCTGTGATATTACACAAATGGCAAAAAAGTAATGTATGTAGCCATCTACGCAATACTATGGCCATTGAAATAATCCGTTCGCAGATCAACTAATGTATTCAGAAATTGTAGAATGATCAGTGGATAGAGCAACTGTGGCTGCAGACATTGACACGTGCCAAATGAGGACGGAGTACAGCCATTGCATCTGGAATGTAGCCAGATAGTTATGTTGTTTACTGATGACTTAAATTCCGCAGCAGTTGTAGTGTAATCAATGTACAGATACGTTATGCTTAGAGATATGTGCAACTGGCATTACGGTACTTGGCACGTTCATCGACAGAGCAGTTTAGCTGTTGGGTTAACCTGTCCAATTATGATTTATATCGTCCTGCAGTTCGGGAATGATCTTCGCATACTTCAGATATCTTTAGTGATGTTGACAAAGGACCATGCAGTACAGAGAAGAAATTTACACAATGCTACAACCATTGAAACTATCTGTTCGCTGATCTTCTATGTCCACCAGCAAATGTAGAACGATCTATGGAGGGAGGAACTGTAGCTGGAGACACTGACGTACGACCAAACAGAACTGAGCACAGTCGTCATCTCATTACCGTAGACGATTTATTAATTTGTTTACTCATGGCTTGAATTCCGCAGCAGCTGTGGAAGAACAATGCATGTGTCAGTTACGGCTACAGATACTTGCTATTGGCAGTATGGGGCTTGGCTGATCAACCAACACAGCACCGTGGACGCAGGAACTACATGTTCATGAATGATTTAAGCGGCATAACATATGTGGAATAATCAATTGATAGATTATATATCGGAAGTGAGATTAAAATTTGACAATACCGTTCCACGTGTACCCTTCTGCACACTACTGCAGCCATTGTACTAATTTATTCGCCGAAGATCTAAAATATTCAGCAACTGTAGAATCATGGAAGGAATGTTTCATTGTCGCTGGAGGCATTTACACGTATCAAAACGGTACTGATTATGTCCACCAACAGAGCACAGAAGCCGTTTGCATATTCTGGTGACAGATGATTAAAATTATGCAGCTACTCTGGAATGAAAGAAAGCAGATACGTTGTCGCTCCAGAAGTTAACAATTGACAACGCAGTACAGAGTAAATCCATCATCAAAGTACTTTAACCGTCTTACTAGCTCGTCCACTGATAACTCAATTTTAACAGCAATTCTTGAATAATCAATTTAGAAAACAGTTGTGGCTACAGGTATTTAAAGTTGACAGAACTGTGTGCAGCCATCATCCATGTACGACAGCCGTTGGTGTAATATCTTCACTGACAATTTAATTTCAGCAGCAGCTCTAGTGCAATCAATACATCGTACGTCTATGGTTCGAGATATTTACATTTCACAGCACGGTGCTTAGTTCATCCATCAGCCGAGTACTGTAGCATTTGGATTGTTCTGTTCAATTACGATCTGTATTCTGTAGCAACTCTAGAATCACAAAAGACTGATCCGTTATTGCTCGAGGCATTAAAAGCCGACACCTCAGTACCATGTACAGCCATAATCACAGTACTGTAGCCGTTGTACTAATTTGGATAGTGATGATACAGTTGCCTCAGTAGTTCTAGATTGATCAATGTAAACGTATGTTGTAGGTAATTATATTTACAATTCCCAGTACGGTAGTTGGTACAACCACCAATATAGCATTGTAGCCATTGGAAAGTTCAATTCAGAGGTGGCACATATTCTGTAGCAATTCTAGAGTGACAAAGGACTGACCCATTATCGCACGAGGTATTAACTATTGACGAAACAGAATTGAATACGACCATCGTCGGGGTATTATAGTCGTTTGACTAATGTGTTAGCTAATAATTTAGATTTTGCGGCAACTCTAGCGTAATCAATGTAAAGTAGGGTTATGGCTAGAGATATTTAAACTTCACATTCCGGTTCATAGTAATTACGTCAGCAGGGAACTACAGACGCTGGACTGATCTGTTCAATCATGAATAAATTCTATAGTAATTCTAGAAAGACGAAAGCCAGAACCATTATCACTCTAGGCATTAGTAACCGACAGCTCAGTACCAAGAACAGTCATCATAAGAATACCGTAGTCGCTGAATTAATCTGTTCACTGATGACGTAAGTTCCACAGTAGCTCTAGTTCAATCAAGGTACACGTCAGTTAAGTGTAGAGGCATTTACAGTTCCCAGAACGGTAGCTGGCACATCAACCAACAGGACAGTGCAGCCGTTGGATTAAGCAGTTCAGGTATGATTTACATTCCATTGCAATTCTAGACTGACAAAAGACGTAACCGCTATGATTCGAGGCACTTGCAATTGATATAACAATACTGAGTACAGCCAGCATCACAGCACTGCAACCACTGAAATAGTCCGTGCCGTGACGATGTAAATTCAACAGTGGTCCTGGAATAATCAAGGAATATATCAGCTATGGATTGAGATGTTTGCAATTCCCAGAAGAGTAGATGGTACATCCACCAATAGATGACTGCAGCCGTTGAATTAATCTGTTCAGTGATGATATAAATTCGACAACAGATCTAGGGTAGTCAATGTATGCATCAGTTATGTCTAGAGATATTATCATTTCCCGCTACAGTGTGTGGGACATCGACCGACGGTGCAGATTAGCAGTTGAATTATGATGTACAGTGATGATATATATGCTATTGCAATTATAGAGTGACATAGGACAGGCGCAGCTTCGCTCGAGTCGTCAACAATTGACGACACAGTGTACACAGAGTACAGCCATAGGCACAGCACTTCAACCGCTGCACTAACTTGCATGCTGATAATTTATGTTCCACGTCAATTCTAGGATAATCAAATTATAGTACGGTTATGGCTAGCGATATTTGCAATTGACAGTACGGTTCTCAGTACATCCTCCGTTACAGGACTGCAGCCGTTGGAATGATCTGTTCAATGATAACTTTCATTCCACAGTAGTTCTAGAATGTTCAATGCAACATTCGGTTTTGTATAGAGACATTTAATTCTCCCAGTACGGTTGTTTGTACATGCATCGATAGACCACAGCAGCTGTTGTATTAATCTGTTCAGTGATGATTTGAAATCCGTAGCAGCTATATATTAATCAATGTACACATCAGCTATGACTAGGGGCCTTAAAGATTCCAATTACGGTGTTTGGGACATCGACCGACGTTGCAATTAAGCCGTTGCGTTAAGACGTTCAGCGATGATTTAAATAATATTGCAATGCTAGAGTGAAAATGGACAGGCCCATTATCGCTCGAGAGAGTAGCAATTGTCGAATCAGTAGTGAGTACAGCCATAATAATGGTTCTTTAGCCTTTGGACTAATTAGTTCACATATAATTTATGTTTAAACGCAATACTTGAACAATCAATGCATGGTACGGTTATGACTACAGATATTTGCAATTGTTAGTACGGTACTTAGTACATCTATCAAGAGAGCACTGTAGCCGTTTAATTAGCTTGTTCAATGGCGACGTATATTCCATAGCGTTTCTGAAGCAACAAAAGAGGTATCCAATATATCTCGAGATAATAGCAATTGACACAACAGTACCGTGTGCAGCCGTCATAAAAGTATAGCAGCCGCTGTATTAATCTATACACTCATGGCTTTAATTCCATAATATTTCTAGAATAATCTGGGAGATATCTTCAAATCCCAGTGCGGTCGTTGTTTCATCCACTAATAAAGCACTGTTGCCGTTAGATCAATCTCTTCATTGAAGCTTTATGTTCCAGAGGGTGTCTGTGGTTGTCAGTCCATAGTACGGCTATGTCTAGTGATGTTTACTATTCCCAGTATGGTACTTAGAATATACATCAGCATGGCGTTGCAGCCGTTCGAATTAACTGTACAGTGATGATATGGACCCTACAGCAATTGTACAATTGAAGAGAAGGGTCCTTCATATTTCGAGATGATGACGAGTTATCACTCGTTATCACAGTACTGAAATCAGCCATCTTCACAGTACTGTAGACGTTGCATTAATATGTCAACTTATAATGCAAATTCCAATCCATGTCTATGGATATTATGGTATAGCACGGCGATGGCTAGACAAATTTATAATTATCCGTACGTTTCTCACTACATCCATCGTCAGAGCACTTTGGCCGTGGGATTGATCTGCTCATTGATGATTTTGATTCTATAGCAATTCTAGGATGGTAAACGACATATCCCGTACCGCTCGAGATATTAGAACCAGACAAAGCGCTAATAAATGGAGATATCACAACAGTACTGTTTGCCGTTGGATTATTTCCTTCACTGATGACTAAAACTCCACAGTAATTCTACAATGACCAATGAATAAATAAGTGAAGGCTGGAGATATTTACATTTTCCAGAACGGTAGATGGTACGTCCACCAATAGATCGTTGTAGCCGTTGGATTAACCCGTTCAGTGACGATAAAGTACCTATTGCAATTTTAGAATGACACAGTTCTGGACCATTACCGCTCGACATATTAACAATTGACGAAGCAATACTGAGTACATCCACCATCACAGCACCTTAGCCGTTGGAATAGTTTGCTCACTGATAATATAAATTTAACCGCCATTCTACATTAATTAATAAATGGTACAATTATGGATAAAGATAATTACAACTTACAGTACGGTACATAGTTCATCCGCCAACGGTGCAATGTAGCCTTTCGTTTAAGCTGCTCAATGATAATGTAGGTACTGTAGTGATTTCAGAATGAAAGATACATATACGTTATTGCTCGAGACATCTAAAATTCACATAACAGTACAGTTTGCAGCCGTCATAACAATTTTGCAGAATTTGTGTATGTCTATTAACTTATGACTTAAATACTTCGTCAGATCTAGACAAATAAATGTATACATCAGCTACGGCTAGAAATATTTACTATTCCCCGTAGAGTAATTGGTGCATCCACCAATCGAGCAATGCAGACGATGGATTAGACGGTACAGTGATGATGTATGTTCTATTGCAATTCTAGAATAACAAAGGACTAAACCATCGTCGCTCGAGACGTTAAGAATTGACGAAACAGTAATGAGTACAGCCATATTCACAGTACTTAAGCCGCCGGTCTAAATAGTTCACTGATAATTTATGTTTAACAGCAGCTCTGGAACAATGAATTTATAGTACCGTTATGCCTAGGGATATTTACAATTGACAGTACGGTACTTAGTACATCCGTCAACAGAGCACTATAGCCGTTGGATTAACTTGTTCAATGATGACGCAAACTCCATAGCTATTTTAGAGTGATTGAAGACAGAACCGTTGTAGCTCGACATAGTAACAATGGATAGCACAGTACTGAGAGCAGCCATCATAACGTTATTGCAGCTGTTGGATTTATTTGTTCAATGATGACATATATTCCACAGTTGTTCAAGAGTAATGAATGTATACATCTGTTATGGCTAGAGATACATGCAATTCACAGTACGATAGTTCGTACACCCACCACCAGATCGCAGTAACTGTTGGAGTGATCTGTTGAGAGATGATTAAAATCCTATTGCATTTCTAGGATGACAAAGGGCACATCCATTACGGCTCGAAGTATTAACAACTAACAACACAGTACTCAGTACAGCCTTCAACTCAGTACTGCAGCAGTCGGATTAACTTGTTGGCTGATGATGAAGATTGCAAGGAGAGTGTAGAGTAACCAACGTATAGATGGGATATGGCTAGGGTCATTCACAACTGTGATTATAGTTCTCAGTACATCCATCAACGGATCACAGTAGCCATTTCATTGGTCTGTTCCGTGAAGGCTAAATACCATAGCAATTAAAGAATAACATAGGGCAGGCCAATTACCGCTCGAGATATTAACAACTGAGAACACGGTACAGGTACAGCCACCTTCACAGTACTTTAGCCGTCGGATTAACTTGTTAACTGAATATGTAACTTCCAATGGAAGTCTAGGGCAGTCAATGTATAGCACGGTTATGGCTAGCGATATTTATAATTGTCAGTACGGTAGATGGTACGTACTACAATAAAGCACTGCAGCCGTTTGATTAATCAGTTCAGTTATGATTTATATCCTATTCCATTTCTAGAATTACAAAGAACTGACCCATTATCGCTGAAGATATTAACAGTAGACGAGAGAGTAGTTGGTACACTCGTCATCACATTACGTTTCCCGTTGGAGTAGCTTGTTCACTGATGACATAAAGACCACATTAGTTCTAGAATAATCAATGCATAGTACCGTTATGGCTACAGAAATTTCCAGCTGAGTGTACGGTGCTTATTACATCCGTCAACGGGGCGCTGTAGCCGTTGAATTAACACGTTGAATGATAACGTTTTTCGGATAGCAATTCTACAGTGACCAAAAGAGTTCCTTTAGAGCTCGAGATATTGACAGTTGACATAACAGCTCTGAGTACAGCATTCTGCACTGTACTGCGGCCGCTGAATTTATCTCCTCAGTGACGACTTAAATTCCTCAGTAGTTCTGGATTAGTCAATGTATATATCAGATATGGCTAGAGATATTTAGAACACACAGGGCGGTATTTGGTGCAAAAACCAACTGAGCACTATAGCCACCGGAATAATTTTTACGCAGATGATATAAATTCCGAAGCAAGTCTAGGGTAGTAAATGTATAGTATGGTTGTGCCAGGAGACATTTGCAATTGACATTACGGTTCCTTGTACATCTTTCAAGAGGGCACTGCAACCATTGGGTTATCCTGCTCAATATTGATGTATATTGTATAGCTATTCCGGAATGGCAGAGAAGGTCTCTGTTATTGCTCGGGAAATTAACAACTGATATAACAGTATTGAGTACAGGCATTAGCGCAGGTTTGCAGCCGTTGCAATAACCTTTTCAATGATAACGTTGATGATACAGCAATTTTAAGGTGACAAATGTATCATCAGTTATGGCTAGAGATATTCACAATTGACATAAGTGTACTAAGTACAGCCATCGTCATAGTAATGCGGCCGCTGCATTAATCAGATCAGTGATGACTTATATTCCGCAGGAGTTCTAAAATAATCAATGCATGCGGCTGTTGTGGCTAGAGGTAACTATTGCTTCCCGTACAGTATTCGGTGCATCCACAAATAGAGAAATGTACACGATGGACTTAGTTGTTCAGTGAAGATTCATATTCTGTTGCAATTCTAGACAGAAAATGCAATGGCCCATTATCTGTCGAGAAAATAACGTTTGACTGTTGTGGGTACTGCAATCTTCGGCACCCGTTAGCGGTTGGAATAATTTTTCACTGTTTGTATGAGATTTATAGCTATTCTAGAATAATCAATAAAGAGTGCGGTTACGTCTACAGATATTTACAATTGAGGGCACGGTACTTAGTACATCCATCAAGAGAGCACTATAACCGTTGCATTAACGGGTGCTGTGATGACTAAAGATCTATAGCAATTCTACAATGACAAACGTATTTTCCGTCATTGCTCGTGTTAATAACAATTGACGTAACAGTGCTGAGTGCAGCCAGAAACACAGTAGTACAGCCGATTGAATAATCTGTTCAATAATGATATGAATTCCACAGTAGTTCTAGAATAATCCATGTTTACATCAGTTATGGACAGAGATATTTACAATTCCTAGTATGGTAGCTGCTAAATCACCCAACAGAGGAGAACATCCGTTGGATTTACCTGCTAAGTGAAGATTTGTATGATGAGGCAATTCCTGCTTGGCGATGGACAGCCCCATTTTCGCTGGAGAAAATAACAAATGACGAAGCGGTACTGAGTATAGACAACATCGCAGTACCTTATCCGATGTAATATTCTTTTCACTGATTATATAAATTCCGCGATAGTTCTAGAATAATGGAGGTATACATTAGTTACAGATAGAGATATTTACAATTCCCAGAGCGGTAGCTGGCACGACCACCAACAGAGCCCTGCAGCTCAGAAATTGTTCTGCTCAGTTTTGGTTTAAATTCAACAGCAGTTCTAGAGTAATCTATGTATACATCTGTTATATCTAGAGATATTAATAACTTCCATTACGGCAGCTGGTACATTGACCAACAGAGCTCTGTAGCCATTGGTTTAATATGTTCAGCGATGATTACTATCCTATTGCAACTCTAGGGCGGCAGAGGGCTGACCCGTTACCGCTCGAGGCATTAGCAAGTGACGAAACAGTTCTGAGTACGGCTATCATCACAGAACTCTACCTGCTGGCTCAATTCCTTCTCTTGTGGTGAAAATTCCAATACAAGTCTAGAATAATCCATGTACAGAACGGTTATGGCCAGAGATATTTGCAATTTAAGAGCAGTTATGAGTATATCCATCAACACAGCACTCCAGTCGTTAGATATATCTGCTCACTTTCAATCTATACACCATAACAATACCAGAAAGAAAAAGGCAGATCAATCGTACCTCGACAGATTTGCAATTGACAGTACAGCAGAGAGGACTGTTATCATCATTACACGGTATCCGTTGCATTAATTTCTTCATTTATGGTATAAATTCCAAATTCATTCCTCAATTATCTTTGTATATTGCGGTTATGCCTAGAGAGATATTTTCAGTTGACTGTACGGTATGGAGTACATACACCCCCAGATCACTGAGTCCGTTGGACTGACCTGTTCACAGATGACTTCTGATCTGCAGCAATTCTAGAATGAAGAATGACAGTCTCATTGTTCCTAGAGATAGTAGCAATTTACAACAAAGTACTGAAGGCAGCCATTGTCACAGTACTGTAGCTGTTGGAATACTTTGATCATTAGTGACTTAAATTCCAAGGCAATTCTATAATAATCGACGCACAGTACGGTTGGGTCTAGAGATATATACAAGTTACTGTACTGTACGCAGTACTTACACCAACGAAGCACTGTAGCTTTTGGATTAATCTTCTCATTGATGATTTATATTCAACAGGAGTTCCAGAATGACGAAGGAGGGATGCGTTATATCTCTGGATATTAACAAATGGCATTGCAGTACTGAGTGCAGCTACCATAACCGTACCGGAGCTGTTGGAATAATCAGTTAATTGATAATTTAAATTCCACAGGCGTTCTGGAATGATCTACGTGTAGTACGCTTACAATGAGAGTTACTACCAATTGACAGTACAGTTCTTAGTACATCCATCAACAGAGCACTGTATACGTAGTATTGTTCTGTTCAATGGTAATCTAAGTTCCATTGCAATTCTAGAATAATAAAGGACTGACCCATTGTCTCTCGAGTACTTAGCCTTTGACGAAAGAGTATTAAATATAATCTTCGCAGCACTCCACACGTTAGATTAACTGGTTCACTGGTGACGTAATTTACAAAGCATGTCTACGGTAATCAATGCATGGTACGGTCAAATGGCTAGATACATTTAAAATTCGCAATACGGTTCATAGTAGACCCATCGACAGAGCACTATAGTCGTAGCGTTGTTCTGTACACTGACGATCTTAATTATACAGCAATTATAGAATTACAAATCACAGACCCATTATCACTCGAGATACTAACTATTGACGACAGAGTACTGCGTACAGGCATCATAACAGCACGGTTGCCGTTGAATTACGTTATTCACTGATGATGTGAATTCCGAAGCAGTTCTGGAGTAACCAATGTGTACTAGGTTTATGGCTAGGAGTATTAACATCTGATAGTACGGTATTCAGGGCACCCACCAAAATAGCACTGCAGCTGTTTGATTAATCTCTTCATTAATGATATATTCTCTACAGCAGTTCTAGAATGAAGAACGACTGATATATTTTCCTTCGAAACATAAACAATTGAAAACACAGTACTCAGCACATGCATAATCACAGTGCTGTAGAAGTTTTATCAATTGTTCACTGATGACGCATATTCCAAAGAAATTCTAGGATAATCAATTTACGGTACGGCTTGTGATATATACAGTAGACAGTACGTTACATTGTACTTCCACCAACAGAGCACTGTTGGCGTTTGATTAAGCAGTTCACTGATGATATAAATTGCCTAGCAATTCTGGAATGGTATCATTGCTATCCATTATCGCCGTAGCCATTATCATTTGACGCTAAAGGCTTGAGTACAGCCATCATCACAATACTGAAACCGCTGTCTTACTTTGTTCACTGATGATACTAATTAAATAGCTATTCTCGAATAACCTATTTATGGCACGACGAGGCTTGCGATATTCGAAATTGACAGCACGTTTCTACGTATATCCACCAACCGAGCAACGTGGTCGTCGGTTGGTCTGTTCAATGATCATCTATACACATTAGCAATTCTAGAACGTCAAAATACAGAGCCATTACCTCACCAGGCATCAACAATTGACATCACAGTCCTGAATACAGTCATCATCATAGTACTTTAACATTTCGACTACATTCTTCACTGATAATATATGTTCGACTGCAATTCTAGGGTAATCAATGTATAATAATTTTAGGCCTGGAGATATTTACTATTACCTATTAGATGTTACATATCAACAGGGCCTCTAGCAGTTGGATTGATCTGTTCATATGTGACTTAGATTCCATAACAATACAGGAATGCTAACAGACCGATGCGATGTAGCTGGATTAGTGTTTACAATGATAATTTAGATTGCACTGCAAATATATAATGACTAAAGATGATCCATTATCGCTCAAGATATTAACAATTTTCATAAGGGCACTGAGTAAAGCCATAATCACAGTATTGCAGCCGTTGGATTAATTTGTTCATTGATGGTATTAATCCCTCAGTAGTTCTTGGATGATAAATGTATGCATCAGCTGTGGCAAGTGATATTTAATATTTCCAGTCCTGTATTGGATGTGTCCATCAACAGAGCACTGTCGCCTTTCAATTAAGCTGGTGAATGTTGCTGCTGCTAATATAGCAATTCTAGATTGGAAAAAGACAAATCCGCTTTATCTCGAGATATTACGAATTGTCAGAACGGTACTGAGTACAGTTATAATCACATTACTGCAGCTGCTGGATTAATATGTTCACAGATGACATAAATTCTACAGTAGCTCTAGAATAATCAATGTGCACATCAGTTATGTAGAGAAATATTCAGAGTTCCCCGTACGGTGGTTGGCACGTCAACCATGAGAGCACTGTAGCCATTGCATTAATCTCTTCATTGATGATATGTATACTATGGAAATTGTTGAATGACGGAGGAATGACCCATCATCGCCCGAGTCGTTTACAATTGACCAAACAGTACTTCGTACAGCCATCATCGCTGTACTGTAGTCGCTATACCTATTTGTTTACTGGTGATATAAGCTCCAATGAAGGTCTAGAATGGTCAGTGTCCCGCACTGTTACGGCTAGAGGTATTTAGAATTGTAAGCAAGGTTCTTAGCTCATCTATCAACAGATCACTGAAGAATTAGATAGATGTGTACAGCTATGACCTATATTGCACTCTAATTCTAGAGCAATGAATGTATACATTACTGACGTCTAGAGATATTCACAATTGGCAGTACGGTTCCTTGTTCATCCATCAAATAAGCACAGCCGCCTTTGTATAGGCCTGCTCAAAGATGATTTATATTCTATAGCAATTCTGGAGTGACAAAGTGCAGAACAATACGCGCTCGGTGTGTTAACAACTGACAACGCAGTACTAAGTGCAGACATCATCACAGAACTGTAGCTGTTGGATTAATTTCATCACTGATGGCTTAAATTCCACAGTAGGTCTACAATGACCAACGTTTGTATCGTTTATGACCGGGGACACCTAAAATAGCCATTACGGTAGTTGAAGCACCGGCCAGTAGATTCCTGTAGCCGCAGAATGAATCTGCTCAGTGATGGTTTACATTCTGTTGCAATTCTAGCATGACGAAGGACTGACACAGCACCTCGCGGTACTTTAACAATTGACGAAATAGCACTGAGTACAGGCGTCATCGCACTACTCTGGCCGTTGGATAAATTGGTTCAGTGGTGATTTAGATTCCACAGTTGCTCTGGAATAATTAATGCATGGAACTGTTACGGCTAGAGATATTTACAATTCCCAGTGCAGTAGCTTTTAAGTCCACCAAGAGGTTACAGCAGGCGTTGGATTAATCTGATCACTGACGTTCAAATTCCACAGCGGTTCTAGAGTAATCAACGTATACATCAGATATGACTAGAGATATTTACAATTCCCTGCACGGGGGTTTGTACATCCACCAATATACTACTGTAGCCGTTGGATTTATCTGTTCAGTGATGATATAAATTCTATTGTAATTCAAAAATGACCAAGCGTTGACACATTATCGCTCCTTACATTAGCTAGTGAAAAAACTGTGCTGAGTACAGCCATCGTCAAATTACTAGACCTGTTGGACTAATTTGTCCACTGATGATCTAAATTTCATAGCAAGCCTGGAGTATTCAATATTGAGTATATATACGGCTAGAGATACTTATATTTGTGAGTACGGTTCTTAATACATCCACCAACATAGGACGACAGCCATTAGATTTATATTTTCAATGGCGACATGGTTCCTGTGGCAATTCTAGAATAATAAAAGACCGGTCCGTTAGACCTCGTAATACTAACAACTGATATCCCAGTCCTATGTACAGCCATCGCAACAGTAGAGTAGCCGTTGTATTAATTTGCTCACTGATGACTTAAGTTGCACTGCAGATCTAGAATAATCAATGCATAGTAAGGTTATGACTAGGGATACTTACAATTGACAGTACGGTACTTAGTACATCCATTAAACAGGGTGCAGTAGCCGCTGGATCAGACAGTTCAATGATGATCCATTTTCTATTGCAAATCTAGGATGACAAATGGCTGATACGTTATAACTCGAGATAATAACATCTGACATAATGGTACTGGGTACAGCCATAGTCACAGTATTACAGCCATTGAATTAATCTGTTCGCTGATGATTTAAATTGCACAGTAGTTCCATAATAATCTATGTGTACTTCAGTTGCGGACAGAGATATTTAAAATTCCATGTACGTAGATAGTACGCCCTCCAAGAGGGCACAGTAGCCTTTGGACCTATCAGTTCAGTGATTATTTAAATTCCAAGGTAAGTCTAGCACTATAAACGTATGGTACGGTCATGGCTACACATATCTACATTTCCCAGGAAGGTAGTTGGTACATCCACGATCGGAGTGCAGTAGCCACTGGATTAATCTGTTCAGTGATGAATTAAGTCCCAAAGCGTGTCTAGTACAGCCAAAGTACTGTACGGCCGTGGCTAGAGGGATTTACCATTGACAGTGCGATTCTCAATAAATAGGTCAACAGAGCACTGTAGACGTTGGGTTCACCTGCTCTATGATGATGTAGATTCTACAGAAAATGTAGGGTGACAAAACACGGGTCCGTTATGTCTCGAGATATTAGCGATTGTCATAAGAGTATGCAGTACATCCAGCATCGCAACACTGCTGCCGCCGGAATAATCAGTACACACATTAATCAAATTCCGCGGTGATTGTAGAATAACCAGGGTGTACAGCAGTTATGGACAGAGACATCTACAATACACAGAACGGCGGTCTGTTTATCCTCCAATAGACCACAGTGGCCGTTGTAATGAAATGTTCAACGCTATTTCAATTCCCTTGCAGTTCTGGAATGACAAAGCACTAGCTCATTATCGCTCGAGATATTAAGAAATGACGAAACACTAGTGAGTACAGCTGTCATCACAGTACTTTAGCCAATGTATTAATTTTTTCACTTATAATTCAGGTTTAACTGCAATTCCAGAAAGATCAACATATAGTACCGTTATGCGAAGAGATATTTACAATAGACAGTGCAGTACTTAGCACATCCATCAACAGAGCGCTGTAGCAGTTTAAACTTTTCGGTATTGATATAGATTCTATAGCAATTCCAGAATAGCAGAAGATCGATCCGTTACAGCTCGTGATGCTTGCCAATTACTTAACTGTACTGTACACAGTATTCATCAAAGTACTACAGCATTTAGATTAATCTGCTCCTGATTGCTTATATTCCACAGTAGTCCAGGGATAATCAACGAATACATCAGTTAAGGCTATGTATAATTACAAATCCCGGGTCGGTAGTTGGTATAACCACGAATTGAGCACTGTAGTCGTTTGATTAATCTGTTGAGTGATTTATATTCTACTGCAATTCTTGTATGGCAAAAGACAGATTCATTACCACACGAGGCATTAACAACCGACAACAGGGTACCAAGTCCAGCTATCATCACAGTACTGCAGCCGATGCATTAATTTTGTTACACGGGGCTTAAATTCTACATTAGTTTAAGAATAATCTTTGCATATATCAGTTACGGATAGAGAACGACTCCCACTATGGTAGTTGGTTCATCCACCAATAGAGCAATGTAACCGTTGGATTTATGTATTCAGGGATGACCTATCTTCCATAGTAGTTCTGGAATAATCTATTCATATATCAGCTGTAGATAGAAATATCTACAATTCCCATTACGGTAGTCGGTACATCCACCAATACAGCACTGTGGCAGTAGGATTTATCTGTCCAGTAATGACGTATGTTCTATTGCAATGACAAGGGGCAGACCCATTATAGCGCAAGGAATAAACGATTGACGAAGCAGTACTGTGTATAGCCATCACCAGGGTACTTTAGCAATTGGATTTAATTTTCCACCTATAATTTAGGTTTAACAGCAATTATGGAATAATCTATTTATGGTACCGTTATGCATAGGGATATTTACAACTGACCGTACTCTACTTAGTATATCCATCGACGGAGCACTGTAGCTGTTGATTTAACCTGATCAATGATGATGTAGATTCTATAGCATTTGTAGAATGACAAAAGGCATATCGGTTATAAGTCGAGACATTAACATTTGAAGTTACAGCACAGAGTATAGCCATCGTAACATTACTGCAGCCGCTGGATTTATCTGTTCGCTGATGATTTAATTTCCACATTATTTCTAAAAAAATCACTGTACACAGCCGTTAGGTACAGAGATACCAACAATTCCCAGTACGGCAGCTGGTACATACACCAACAGACCACTGTAGCCATTGTAGTAATCTGTTCAGTGATGATCTTTATTCTATTGCATATCTGGAATGAGAAAGAACTGATACATTGTCCCTGTAGATATTAACAATTGACGAATCGGTACTGCGTACAGGCATCATCGCAGTACTCTAGACGTTGGATTAATATGTTCACTGGTGATGAAAATAGCAAAGCAGATCTATAGTAATCTATGTATGGTACGGTTGTGGCTGAAGATATTTACAATTCTCAGTACGGTAGCTGGTATATTCTGCAGCAGGGAACTGTAGCTGCTGGATTAACATGTTCAATGATGAATCAGATACTATAGCTGTTCCAGAATGACAAAAAGGCAGACCCGCTAATGATCGAGATATTAGAAAATGTCATAAGAGTACTTAGTGCAGCCTTCAAATCAGTGCTGCAGACGTTGGATTAATCTGTTCACTGATGATTTAAATTACAGGGTAATTCTGAAATAATCAATGTATAAATAAGTTACGGCTAGAGATATTCACAATTCCCAGTTCGGTAGTTGGCACTACCGCCAATAAATCATTGCAGCCGATTAATCTCTTCGGTGGTGATGTAATCATATTGCAACCATAGCCCGACAAAGGAATGAGTCATTATAGCTCGAGACGTCAACAATTGACATGACAGTACGGCGTGCAGACATTGTTACTGTACTTCAGACGTGGGGATAATCTGTTCACCGATGATATAAATACAGAGTAATTCTAGAATAATCAATGAATATGTCAGTTGTTGCTGGAGATATCTACAATCCCCAGAAAGGTGGATGGTACGTCCACGAACAGTGCTCTGCAGCCGTTGGATTAACCTGTCCAGTGATGATATGTACTCCGCCGTATTTCTGGAATAATCTGTGCACACAGCTGTTATGGCCAGAGGTATTACTAATTCCCAGTAGAGTAGTTGGTGCACTCATCAATAGAGAACACTACCCATTGGATTAATCACTTCATTGATGATTTATATTCTATTGAAGTTCAATAATGAAGAGGGACTGGCCCATTATCACTCGAGACATTACATTGACGAAACAGTACATAGCACAACCATCACAAAAATACTTTAGCCGTTGGACTAATTATATCACTGACAATATGAATTTAACAGCAATTCGAGAATACTCAATGTATAGTACCGCTACTGCTAGGGATATTTGCAAATGACAGTATGCTGCTCAGTACATAAACCAATAAAGCACTCTAGTAGTTGGATTAAGCTGTTCAATAAATATCTTAGTTCCGCAGCATTTCTAGAACGACCAACGTATACATCAGTTATGCTTACATATATTTACAGTCCCCAGTACGGCAGTTGGTACATCCACCATTAGATCACTGCAGCCTTTGGATTTTCCTGTTCAGTGATGATCAATTTGATGTTGAAATTCTGGAATGACGAAGGACGGACAAATTGTCGCTCGACAAATTTGGAAATTATGAAACCATAGTGAGTCCAGACATCATAACTGTAAATTAGCAGTTGGACTAATTGTTCACTGATAGTCAAAGTTTAAGTGCAATTCTAGTGTAATCAATACATGGTATCGTTACGGCTAGAGATATTCACTATTGACAGCACGGTACATAGTACGTCCATCAACAGATTACTGCAGCCACTGGAATAGCCTTTTCACTGATGTCATAGATGCTACAGCAATTCCGGAGTGACAAAAAATGATCCGTTATAGCTCGAACAGCCTACAATACGCACAAATGTACTCTCTACAGCAAACATCAGAGTACTACAGCCGTTAGATTAATCTATTCACCTATGACTTAAATTCGGCAGTAGACCAATAGTAACCAATTTACACATCAGTCGTGGATTCAGATATTTACAATTCCCAGTGAGGTAGTTGGTGTGTCCACCAATGGTGAAATGTAGAGATTGAGCTAAGCTATTCAGGGACGATTCAAATTGTATTGCAACTCTAGAATGAATTTGAACTGTAGCACTATCGCTCGTGATATTAATAGCTGACGAAACATTACGTAGAACAGCCATCATCACGGTACTCTATATGTTGGACTAATTTTCTAACTTATAATTTAGGTTCCGCAGATGTTCTAGAATAATCAGTGTATAGTACGGTTATGACTGCAGATATTTACAATTGACAGGACGGTCCTAATTACATCCAGCAACGGAGCACTGCAGCCGTTGGACTAACGTATTCAATGTTGACTGAGGTTCGATAGGAATCCTAGAGTGACAAGAGACAAAATCATTACCTCTCGTGGTATTAGCAACCGACAAAACAGTACTAAGTGAAGTCATCAACTCAATACTTTAGCCTTCGGATCTGTTTGATCACTGATATGGGTTCCACAGTAGTTCTAGTATAATCAATGTATACGTCAGCTGCGGCTAGAGATATCAAAATACCCAGCACCGTAGTTGAACCATCCACCAGTTGAACACTGTAGCCGTTGGGTTTATCTGTTCAATGATAATTTTTATCCTATTGCAATTCCAGAATGACATAGGGAAGATTCATAATCGCACGAGATATTAGTAAGTGATGAAACATTGCTGCGCACATCCTTCATCACACTACCATGGCAGTTGGATTAATTTGTGCACTTGTGACGTAAATTCAAGAGCAAGTCTAGAGCAGTCAATGTAGTCGTAGTGGCTACATAGATCTCTGAGTATATATATGATGGGATGAGTGGAGAAGGTATGCGTGCTATTCTAACGTGTAATGAATTCAGTTTATTATTCTGGCGGTAGTTGTCAAAGTGTGTTTGGTATATGCGTGAGGAACGTCTGTGTGGTAGTATATATGTGTGTGACAGGTATGACTGTGAAAAACAGTTGGTGCTTGGTGGACAGCCGTCATAGAAACACGTTTGGTGCAAGAGATCCTTGTATAGGTTTTATCGTAAATAGGAGCGGGTCTACTTTTATCAACTCATTCATTATTTGTGTTCTGTTATTAAACGTTCAAATAAATATTGCTATTATTTCATCCACCACTTACATATGTATAGTACGGTTATTGCTGGAGATATTTGCAATTGACTGTGCGGTCCCTAGCACATCCATCAATAGAGTGCTTTGGCCGTTGCATTTACATCTTCAATGATGGGGGAAAATTCCACAGCAGCTCTAGAGTTATCATTGTGTAGATAAGTTATGTCTGGAGATATTTACAATTGAACGTACGGTGGCTAGTACATCCAACAACAGAGCACTGTAGACACTGGATTAAACTGTTGAGTGACATAAATTCTATAACAATTCTAGAATGGCAAAAGGCAGATCCATTAACGCTCGAGACTTTAGCAATTGATGAAGCAGTACTGAGTATAGTAATCATCACAGCATTGTAGCCGGTGGGTTTGTTTGTTCATTGACAACTATAGTTCCACACAAATTCTGGAATAGTCAATGTTTAGAACAATTACGTCTCGAGAGTTTAGAGTTTGCAGAACTGTGATAAGTACATACACGATCGCAGGACCGTTGCCGTTGCATTAATCTGTCCACTGATGATTTAACCTATATAGCAGCTCTAAAATGACCAACGGATATATCAGATACATTTAGGTGAATTGACAAATGTCAATACAGTGCTAGTTGTAGCCGTGAACACAATATTATTGCCGCTCCATTATTCTGTTCGCTGGACACCTATATTGTTCAGCAATTTTAGAATGATCAATATATAGGGCAATTGACGCTGGAGGCTTTGACAAATGTCAATGCAGCTCTGATTACAATTATCATTACAGTGCTGTAGCCGTTGCATTTATCTGTACACTGACAATATAAATTCTGCTACAGGACTAGAAGGATCAGGGCATAGATCCGTTATGGCAAGGTACATGTATAATTGGCTCTACGGTGCTTAGTACATCAACTAACTGGGCACTGTAGCCATTAGATTAATCTATTCAGACCTGAATAGAACTCCATCACTGTTCTACAATAATCAGCGGATGGATCAATTGTGGCTGGAGGCATTGACGTATGTAAAATGAGTACTGAGTACAGCTACCATTGCAGTTGCGTAGCCATATAATTAATTTGTTCACTGGTGATTTAAATTCCACAGCAGCCCTAGAATGGTCAATGGATGTACCAGTAACGTCTACAGATACATACTGTTTTCAGTACGGTAGTTGTATATCCACGAACAGATCGCTACAGCCATTGGTTTAATCTGCCCGGTCATGTAAATTCTATAACAATTCTAGAATGACAAAGGGCAGACCAATTATAGCTCAAGAAATTAACAATTGACGGAATGGTACTGAGTACAGCCATCATAACAGGACTGTAGCCATTGTGCTATCATGTTCACTGATTATTTAAATTTCGCAGCAGCTATAGAATAAGCAATGTATACATCGGTTATGGCTAAAGATATCTAAAATTTTTATTACGATACTTGGTGCTTACAGCTACAGAGCTCTGTAGCCATTGAATTAATTTGTGCAATCATGAGTTGTTAATCCGTACTGCAGTTGTAGAGTGATCAACGGAGGGATCAATTGTCGCTGGAGAAATTGGTGTATGTCAAAGGTTACAGGGTACAGCCATCATTACTGTAATGTAACCAATTAATTAATTTGTTCTGTGATCATTCAATTTGCGCAGCAGCCCTGAAATTAGCAATGTATAGATCGGTTATCGCTCTCGACATTTGCAATTGACGGCATAGTACTGAGTACAGTTTCCATCACAGTGCGGTGACCGATGTAATTATCTGTTCGTTTATGATATAAATCCCATAGCAGTTATAGAATAACCATGATATATATCATTTATGTCTGGAGATATATACGATTGGCAGCAGGCTGTTTAGATCGTCTACCAGCACACCATAGTAGCCATTGAGTTAATCTGCCCACTGATGATCTATATTCTACAGCAATAGTGGAGATATCAACTGATAGATCACACACCAATAATGATATTCACGAATGGCAATAGAATACTAAGTGTAGCCATCTGCGCAATAATATAGCCATTGAATTAATCTAACCTCTCATCATCCTACATGTTCAACAAACGTAGAAAGATTAATGGATAGGGCAATTGTCGCTGCAGACATTGACATATGTCGTAATAGTAATGAGTACAGCTTCATAGCGGCACTGTACCCGTTGGAATAATTTGACCACTGATCATTTAAATTGAATTGCAAACCGAGAATAACCGACGCATGGATTAGTTGTGCACAGAGATGTTTACAACTGTGAGTACGGTACCTGGAACGTCCACCAGCAGAGCACTGTAGTCATTGAATTAATACGTTCAGTGATGGAGATACTATGGCAACTTTAGAATGACGAAAGGCAGACCCATTATCGCAGCAACTGACAACGCAGTACTGAGAATAGCCAACACCACAGTTCTGAAGCAGTTCGATTTACTATAAAACTAGTGACTTACGTTCCGCAGTTACACCATCGTAATCAATGTATAAAAGTGTTATGGCTAGAGGCATTTACAATTAGCAGAGCGGTGCTAAGTGTGTCCACCAAGACAGCACTGTAGCCGTAGGTTTAATCTGTACGCTGATCATGCAAGCCATGTAGCAATTCTTGAATGATCGATGGATAGATCGTATATCGGCACTGGTATTGACAAATGGCAATACAATACTGATTGTAACCGTCTGCAAAATAATATAGATGTTGAATTAACTGTTCACTAATCATATAAGTCCTTGTTGAATCATGAATGGATAGAGCAATTGCCTCCGAAGACATTGACATATATCTATACTTTGCTGTGTGAATACGTCAAGAGAGCATTGTAGCCGTTGGACTTAACAGTTCGCTGATGATTTAAGCGGTGTAGCAGTACCAGGATGATCAATGTATAGATCATATATCGGTAATGATATTGACATTTGACAGTACAGTACTGAGGGCAGCCATCATCACGGTACTGTAGCCGCTGGAATACATTGTTCACTACAGATGTAAATTCCAAAGCAATTCTAGTGTAGCCAATGTATAGAATTGTCATGTTTGTGATACTTATAATAGACAGTATGGTACATAGTACACGTACCAACAAAGCCCTCCTGCGGTTGGATGAATCGGATCACTGATGAAGTTCATTTTATAGCAATTCTAGGATGAAAAGGCCCGAATCCCTTAACCCTCGAGGTAATAAAAATTGGCAAAGTTGGACTGAGTACAGCCATCTTCGCAGAACAGTAGCAGCTGCAATGGTCTGTTCACTGGTGATGCAAATTCCAAAGCCATCCTTGAACTGTCAATGCATAGTACGGTTATGGCTAGAGGTATTCACTACTGACATTATGGAACTGAGTACATCAACCAACAGAGCAATGTAGCCGCTGGATAAATCTGTTCAGAGATGACTTAAATACTATTTCAGTTAGAGAGTGACAAAGGACTGTCCTATTATCGCTCGAGATATTAAGAATTGAAGAAACAGTACTGGGTACACCCATTATCACAGAACTTTAGCCGTTGGACTAATTTATTCAGTGATAACTTAAGTTTAATAGTAACTCTAGAATTATCAGTGTGTAGTACCGTCATGGCTCGAGATATTTTCAATACACGGATCGTTACTTAGTATATCCATCAACAAAGCACAGTAGCTGTAGGATTAACCAGTTCAATGACGAAATGGGATGTATAGCATTTCTAGAATAACAAAAGACGGATCCGCTATAGCTAAAGGTATTAAAAATTGACATAAGGGTACTCAGTACCGCCATCATCAGGGTACTGCAGCGGCTGGATTAATCTGTACACCGATGATACAAATTCCACGGTAGCTCTAGCATAATCAAGATGTACATCAGTTGTGGCTATAGATATTTACTATTCCCCTTACAGTAGTTGCACATCCAACAATAGAGCAATGCAGCCGTTGGATTAAATTGGCCAGTGATGGTTTATGCACTATTGTATGTCTAGTATGATAACGGACATGACTATTACCACTCGAGACGCTAACATATTACGAAACAGTACTGAGTACTGCCATCATCACTGTAATTTAGCCGTAGGTCCAATATGATCACCGATAGCTAAAGCTTAACGTCATATCTGGGATAATCAATATACGCTACGGACATGGTTAGAGACGTTTGCAATTGACAGTGCCGTTCTCAGTACATCCACCAGTAGAGCACTATAGTGGTTGTATTAAACCGTTCGGAGATGACTTCAATTTCACAAAAGTTCTAGAATATTCACTGTATACATCAGTTGTGTCTAGAAATATTTACAATTCTGATCACGGTAGTTGTGACATCTACCAGAACAGGACAATTACCATTTGATCATTATGTTCAGTGATGATCTATATTCTACTACAATTCTAGAAAAAGAAAGTACTGACTGATCATCGCTCGATACATTAACAATTGACAGAAAAGTACTGAGTACGGCCATCACCACAGTACTCTATCCGGTGGACTTATTTGTACACTGATAATTTATGGTAAACAACAATTCAAGGAAAATCTATATATAGTAACATTGTGGATATATATAGTTGCAATTGCGAGTACAGTGCATTGTACGTACATTAATCAGAGCAGTGTAGCCTTTGGGTTATCTAGTTCAGTAATGATTTAGGTTCTATAGTAACTCCAGTATGGCAAGTGGCAGGTCCGATATAGCTCGAAATATTAACAACTGACAAAAGAGTACTAAGTACAGTAATCATCACAGTGCTATAGCCATGGATTAATTTGATCACTGATGACTTAAATTCCACTGTATTTCTAGAGTAATCAATGTACACTTCGGTTACGAGTAGACACATATACAACTCCCAGTACCGTGGATGTTACGTCCGCCAATAGGGCACCGCAGCCGTTGTATTAATCCGTTCACTGATGGTGTATATTCTACAGCAGTTGTAGAGTGTCAAAGGACATATCCACTATAGCTAGAGAAAATAACATTTGACATAACATCACTGAGTGCATTAACCGTCACAGTATAGCAGCAGCTGTATTAATTAGTTCAGTGATGATTTAAATTTATCAGCAGTTCTAGAATAATAAAGGTATACATCGTTTATGGGTAGAGATAGTTACAATTCCCAGTACGGTAGTTGGTATGTCCACCAATAGTTCTATATAGCCAATGGATTAGACAGTTCTGTGATGATTTATGCTTATTGCGATTCTGGAATGGAGTAGGACTGACGCATCATCGCTGTAGTCATTAAAATTGACGGAAGAGTACTGACTACAGCCATTATCACTGTACTTCAACTGTTGGACCTATGTGTTCACTGAAATTTATAGTTTAACTGCAATTCTAGAACAATCAATATATAATACCGTTATGCCCAGAGATATATACATTTGACCGTACGGTACATAGCACATGCGGCATCAGAGCACAGTAGCCTTTGGATTAGACTCTTTAATGATAATTTACATTCTATCGCAATTCTAGAGTGACAAAAGGCAAATCCGATATAGCTCGAGCGGTTTACAATTGACACACCAGTACTGTGTACAGCAATCATCACATCAGTGCAGCGGTTGGAATAATTGGTAATTTAACTGGTGATTTAAATTCCAAAGTACTTCTAGAATAAACATGGTATACATCCGCCACAGTTAGTGACAATTACAGCACGCATGGTGGTAGCTGTTACATCCGCCATCAGAATAAAGTGGCCGTTGGATAAGTCTGTTCAGTGATGATTTAAATACCATTTCAATTCTAGAATTACGAAGGGCTGTCCCATTACCGCTCGAGACATTACCAATTGGTGAAACAGTACTGAGTACAGCCATCATCGCAGTACTTTAGCCGTTGCACGTATCTCTTCACTGATAACTTAAGTGCAACAACAATTCTACAGTAATGAATATATTGTTTCGTTATGCCTAGAGACGTTTACAATTGACAGTGCGTTACCCAGTACATCCATCTACAGAGCACTCTAGCCGCTGGATTAAACTCGTTAGTGATGATTTAGTTTCTATAGCAATGTTAGAATTGCAAAACACCTATCCGTTATAGCTCGAGAAGTTTAATATTTACATAATTGTGCCGTGTACAGTAATCATTACAGTGTTGCAGCGGTTGTATTAATCTGTTTCTGATGACTTATATTCCACAGTGATTCTATGATAACCAATGTACACGTCAGTTATGACGGTGGATAATTACAACACCTGGACGTTAGATGGTACACCTACCAATAGAGCACTGTAGACGTTGGATTGCTCTGTTCGGTGATGATTTATATTCCACAGTTTCTCTGGTATAATCAAGGTATACATCAGTTACGGGTTGAGGTATTTAAAATTCCCAGAACGGTAGTTAGAACATCTAGCAATATATCATTGCAGCTGTTGGATTAGTCAGTTGAGTGATGAATAACTCCTGTTGCAGTCCTAGAATGGCAAAGGACGGACACAATACCGCTAGGGATACTAGCAATTGACGAAGCATTACTATCGAGTTTGAGTCATCCTGCTCTATCGTGACGTACGTACTATAGCAATCATAGAATGAAAATTGACAGATCCGTTACAGCTAAAGATATTAACAGTTCACATAACGGTACTTTGCCCATAATAACAGTATTGCAGTTGTTAGATTAACTTATTCACATATGATGCAAATTCCACCGTAGCTCTTGCATTATCAATGCATACTTCAGTTTCGGCTAGATATATTTACACTTCCCTGTGCGGTATCTCTTGTATGCACGAATAGACTATTCTGGCCGTTGTACTAATCTGTTCAGCGATGATACATATTACACAGTATTTTCAGAATGATCAATGTATACATTAGTTATGGCTAGAGATGTCAACATCTCCGAGTACGGTAGCCAGGACGTCCACCTACCCAGCAATGCAGCCGTTGGATTAAGCTCTTCAATGATGACTTAAACACCATTGCATTCCTAGAATGACCAAAGACTGATTTGAGATAGCTCGAGGTATTAACAATTGGCATAACAGTTCCGATTACAGCCATTATCACAGTACCGCTTCCGCTATATTAATGTGCTCACTGTTGTTTTAAATACCACAGCATTTCTGGAGTAGTCAATGTATTCATCAGTTATGGCCAGAGAAATTTACTCTTACCAGTACTGTTGTTGGTACATCCACCAATAAAGCAATGTAGCCGCTAATTTGGGCTGTTCAGTGGTGACTTATATGCTATTGCGATTCTAGAATGAAAAACGTCTGTCCCATTATCGCTCAAGCTGCTAAGAATTGGCGAAACAGTAATGAATACAAGTGTAATAACTGTTCTTTAGCCGTTGGACTAATTTGCTGACTTATAGCTTTAGTACCACAGAAATTCTAGAATAATCAACGCATTGTACGGTTATGGTTGCAGATATATAGAATTGACGATACGGTACTTATTACACCTATCATCGGAGGACTGCACCTTTGGAATAATCTCTTCCGAGACGATTAAGGTCCCACAGTAGTTCTAGAATATTCAATGTAGGAACCAGTTGTGGCTAGAGATATTTATAATTCCAAGTACGGTAGTTGCTACATCCAACAACGTACCACTGTAGCCGCTGGATTAGTTTGTTCTATGATGACGTAGGTATTATAGCAATACTAGAAAGACAAGGGACAGGTCTGTTATATTTCGAAACATTCTCAACTGGCGACACAGTAAGAAGGAATGGAATGCCGTCATCACAGAACTCTAGTCGTTGGATTAAATATTTCACTGACGATGTAAATGACAACGAAAGTCTGGAGTGATCAGTGGAAGGTACGCTTATGTCTAGAGTTATTTACAATCCTCAGTACGGCAGGTAGTATATCCACCAATATAGCACGGTAGCCAATGCACTAATGTGTTTAGTGTTGTTTCATATTCTATTGTAATTCTGGAATGACAAAGGACTCTCTCATTATCGCTCTGGATATTATCAAATGACGAAACAGAAATGAGTACAGCCATCATCACAGTACTGTAGCCGCTGGAATAGTTTCTTCGTTGGTGACATAAATTCCACAGTAGTTCTAGAATAATCAATGTATACAACAGTTATGGATAGAGATATTTATATTTCCCAGAACGGTAGCTGGCACAACCACCAATAAGGCACTGTTGTCATAGGATTGACCTGTTCTGTGATGATTAATGTCAGGTTCCAATTCGAGAATGACAAATGTCTGACACGTTATCCCTCTAGCCACTGGCAATTGGCGAAACAGTATTGAGGACCGCCATCGAGACAGTACGATAGATGTTGGATGAATTTTTTCACAGATGATGTAAATTCCATGGCAAGTCAAGAGTAATAAATGTGTAGCACTGTTATGGCTAGAGATATTTATAATTATGTGTACGGTTCCTGGTACATCCTTCAACACACCACTGTAGCCTTTGGATTGATCTGTTCAATGATGATTTCGACTCTACAGCAATTCCAGGATGACAAAATGGAGATCCATTACATTTCGAAACATTACATATTGACATAAAAGTACTGAGTGCGGCCATCAGCACAGTGCTGCAGCCGTTAGACTAACCTGTTCGCTCATGATTTAACTTCTACAGCAGTACAAGAATAATTAATGTGTACGCCAGGTATGGGGAGAGATGTTAACATTCCCCACTACGGTAGCTGGTACATTCACAGAGAAAGCTGCACCCGTTGGATTAATCTGTTCAGTTATGGTTGACATTCCACGTTTTTTCTAGAATTATCAATGTATGTATCAGTTATGGCTAGAGATATATCGAAATGACAGTAAGGTTCTTAGTACATACACCACCAGAGCACTGTAGACGCAGAATAATCTGTTCCGTGATGATTCAAATTCTATTGCAATTCCGGAATGCCATAGGACTGACCAGTTATCGCTCTAGCAATTAACACGTGACGAATCAGTACTGAGCATATCCACCAGCACAATACTGCAGCCTTTGCATTAATCTGATCGCTGATGAATTAAGTTCAACAGCACATGTGGAATAATCTATGTGTATATCAGATGTAGCTAGAGTTATTGACTATTTCCAGTAAGATAGTTGTTGCTTCCACCAATAAAGCATTATTTGCATTGGATAAATTAGTTCACTGATGACGTAGATACCATAGAAAGTCTAGAGAAACAAATGTATAACATGTTTACGCCTAGAGATATTTACAATTGAGAGTACGCTTGCTAGTAACGCCATAAAAAGAGCACTCTAGCAGTTACATTGACATGTACCATGATTACTTGGATTCAACAGCAATTCTAGTATTACGATGGACAGATCGGATATATCCAGCGGTACTATCAATTGAGATAATTATACCGAGGGCAGGCATCAGATCATTGCTGCAGCCGTTGGATTAATCAGTTAAATCATGGCTTACATTCAACAGTAGTTCTAGAATTATCAGTGTATACACCACTTATGCATATAGATATTTACAATTCCCAGAGCGGCAGTTGGAACGTCCACCAATGGATCACTGCTGTCGTGAGATTGATATGCTCAATAATGATACAGATTCCATTGCAATTCTAGAATGACAAAGGAGTGACCCATTATCGCTCGGGATATTGACAATTGACGAAAGAGTACTGAGCACAGGCACCGTCACATTAATGAAGCCGTTCTATTACCTTGTCCACTCGTGGTTAAAATTCCTGAGTTGCTCTAGAAAACTCAATGCATACAACTGTTATGGCTAGAGGTAGTCAGATTTCTCAGGAAGTTAGCTGGTACTTCCACCATGAGAGCACTGTAGCCGTTGGATTGACATGTTCAGTGAAGGCATGAATGCTATTGAAATTCTGGAATGACAAAGGACTGACCCATTATCGTTTGGGACATTAGCAATTGACAAAACGGTACTGAGTAAATAAATGTTTAATGTACTTTTGCCATTGGGCAAATTCTTCCACTGAAAATTTAATTTGAACGGCAATTCTAGAATAATCATTGTACAGTACGGTTGTGCCTAGAGATATTTGCAATTGGTAATACGGTTCGCAGCACGTCCATCAATAGAGTGCTGTACACGTTTGTTCAATCGGTTCAGCGATGATTTAGTTCCTATTGCAATTCTAGAATGGCAAACGACTGCCCTGTTATCACTCCAGAAATTAAGTAATTACGAAAGAATAATAAGTGCAGTCATCATAATATTACTTTATCCGTCGGACAACTTCTTTCACTGGTAACTTATGCTTAACAGCAAATCCATAATAGCCAATATATAGCACTGATACCTCTAGAGATATTCACAAATGGCACTGCGGTACTTAGTATGTCCATCAATAGAGCACTGTAGCCGTTCGATTAAAGTGTTTAATGATGATGTAGATTCCATAGTAATTCCAGAATGACAAAAGGTTGATCAGGTACAGTTCGAGTTATGAACAATTGACATAAGAATGCTGAGCACAGCCACCATCACATTACTGCAGCCGTTGGATTAGCCTATCCATTGAACGTACAAATTCCACATTAGTTCTATACTTGTCAAGGTATATATTGTTTATGGCTAGAGATATTTAAAGCTCCCTGTACCTTAATTGGTACATCCACAAATATAGGGCGGTAGCCGGTAGATTAATCGGTTCAATCATGACTTCAATGCTATCGTAAATCTAGAAAGACAAAGGACTGAGCTATTATTGCTCTAGTTATTAGCAATCGAGGAAACACTACTGAAAGTAGCCATCATCACAATACCTTAACCGTTGTCTAATTAGATCACTTATGGTGATCATGCCAAAGCCAATCTAGGGTAATCAGTGTAAAGTACGGTTAGGGTTGCAGATATTTACATTTGGCAGTACGGTGTTTATTACGTCCATCAAGAGAGCACTGTACCCGATGAGAAAGCATGTTCAATGGTAATGATATTTCTATAGCATTTCTAGAAGGATAAAAGGCAGATCCGTTATAGCTCGACATATTAACAATTGACATAACTGAACTGAGTACAGCCATCACCACATTACTGTAGCAAATTGAATAATTTGTTCGCGGGTGATATAAATTCCGCAGCAGCTATAAAATTAGCAACGAATATTTCAGTTATGTTTGGAGATATTTACAATTGGTTGTACGGTACCTGGTACATGTACCTACAGAGCACTGTAGCCGTTCGAATATCCTGTTCACTGATGATTTAGGCCTCATGAAAATTATAGAATGATCAATGGATACATCATCAATCGGTAGCGACGTTGACAATTGGCAATACAGTGCTGAGCGTAGCAATCAAGAGATTACTATTACCACTGTATTAATCAGTTTGCTGGTAATCCAAAATTGTGTAGCAACTGCAGAATGCTCAATGGCAAGAGCAATTGTCGTTGGAGGCGATAACAAATGTCAATACAGTACTGAGTGTAGTCAACAACAGAGCACCGTTGATGATGGACGAACTTATGCACTGAATAATTAAATTTTACAGCAATTCTAGAGCAATGATTTCATACATCCGCCGCTGCTTGGTGCACTTAACGTTCACTGTGCTGTACTCAGCACATGTACTGTAGCAGATGGAATAATTTGTTCATTGATGACTTAATTCCACAGCATTTCTAGAATGATCAATGCAGATGACGGTTATGTCTAGAGATATATTCAACTTAGGGTACGGTACATAGTACACACACCACCAGAGCACCGTAGGTGTTGGATCAACCAGTTCACTGCCGATCTATATTCCACAGAAATACTAGAATGAAGGAGGCAGATCAAATGTACTTCAACATATATGCAATAGACAATACAGTACATTGGACTGTTGTCATGGCGGTACTGTGAACGATGGATTAGTTTGTACATTTACGGTTTAATTTCCAATGGTATTCCGGAATAGTCTTTGTCTATTACGGTTATGGCTAGAGTTAGTTACAGCTGACATTACGGTACACAGTACGTACACCAACAGAGCACTCTACGAGTTGGATTATTCTGTTCACTGGTAATTCTCTTTCTGCAGCAATTCTAGAATGATGAGATACTGATCCATTGTCCCCCGAGATATAAGGAATTGACATCACAGTACTAATTACAGCCATGCTCGTAGTACTGTAGCAGTTGTATACCTTTGTGCACTAATGACGTTAATTCCGAAGGAATTCTAGAATAACGAACGTATATTACAGTTATGGCCAGAGATATATGCAGTTGTCCGTACTCTACGTATTCCATACGCGAACAGAGCACTGTATCTGTTGGATTAAGCTGTCCGCTGAAGGTTTATATCCTACTGCAATTGTTGAATGACAAAAGACTGCTCCATTGAGGCTCGGGATACTAACATTTGACAATGCACTACTGAGTAGCAGCCATCATCACACTACCGCATCTCTTGGGTTATTTTGGCCACTAATGACATCAATTCCGTAGCGATACTGGAACGACAAAGCCCTGATCCAG
This sequence comes from Eufriesea mexicana, assembly GCF_001483705.2. Lineage (NCBI taxonomy): Eukaryota > Metazoa > Arthropoda > Insecta > Hymenoptera > Apidae > Eufriesea > Eufriesea mexicana. The sequence continues at coordinate 1,223,375 of NW_016908637.1, read as the reverse complement.
TTTCCCTCTGTACATCAACAATAGACAACACCGTACTGAGTACAGTTATCATCACAGTACTGTATTCATTCACTTAATTTGCTGGTTGATGATACAAGTGACACTGCCACTCTGGAATAATCAATGTCTTGTACTATTATGGCTGGAGACACTTGCAATTGACATAACGGCGCTAAGTGCATCCACCAGCAGAGCACTGTGGCAGTTGGATTCACCTGTTCAATGGTGATTTAGATTTTATAGCAATTATATAATGAGGAGTGACCTGACCATTATCTCCCAAGATATTAACAATTGACAACACAGAACTGAGTACAGCCATCGTCAGATTATCGTAGCAGTTGCACTAATTTGTTCACTGGTGATTTAAATTCTACAATCAACCGAGAATAATCAAAGTATAGTAAGGTCATTTCAAGCGACTTTTCCAACTGGCAGTGCAGTACTCAGCACGTCCACCACAAGGACACTGTAGCCGTGGGACATTCCTCTCCAGTGACGATTTAGGTTTCATAGCAAACCGACAGTGACTAAATATGGATGCAATATATCTACAGGTATTATCAATTGACATAGCAGTATTGGGTACAGCCACCATCACAGTAACGTAGGCATTGGATTAATTTGCTCAATGATGATATAAGTTCTGCAGCAATTCTAGAATGGCCAATGCATATTACGGACATGGCTCGAGATGTTTAAAATTGAAAGTTCGGTACATAGTACGTACACCAACAGGGCACTGTAGAAGTCGGATTTATCTGTTGAATGATGATTTAGATATTATAGCAATTCTAAAATGCCGGCCGACATACCCATTACCGACGGAGGTATTAGCAGTAGGCAACACAGTACCGATTTAAGCCATCATCACAGTACTGAAGCAGTTGCACAACTTTGTTCAATGATTATTTATGTTAAACATCCATTCCAGTTTAGTCAATGTATAGTACCGTGACGGCTAGAGATATTTATAGCTGTCATTACTGTACTTATTAGATCCACCAGAAGAGTTCTGTAGTCGCCTTATTAATCTGTTTAATGATGAATTGGATCTTGTAGCAGTTCTAGACTGACAAAATACAGTTCCAATATCGCTCGAGTCAATGATAGTCGTCGAAACTGTGTCGAGTACAGACATAGTCACAGAATTGTATGCGTTGCATTAATTTGTTCACTGATGGCTTGATGCCCATACTAGATCTGGAATAATCAGTCTATTGTACGGTTATTGATAGAAACATCTACGTATGACAGTACGGTACTTAGTGCATCCATTAAACAGTGTAATGTAGCCGCTGGATTAGCCAGTTCTATGATGAGATAGATTATACAGCAATTCTAGAATGACAAAGGGCAGATCCGTTATAGCCCGAGATATTAGCAACTGACATAACAGTACGGAGTGCAGGCATCATGGCTGTACTGCAGCGGCTATAATAATCTGTTCGCTCATGATTTAAGTTCTAGAATAATCAATGTATACGTCAGTTACGGGCACACACATTTACAACTCCCTGTTTGGCTGTTGGTGCATCCACTAATGGAGCACTGTAGCCATTGGATTAACATGTTCAGTGATGATTGCTATTCCGCGGAGATTCTAGAATATTCAGTGCATACATCAGATATGTGTGGAAGCATTTACAATTCCCAGTATGGTCTTTGGTACATGCACATACAGAGCACTGTAGCCGCTGGATTAATATGTTCAGTGATGATTTAAATTCCATTTCAGTTCTAGAGTAACAGAAGACAAACCCATTAGTGCTCGAGACATTAGCAGTTAACGAAATAGTACTGACTACAGCTATAATCACAGTACTTTATCGTTGGGAATAATTTGTTCATTGTTAACACAAGTTTAACAGCAATTCTTGAATAATCAATGTGTAGATTACTTGTGGTTACAGATATTTACAATCGACAGTACGGTACTTAGTACAGCCACCAACATCGTACTCTAGCCTTTGGAATAGCCTGCTCAGTCGCGATTTAAACTGTATAGCAGATCGCAAATGATAAATGGATAGAGCAATTGTCGCTGGAGGTGTTGACATAAGTCAATAGTGTACTGAGTACAGACATCATTATTGTACTGTTGCCATTTGATTAATTTGTTCACTGATCACTTAGAATCCGCTACAGTTCTGGAATGATCAATGTATTGATCGGTTAGGGCGGGAGATATTTACAGTTTGTAGTACGGAACGTGGCACTCGCTCCTGCTTAGCACTGTACCCTTTGGGTTAGGCTGTTCATTGATGATTTAACCTCCATAGCAACTCTAGAATGATGAGCGGCTAGATCCGACATATTTAGCGGCATTGGCAAATGGCGATACAGAACTGAGCGCCTCCGTCTACACAATGTTATAGCCCATGAATTAATCTGTTCGCTGATCATCTAAGTTCATCAACTTAGATGAGACTACAACTTTCTCTGGAGTCATTGGCACATGTCAAAACACTACTTAGTACAGCCATCATTACAGTACTGCAGCCGATTTATTAATTTGCTCACTGACGTCATAACTTCTGCAGCAACTACAGGACGAACAATGTATACGTCAGTTATGGCTGGAGACATTTACCACTGGCAGTATGGTGTTTGGTACATCAACCGACACAGCACTGTAGCCGTTGGAATTATATGCTCATCGATGATTCAAGCGGTATAGCAAATCTAGAATGGTCAATGGATGGATCATATGTAGGTAGTGTTAATGATATTTGACAATACCGTTGAACGTGTAGCCATCTGCGCAATACTACAGCCATTTTATTAATGTGTTCGCTGAATACCTTAATTCTTCGGCAATAGTGGTATCATCAAAGAGAAGAGCAATTGTCGTTGGAGACATTGATGTATGCCAATAGAGTACTGAACATGTCCATCAATGGGGCACAGAAGCCGTCTTTTTATTCGGGTCACTGATGATTTAAATTATGTAGCTATCCTATAATGTCAATAAGCGGATGCATGGTCTCTCTAGATGTTAACAATTGACGACACAGTACTGAGGACAGCCATCATCACAGTAGTGTAGAGGTAGGTGTGGCCTGCTCAGTAGTGATGTAATTTCCGCTGTAGCCAGGGAATGATTAATGTATACATCAGGTATGGATAGTGATATGTACTATTCCCTGTAGAGTAGCTGCTGCATCCACCAACGGAGCAATGTAGCCGTGGCATTAGGCTGTTAAGTGATGATTTAGATACTATTGGAAACCTAGAATGACGAAGTACCGGCCCGTTTCCGCTGGTGACAATAACAATTGACGAAACACTACTCTGCACAGACTTCACCGCATTACTTTAGAGGCTGGACTAATTTTTTCACTTATAATCTATGATTGGCAGCAATTCTAGAATAATCAATTCTAGTACGACTATGGCTACAGATATTCACAGTTGGCAGTATGGTACTTATTTCATTCTTCTACGGAGCACTGTTGCCGATGAATTGACCTCAATGATGATGTAGATACTATAGCGACTCTAAAAAATCAAAATTCAGAACCGTTATAGCTCGCGGTATTATGAACTGACGTAACTGTGAGCCGAGTGCAGCCGTCGCCACAGTTCTGCTGTCGCAGCATTAACCTGAACACTGTTGACTTAATTAATCAGTACCTCTAGAATAATCTAGGTATACATCAGTTATGGATATAGATATTATCAATTCCGTGTACGGTAGATGGTACGTTCACCAATGGAGCTGTTTCGCCGTTGGATTAAACGGTTTAATGATGATTTAGTTTCCATCGCAATTCTAGAATGACGAAGGACAGGAGCATTATCTCTCGAGACATTAACAATTGTCGAGACAGTACTTAGTACAGCCATAATCACAATGCCGTTGGAACAATTTGTTCACTGAGAGTTTAAACTTAATTGCAATTCTATAATTATCAATGCATAGTCCGATTACGTCGATAGATATTTACAATTGGCTGTATAGTACTTAGTACATCCATCAATGCATCTCTGTACCAGCTGAAAAAAACTGCTCAGTAATGATGTAGATCTTATAGCAATTATAGAGTGACAAAGGAGTGATCCGTTTTTTTCCGACATATTAACTATTGGCGTAACGGTAATGTGTACAGCCACCATGACAATACAGCAGCCATATAATTAACTTCTTCACTAATGCCTTAAATTGAACAGTATTGCTATAGGAATCAATGTATTGATATGTTATGGCTGGAGATATTTACAATTCGCAGTACAGCAGTTTGTAGAATGGCCAAAAGATCACTATAGCTGTTGGATTGATCTGCTCAATAATGATCTATATTCCATTGCACTTCTAGAATGACAAAGGAATGACCCATTATCGCTCGTAACATTAAGAACCGACGGAACAGCAATGAGTGCAGCCTTCATCACAGTACCCTAGCCAATGGAAGAATTTGTTCACTGATAACACGAGATTAACTGCAATTCTAGAATAATCAATATAACGCGCGGTTGTGGTTAGAGATATTTACAATTGGCAGTACGTTATTTAGTACGTCCATTAAGAAAGCAGTGTAGCCGAGGGTTTAACCTGCTCAATGATGAACCATAATCCATAGCAATCCTAGAACGGCAGAAGACATATCCGTTAAAGCTCGAGGCGTTACAAGTTGACATAACTGTACTAAACCACGCAAAAATATGATTACAGCAGCCGTTGGATTTTTCTCCACTCTGACGGCACATACTCCACAGTAATTCAAGAATAATCATGGTATTCATCAGTTATGGCTGGAGACATTTGCAACTCCCATTACGCTAGTTGTTGCATCCACCAATGCAGTTCTGTAGCTGTTGGATTAACGTGCTCAGTGACGATACAAGTTCTATATCAATTCTAGAATGAAAGACGCCTTACCCATTATCGCTCGGGACATTAACAATTGACGGTGCAATACTAAGTACAGATATCATCACAGCACTTTAGCCAATGGATTGATTACTCCATTTATAACTTAAGTTTAAGGTCAAATCTAGAGTAATCAATGAATAGTACTGTTACGGCCGAAGATATTTACAATTGACAATACAGTACTTAGTACGTCCAACAACGGCGCACTGTAGCCGTCAATTAAGCCTGTCCATTGATAATGTAGATCCTATAGCAATTCTACAATGAATAAAGGCAGAATCGCTCTATCTCGAGATATTAAAAAGAGCACTGTGTGCAAACATCATAACATTATCGCATGCGTTGGATTAATCTATTCACTTATGATTTATATTCCACAGCAGATCTAAACTAATCAGTGTATACATCAGTTATGCCTAGAGATATTTACATTTCCTCGTACGGTAGTTGGTGCACTCACTAATACAGCACTGTAGCCGCTGAATTTATATATTCAGCGGTGACATATACCCTATTGCAATTCTTGAATGACAAAGAACTAGCCAGTTATTGCTCGAGACATTAACAATTAACGAAAAAGTACTGATTACAGCCATCATCACAGAACTTTTGGTATTGGAATAATTTGTTCGCAAATAATTTACTGTTAAAGGCAATTCTGGAATAATCAATGCATTATACGGTTGCGGCTGCAGATATTTACATTTGGCAGTTCGGTACTTAGTGTATCCATCAACGCAGCACAGTAGCTGTTGCATTAACCTGTTCAAAGCTTATGAAGTGTCTATAGCAACTCTAGAATGACAAAACACAAATCCGTCGTAGATCGAGATATTCACGACTGACATAACAGTACTGACATCAGCCATAATCACAGTAGCGTATCTGCTGGGTTAATCTGTTCTGTGATGATTCAAATTCCACAGAAGTTCTAGAATGGCAAAGTTATACATCAGTTATGGATAGAGGTATTTACAATTCCAAGTACTGTAGTTGGTACGTCCACCAGTAGCGCGCTGTTGTCGTTTGATTTACCTTTTCAGTGATGAAATGGATTACAAAACAATTCTTGGGTAGTCAATGTACGGTACATTTACTGCTAGAGATATTTAGAATTGACAGTGCGGTTCTTAACACATACATCGATAGCACAATGTAGCCATTGGGTTAATATGTTCCGTGATGATGCAGATTCCACAGTGGATCTAGAATTGCCAAAGAATACATCATATATAGCTAGAGATATTAAGAGTTCACAGTACGATGGATGGTACATCCACCAATAGAGTACTGCAGCCGCTGGATAAACCTGTTCAATGATGATTTATATTTTATGTCAATACTAGAATGACGAAGAACGGATCCGTTAGAGCTCGAGATATTAGCAATTAGGGTAACAGTACAGAGAACATCCACCATCAGAGTGCTTATGCCGTTGAAATAATTTCTCATGTGATAAATTATATTTAGCAGCAACTCTGGAATAATCAATATGAGGTATGGTTCTTTCTGGCGATATTTATAATTGACACGGCGGTACTTAGTGCATCCATCAACAGAGCACTGCAGATGTTTAATTAAACTATGCAACTGCGATGTAGATTTTATAGCAATTCCGGAACTACAAAGGAATGACTCGTTCTCGCTCGAGGCATTAACAATTGCCGAAACGGTATTGAGTACAGCCATCATCGCAGTACTGTAGCCGCTGCATTAATTTATTCACTGATGTTGTAAGTTCTAAAGCAAGTATAGTGTCATCAATGTACTATACGGTTATGTCTAGAGATAACTCTATTTGTAAGTAGCGTTCTTAGTATATCCATGAACAGACCACTGTAGAATTGTATTGATCTGTACGCTGCTGACGAAAATGCAAAAGCAGGTGTGGGGTAATCAATGTGTAATACGGTTATGGCTAAAGTTATTTATAATTTCAAGTACTGTTCTTAGCACATCCATCTACGGGTCGCTGTAGGATTGGATTGACCAGTTCAATGGTGATTTATATATCACAGTTGTTCTAGAATAGTCAATGTATACACGAGTTATGGCTAAATACATTTACAACTTACAGTACGATTCCTATTAACTCCATCAGCAGAGCACTGTAGCCGTTGGACTGATATGTTCAGTGATGACTTAGATTACATAGCAATTATAGAATGACCAAAGACAGATCCATTAACGCAGGAGATATTATCAAATTACGACGCAGTAATAGGTACAGAGATCGTCAATGTGCTGTAGACGTTGGATTAGTTTCTTAACTGACGACTTTGGTGCCACAGTAGTGCTAGGATGATCAATGTATGCATCAGCTGTGGATAGAGGTATTTAAATTTCCCATTACTGTTGTTGGTACACCAACCAAGAGAACACTGTTGGATTATTCTGTTCAGTAATGATTTAAATCCTATTTCAATTCTAGAACGACAAATGGCAGACCCAGTATCGATCAAGATATTAACAATTGTCGAGTCAGTAATTAGTACAGTCGTCATCACAGTACTTTTGCCGCTGGACTAACTTGTTCACTGATAACATATATTTAACAGCTATTCTAGGATAGTCAATACATGGTACGATTATGGCTACAGGTGTTTACTATTGACTGTGCTGTACTTAGCACATCCCTTAACAGAGCACTATATCCGTTGAATTAAACTGCTGAATGATGATGTGGATTCGATAGCAACCCTAGGGTGACAAATGACAGACCCGTTATGGCTCGAGTTATTAATAATTGACATGAAACTACTGCGTACAGTCATCATCGCTGTACTGAAGCCGATGAATTAAGCTGTTGAGCGATGCTTTAGATACAATTAATGTTCTAGAATAACATAGGACTGACACATTATCTCTCGAGTCATTATGAATTGATGAAAGAGTACCGAGAGTAGCCATGATCGTAGTACCTTAACCGCTAGACTAATTTGTCACCTGATAATTTAATTATAACAGCAGCTCAAGAATAATCAACGTATGATAAGGATTTGGCTACAGATGTTTAAATTTGACAGTACTGTAATTAGTACAGCCATCAACAGAGCACTGTTGCCGTTGAATATACATGTTCTTTGATGATGTATATTATGTATAAGAAAGGCAGATCTGTTGCATCTGGAGATGTTAACAATTGCCATAACATCACAGAGTACGCCCATCACCACAGCAGTACATACGTTGTCGTAATCTGTTCGCCTACGATATAAATTCCAATGTATTTCCAGTAAAATCAATGTAGACATCTGTTATGGATAGAGATACTTACAGTTCCCTGTTCAGTAGTTGATACTTTCACAACCAGAGTATTGCAGTCGTTGGATTAATCTGCTCAGTGATGATTTAAATTCGTCAGTAGTTTTAGAATATCAAATGTATGCATCAGTTATGACTAGAGATAATAAGAATTCCCTGTACGTTGGTTGATACATTCACCAATTTAGCACTGTATACATAGGACTAATATGTTCAGTGATGTCCTTTATGCTATTGCAATTCTAGTACCACATAAGGCTGACTCATTATCGCTCAAGGCATAAGCAGGCGATGAAACAGTACTGAGTACAGCTATTATCACATTACTGCAGACGTTGTATAAATCTGTTCAGTGTTGATTTAAATTCCAAGGCAAGTCAAGAGCAGTTAATGCATGGTACAGTCATGGCTAAACATATTTGCAATTGACATTACGGTACCTAGCACATCCATTAAACAGATCACTGTAGACGTTGCATTACCCACTTCAATGATGCCGTCAGTTCCACAGCAATTCTACAATAATCAATGCTTGGGTAAGTTACGGCTAGAGATGTTAGCAATTGACAGTACAGTTTCTGTTACGTCTACCAACAGAGCACTGTAGAAGTAGGATTAATCAGTTCACTGTTGATTTAAGCTATGTAGCAGTTCCAAAATGATCAGCGGATGGATCAGATCTGTTTAGTGTTATTAACCCGTAACGTTACACTTCTGAGTGTAGCCGTCTGCAGAATGCAATAGCCGTTGAATTAATCTGTTCGCTGACCACTTACATAGTTCAGCAACTGTAGAATGACTATTGTATAGAGCAATCGTTGCTGGAGACATTGACAAATTTCAAAACAGGACGGAGTGCAGCCGTCACTGCATGATTGTAGCCATCTTATTCGTTTGTTCACTGACGATTTACATTCCGCAGCAGCTCCAGTATATACAGTGAATAGACCGGTTATGCCTAGATATATTTACAATTCGCTGTACGGCTCTTAGTACATCCACCAACAGGGCAATGTAGTGATTGGATTTATCTTTTCAGTCCTGAGTTAGGCTGTATAAGATATCTAGAATAATGAACGGAAAGACCTATTGTCGCTGGAGACACTAACATACGTCAAAGGAGTACTCAGTAAAGCCATCATTACAGTACTGTAGACGTTTGGTTAATTTGCACACTGATGATATAAATGCAATGGCATTTCACGAATGACAAAAGGCGAATGCACCGTCGACCGAGACATTGACAACTGACAACATAGTACTGAGAACAGCCATGATCACAGTACTGAGGTCGTCTGATTAGTGTGTTCACTGGTGATTTAATTTCGACAGCAGTTCCAGGATGATGGATGCATGGTACAATTATGGCTAGCGACAACTACAATTGACAGTACGTCTCTTAAAGCATGCAGTTCCAGAACACTGTAGCCGTTGGAATAACCTGTTCACGGATGATCTCTATTCTGGGGCAACTCAATAACGTCGGTGACGATATCAATTAATTAGGTATTCCAGAACGACAAAGAACAGATGCATTACATATCGAGACGTTAACGTATGACAACAAAGTACTGCGTGCAGCCATCAGTTGTGTAGCAGTTGTAATAATTTGTGCACTGATTGTTTGAATTCCACAGAAACTCTAGAATAATCGATGTATAGATCGAGTATGACTTGATATACTTACTATTGGCAGCACGGTACCTGGTACATCCACCAACAGAATACTGCAGCCGATGGATTAACCTGTTCAATGATGATCCTGTTATGGAGCAAATCTAGAAAGACGAATTATAGATCCATTTTGTCGTCAGGCATTAGCAATTGGCGTAGCAGGACAGAGTACATCCGTCACCACAGTGCAGTAGGAGTTGGAATAATATGCCCACTGATGGTATAGGTTCCACAGCAATTCTACTATATTCAATGAATACTACGGATATGGCCGGCGTAGTTTACACCCGACAATACGGCACTTAGTACAGCTAGCAGCAGAGCGCTGCAGCCGTTGGATTAATCTGTTCAATTACGAAATAGACTTTATAGCAATTCAAGGATGATAAAGGCATATCCATCATCAATCGTGATTTTAACAATTGATAACATATTACTGAGTTCAGCAATCATCACAATACAGTGGTAGTTGGTTTTCTTCGACCACAGGTGATGTAAATACTGCTGCAGCTGTAGAATAGTCAATGTATAGTAAGGTTATGGCTAGAAACATTAACAGTTGACAGTGCGGTTCCTATTACTTGCACCAACAGAGAACTGATGCCGTTGGATTAACCTGTCCACTGAGGATCTTGATTCGGTTGCAATTCTGGGATGACAAATTACAGGTTCATCATATCGCCAGGCATTGGCAATTGACATAGCAGGATTGAGATCAGCCATTAGCGCAGTACTGTTGCTGTAGGCTTTACTTACCATTGATGACTTAATTTCCGCAGCCGTTCTAGAATAATCAATGTATAGTACAGCTATGTCTGGAGACATTTGCATGCAACATTGCGACAGGTAGTACGTCTACCAACAGAGCACAGCTGCCATTCAATTAATCTGTTCACAGGTGATTTATTTTCTAAAGCAATTCTGGAATGAAAAAAGGCAGAACCATTGTCCCTCTTGATATGCGCAATTGACAATACATTAAAAAGTACAACCATGGTCATAGTAAAGTCGCAGCTTCTACACTTTGCTCACTGGTGACGTAAATTCCAATGCAACCCTACTATAACTAATCCATGGTACGGTAATGTATAGATATTTTTACAGTTGACATTACGTTATTTAGTACATCCACCGAACGAGCCCCGTTGCCGTTGGATTAATATATTCACTGATAGTTTAGATATCATAGCAATGCTAATATAACAATGTACAGATCCGTTACCCCTCGAGATATTAACAATAGACAACAGAGTAATTATTAAAGCCATGATCACTGTAATGTTGCCATTGGAATACTTCATCCACTGACGATATAATTCCCAAAGCAAACCCAGAATGACTTATGTATATTACGGGTATGTGTAGTGACATTTACAATTGTGGGTAAGGTACATAGTACAACCACCAACAGAGCACTGTTACGGTTGTATTTATATTTCTACTGATAATTCATATACCATAGCAATTCTGGAACGACAAAACACAGATGCACTATCCCTTGGAATATTAGAAATTTCAGCACAGCACTGAGTACAACCATCATCACAGCACTGTAGCAGTTGGGCTCCTCTGATTACTGACAATGCAAATTCTAATACAATTCTCGAATAAACAGTACATATCAAGGCTATGGCTAGTGATATATATAATCGACAGAACGGTGCATAGTACATGCTCCAACAGAGGGCACTTGCCGTTGGAGTCATCTGTTTACGGATGGTATAAACTCCCTAGCATCATGATAGTGACAACATTGCGATCTATTACCGCAGCCACTAACAACTGACATAGAAGGACTGAGTGCGGCCACCATCACAGTACTTACGCGTTGGATTGCTTTATTTGTCAGCACGGAACTTTGTGCATCCGTCAACGGAGCACTGAATCCGTTGAATAAACCTATTCAATGATGAAGTAGACTATACAGCAACGGTATCATGACAAGGACGGATCCATTATAACTCGAGATACTAACAAATGCCATAGCGGCACTGAGCACGGCAGTATTGACGGCACTCCAGGCGTGGATAAATCTGTGATGTGATGACTTATATTCCACAGCAGGACCAGAATAATATATTTACACATCAGTTATGGCTAGAGATGTTTACCATTCCCAGTACAGTAGTAGATACTTCCTCCAATACAGCAATGTAGCCGTTAGAATCATCACTTCAGTGATTATATAAATTCTATAGCTATTCTAGGATGACAAAGGACAGATCTGGTGTAGCTGGAGATATGAACAATTGACATAACAGTACTGAGCACAGCGATCATCAGAGTACTGCAGCTTTTATTTTAATCTGTACACAGATGATTTGTATTCCTCAGCACTTATGGAATAGTCAATGTATAAGACATTCATGGCTATAGGTATTTACCATGGCTATAGGTATGATTTGTATTCCTCAGCACTTATGGAATAGTCAATGTATAAGACATTCATGGCTATAGGTATTTACAATTCCCGGTACGGTAGCTGGTACATTCACCAATCGAGCGCTGTAGCCATTGGGTCAATCTGGTCAGTGATGATTATTATTCTATTGCATCCCTAGAATGATGAAGGTCTGACCCATTGTGGATCTAGAAATTAACAATTGACGAAACAGCACTGAGTGCAGCCACCGTCATAGTACTCTTATGCTGGGTTAATTTGTTCACAGATGATGTAAATTACTGGGCAAGTATAGAATAATCAATGTATAGCACGCTTATGGCTAGAGAAACGAATAATTGCAAGTACAATTACTAGTACATCCACAAATATAGCACAGGCGCAGTTTTATTAACCTGCTCAGTGATGATCTAAATACAACTGCAACTCTAGAATGACAAAAGGCTGACCTATTATTTTTCGTAGTAATAACAGTTTACGAAACAGTACTCAGAACAGCAGTGATCACCGTACTATAACCGTCTTACTCATTTGTTCACTAATAATCTAATATCAACATCATTTCTAGAGTAATCAATGTATCGTACGGTTACGTCTACAGATATTTACAGTTGACAGTACGTCGCTTATACGTCAACAGAGCACTGTAGCCGCAGAAAAAGCTTGTTCATGATGATGTAGGTTCTTTCGCAACTATAGAATGACAAAAGGCAGATCCGTCACGGCTCGAGATATTAAGAATTCCCAGAACGGCACTGAGTACAGCAATCATCACGGTACTGCAGCAGTTGGACTAATCTGTTCTCTGATGATATAAGTTTCATTGCAATTCTAGAATGGCAATAGAATGAACCATTAACACTCGAGACATTGACAAATGACCAAGTGGCAGTGAGTACAGCTTTTATCACAATTGTTTAGTCGGTGGACCAAATGGATTACTGGTAATTTAAATTTAATAGCAATTCTGGAATGAGAAATGTATAATACCGTTATGGCGAGACGTATTTGCATCTGACAGCATGGTTTTCTGTACATCCACCAATAGAGCACTGTAGCCACTGGACTAACCATCTCAGTGACGTTTCAAGTTCTTTCGCAATTCTAGGAAGGCAAAGGACTGACACATTATCGCTCTAGATATTAACATCTGACGAAACAGCACTGAGTGCAGCAATCATCACTGTACCTGACATGCTGGACTAATTTTTTCACTGTTAGTTATGTTTAACAGCAATTCTAGAATTATCAATGTATAGTACGGCCACTACAAGAGATATTTACATTTCACAGTTCGGTACTCTGTACATCCATCAACGCAGCACTGTAGCCGCTCAAATAGCCTGCTCAATGATGGTGTAGCTTGTATGCCAATTCTAGAAGAACAAAAGACAGATCGGTTATAACTCGAGGCATTAGCAATTGACAAAACAGTAAAGAATACAGCCATCATCACAGTACTGCCTGCGCTGTATCAATCTGTTCACTTACGATATAAATTCCATAGTGCCTGTAGAATAACCAATGTGCACGTGAGTTATTGCTAGGGATATTAACAATTCCCAGCACGGTAGTTAGTACATTCACCAGTCGAGCACTGCAGCCATTGTGTTAACCTGTTCGGAGATAATGAGTTTTCTATTGTATTTCTAGAATGACGAAAGTCATGGCCCGCTGTCGCACTAGAAATTAGCAATGGACGAAAGAGTACTGAGTGCTGCACCATCACAGCACCTTAGCAGTTGGTGTAATTTCTTCACACATAAATAATGTTTAACGGCCACTCTAGAATAATCAATACATTGAACGGCTATGTCTACAGACATTTACAATTGACAGTACTGTCCATGGTACATCTACCATCAGTGCGCTGTTTCTGTTACAATAATATGTTCACTGATGATCTATATCCTACAGCAATTCTAGAATGAATAAAGGCATATCCAACATCCTTCGACATACACACAATTGCCAACACAATACCGATTACTGCCATCATCTCAGTTCTGTAGTGGTTAGTCCAATTCTTTCGTTGAAGATATAAATTCCACAGGCATTCTGGAATTATCTATGTATAGTGCGCTTGTGGCTAGAGATATTTACAGTTGACAGTACGGGACTTATTACGTCCAATAGCAAAGCCCAGCAGCCGTTGGATTAAACATTTCAATGTTGTTTTAGACCCTGTAGCAATTCTGGAATGACAAATTACGGATCCTTTGTGTCGCCAGCCGTTGACAGTTGAAGTAGCAGGACTGAGAATAGCAGTCATCACGGTAAAGCAGGAGTTGGGTTAATCTGTTCACTGACGACTTAAGTTCTACAGCAATTCAAGAATAATTATTGAATGGTGCGGATGTGTCTAGAGAAATGTACAGTTGACAGTGCATCGCTTAGTACATCCACGAAGAGAGCACTTTTGCGATTGGAGTAATCTGTTCACTTATTCCCTAAAAACCCTACCAATTCTTGTATGACAAAATACATATCTGTTGTCCCTCGAGATATTAAAGTCTGACAACTCAGTGCTGTGTACAGCAATCATCACAGTACTGAATCCGTTGGAATACTTTGTTCACTGATGATATATATGCCAAAGAAACTCTAGAACGCTGAATGTATATTAATCCTATGGCTAGAGACCTTCACACCAGACAGTACGGTACATAGGACATCGGCCCATATAGCTCTGTAACCGTTCGATTAATGTGTTCAATGATAGTTTAGCTTCTATAGCAATTCTAGAATGACAAAAGACAGATCCATCATCCCTAGTGTGGTTAGCAGTTGACAACACAGTACTGATTACGGCAATCATCGCAGTACTGTATCAGATCGATAACACTGTTCACTGAAGATTTAATCTATATCGCAGTTCAAGAATAATTATCGTATGGTACGGTTATTGCTAGAGACATTCACAGCTTACAATACGTACGTAGTACATATACCAGCAAAGCGCGGTAACCTACTGTTAAATCTGTTCATTGATGATATGTTTTCATCAGCAATACAAGAATGACAAGAGACAGACCCATTATCGCAAGAGATATTAACAACTGACGAAACGATGCTGAGTTCAGTCATAATCACTGTACATTAACTGTTGGGCATATTTCTTCCATGATAATTTAATTTTAAGAGCAATTTTAGAGTAATCAGTATAAAGTACGGGTATGGATACAGACGTTTATAGAAGGAAGTACTTATTGCATCCATCAGCAGACCACTAAGGACGTTGAAAATGCATGTTCAACCATGATGTACATTCCATTTCAACTCTAGGATTACAAAAGACATATCCGTCGCTGCTCGATGCATTAGCAATTGCAACAACGGCACTGAGCACTGACATCATGACAGCATTGCAGCCGTTGGATAATATGCTCTCTGATTATATGTATTCTACCTGAATTTCAGAACGGCAAAGGACTGACCCATTATCGCTGGAACAAATAGCAATTGACGAAACAGTACTTAGGACAGCTTTCATAACAAAACTATAGCAACTGGAATAATTTGTACACTGATGTCGTAAATTACAAAACATGTCCGGAATGATCAATGTACAGTACCGTTATGGCCAGAGATATTTATAATTGTAAGTACAGTTCTTAGTCCACCCATCAACAGGGCTCTGTAGCCGTTGCATTAATCTGGTATCTGATGATAAAGGTTCTACAGAAGTTCTAGAATTGTCAATGTATGCATCAATTGTGATTGGAGATATTTACATTTTCAAGTACGGTAGTTGGTACATCCAGCAATAGACTACAAGCAGTTGGATTAATCTGCTCAGTGATGACATAAATTCCATTGCAGTTCTAGAATGACAAAGGACTGGCCCCATATCGATGGAGACATTAACAATTCGCCAAACAGTGCTCAGTACATACAACATCACAATACATTAGCCGGTGGACTAATTAGGTTACCGATGATTTAAATTTAAGAGCACTTCGGGAGTAATCAATGTATAGTACGGCTATGTCTAGTGAAATTTGCAATTGGCAGTACGGTTGTCAGTACGTTCACCAAATAGAGCAATGTAGCCGCCGGATTAGTCTGCTCAGCAATGATATATTTCCATTTGCATTTCATTAATGGCGAGGTACTTACGCTTTGTAGTTCGAGATACTAACAATTGACGAAACAGTACTTAGTACAGCGATCATAACGGTACTTAAGCCGTTGGACTAATTTCTTCCCAGATAACTTATGTTTAGCAGCAATTCTGGAATAATCAATATATGATACGGCTATGTACGCAGATATTTAAAATTGGCAGTATGGTACTCAGTACAGCCATCAAGAGTGCACTGTAGCCCTTGAATTAACTTGTTCAATGTTGATATATATACTATAGCAATTCTAGAATGACAAAAGGCAGGTCCGCCAGAACACTAGACATTAAAATTTGACGAAGGGGCGCAGAGTACAGCCATCCTCACAGTGCGGCACCCGTTGGATTAAACTGCTCTCTGACGATTTAAATTATACTGGAGTTCTACATCAATCTATGTATACATCAGTTATAGCTAGAGACATTTGCTATTCCCAGTATGGTGGTTGTTACATCCACCAAGACAGCACTGTGACAGTTGGAATAATGTGTTCAGTGACGATTATAATACTACTGCAATGCTAGAACAAGGAAGGAGTGCTCCATTATGGCTAGAGGCATTAAAAATTTACGAAACGGTACTGAGTATGGCATTCAACATAGTGCCTTAACCGTTGGATGAACTCGTTGACAGATAATTCAAGTTTAACAGCAATTCTAGCATATTAATTGTATCGTGCGGTTACGGCTACAGATAGCAGCAATCGACACAGCGGTACGTAGCACGTCCATCAGCAGATAAATGTAGCCGCTGAATTAATCCCTCCAATGATGACGTAGGTCTTATAGCATTTCTAGAATGACAAAGGGCAGATACTTTGTAAATCGAGGAACTAATTGACATAACAGTACTTTGTATAGCCATGATAACATTACTGCAACCGCTGGATTAATCTGTTCACTTTTGCTTTATATTACACAATAGTTCTAGAGTAATGTAGGTACGCGCAAGCTGGGCTAGGCATATGTACAATTCGCAGTACGGTAGTTGGTGCATCAACCATGCGAGCACTGTAGCTGTTGGACTAGTCTCTTCAGTGATGATTTAAATTCCACTGCATTCCTAGAAAAATGAAAGTATACGTCGGTCGTAGATTAAGACGTTTACAATTACCCGTATGGTATTAGTTACATCCACCAATACAATACTCTAGCCGTTGGATTAACCAGTTCACTGGCGATAAAGTTCTATGTCAATTCTAGAACGACAAAGGACTGATCCGTTATAGCTCGAGATATTAACAACTGGCAGCACGGTAATGGGTACAGCCATCATAACAGTACCTCAGCCGTTCGACCGACTTTTTAACTGACAAATTATGTACAACAGCAATTCGAGAATAGCCAATGCATAGTACGGTCATGGCTAGAGGTATTTGCATTTGACAGTACGGTTCTCAGCACATCCACAATTAGAGCACAGTAATCGGAGGTTTAATCTGTTCAGTCACGATATAAGTGACATTGAGATTCTAGAATGACAAAGGACTGACCCATTATCCCTTGAAGTTTTAACAACTGATGAAACATTGGCGAGTACAGCAATGATCACATTACTGCAACAGTTGGGCTAATTATTTCACAAATAATTTGAATTCGGCAGTAATTATGGAATAATCAATGTATAGTACGGTTACGACTACAGATATTTACAATTGACTGCACGGTATCTAGTACACCCATTAATGGGGCACTGTAGCCGTTGCAGTAACATGTTCAGTGATGATGTTGAACCTATAGCAATTCTAGAGTGACAAAGGACATATCACTTATAGCTCAAAATATTAAAAATTGGCGGAAAAGTACTGAGGACATACAACTTATCAGTTGTTCTGTCGTTGAACTAATTTGTTTACTAATAATGTGTGTTCAACAGCAATAGTGGAATTATCAATGTATAGCTCGGTTATGGCTGCAGACGTTTACAGTTGACAGTACGGTACTTAGCACATCCATCAGCAGCGCACAGTAGCCATTGTATTAATTTGTTCAATCATGATGTACATCCCATAGCAATTCTAGCATGACGCAGGACAGATCCGATATTGCTCTAGATACTAACAATTGACAAAGTTACTGTGTACAGCCATCATCAATGTACATCAGCCGCTGGATTAATCAGTACAGCGATGATTGTCTTTTCGCAGTAGTTCAAGTATGATCACGGTATACATGAGTTATGGATATAGACGTCTAAAATTTCCAGAACGGTAGTTACTACATCCACCAATATAGCACTGTCGCCGTTGGATTAGACTCATTAGTGGTTATTTAGGTTCTATAGCAATTCTAGAATTGTAAAACACAGATCCGTTATAGCTCGAGATGTTTTCTATTCGCGTAACTGTAATGTGTAGAGTAATCATCGCAGTACGGATGCAGTAGGATTATTCTGTTGCTGATGATTTAAATTCCACAGTGGTTCTAGGATTATCAAGGCATACGTCAGTTATGGATAGAGATATTCGCAATTCCCAGAACTGTAGATGTTACATGCGCCTATAGAGCACCGCTGCCGTTGGATTAATCTGTTTTTTGATTGTTTAAGTTCCCATACAATTCTAGACTAGCAAAGGACTGACCCGTTATCCCTCGAGATATTAACAATTGACGAAACAGTACTGAATACAGCCATCTTCGCAGTGCTCTGTACGCTGGACTAATTCGTTCACTTATAACTTAAATTTAACAGCAATTCTGGTCTAATCAATGGATAGTACGGTTGTTGCTGCTGATATTTAGCATATAGCGTACGGAAATTAGTGCGTCGATCAACGGAGCTCTCTAGCCGTTGAATTAGTTTCTTCAGTTGTGATGTATATTCCATAGCAATTCCAGAATTACGAAAGACAGGTCCGATATAGATCTAGATGCTAACAATTGACACAAGAGTGCTGAATACAGGAGTCATCGCAGTACCGCATCCGCTGGATTAATATGCTCAGTGATGATTGAAATTCCACAGTAATTCTAGAATAATCATGGCATACGTCGGATGTGGATCGAGGTGTTTACAACTCACAGAACGGAGGTTGGTACGTACACCTATGCAGCAAAGCAACCGTTGTACTATTCTTTTCAGTGATGACTTAAGTACCACAGTAGGTATAGAATAATCAATATGTGCATCAGTTATGGCTAGAGGTATTAGTTATTCTAAGTACAGTGGTTGGTACAACCACCAATAAAGTAGTGTAACCATTGGATTACGCAGATCAGTGACGGTATAGATTCAATTGCAATTCTGTATTGGCGAATGCCTTGCCCATTATCGCATGAGACATTAGCAGTTGGCGAAACAATACTGAGTGCAGCCATCATCACAGTACTGTATCCGCTGAATTAATTTGATCACAGATAAAGTAAACTCCAAAGCATGTCTAGAGTAATCGATGTATAGCGCGGATATGGCGAAAGATAATTATAGTTGACCTTGCGCTACTGAGTACTTCCACCAATAGGGCACCGCATCCGTTCTATAGCACTATTCAATGTTAACCTATGTTCCACAGCATTTCCAGATTAATCAACTCATACATCAGATACGGATATATATATTTACAATTCCCAGTACAGTAGTTGGCACATCCGCCAATAGAGTACCGCATGAGCTGGATTTATCTCTTCATTGATGATTTATATTATATTCCATTTCATCAATGACTAAGGACGTGTCCATTATCGCTCTAGACGTTAGCAAGTGACGAAGCAGTCCTGAGTACATCCTTCATCACACTACTATTGCCGTTGTGTCCATTTGCCTTCCTGTGGCGTTAGCTCCAAAGCAAGTCTAGAGTAATCAACTTTGAGGTAGTGGCTGCAGAGATTCTTGCGTATACATGTGTTGGAATGAGTGCAGCGGGATACGTGTTCTTCCAGTATGTAACGAGTTGAGGTTACTATTTCTGTGGTAGTTGTCATAGTATGTTTGGTATAAGGGTGAAGAATGTTTGTGTGGACGTATATATGTGTGGACGAGTATGAATGATAGTCGGGAAAAACAGTTAGTGCTTGGTGTACAGTAAGAAAGGATACGTAGTTTGTAACAATGACGTGTATAGCTTATATCGTCGAGAGGAGCGGGTTCATCTTTACTAATTCTATTATAATCTGTGTTCTGTTATGAAAAGCATAAATAAATATTGTTATTGTTCCATCCACTGCAAACAATTGGTAGCATAGCGTGGTTATAAATAACAACAAACTAAAAGAACGTTATAGGATATTCAAAGGTGGCTGATGCGATGAATATAGCAAATGTTGAACTGCTCGGTGATTCAAATTATTTTATACGGAAAGAAAAGTTAGGCGGAATTCCACGATGAAAACGATTATGGAGGAAAGTCATTGGGGTAAAACCATTGAAAAAAACAAGCTTGGGGATAATTAAATTTTGAAGAGAAATTTAAGAATTTTTCTAGCGGGATGACAATAATCACGCAGTCATGGCAATTGTTATTAACGCGATGTGTAAGGCGTAATCCTTAAGATATAATAGAATAAAGGGATCCAAAAAATTATGGTGCACGATCGAGGAAGGTATTGCTCCGGACGCGGAAAAATTAAGTACGCGATTTCTAAATGAGCTATCTAGTATCGATATGTTGAAAGAAGAGATCGTTGAAGCGTTCCAGAACTTGGCACAACCTTTAAAAGGCCATGTATTCAACGGGGAAGAAATATTGAAGGCTACGTATTTAAACTGTATGTATTACGTGGATTCCTACCCAAGTATGTCCCAAACGTGGGGGTACTATGATCGCAGACGAATATATCTATTTGTGACAAAAGCTTCGCTTTAAAGCAGGAAGATATTAGAAGAGCAAGGGGAAAGAAAGAGAGACTAATAGAGAATACGAGACATAGAGGAAAGTGAAAGGGAGTAATACAGCAGACGGTAATTGCTCCAACTGCGGAACCAAAGGACACACGGCGCCTGGTTTTAATCGGAGTAAAAAATGTTTCAACCGAAAGGGATTCAGCCACACAGCAGCAAATTGTCGCGAAAGTGGGTGAAACGGAACAACATTCAGAAGAGGGAAAGGAGGAAGTTTTTACTGTGGTTATCGTGAAGATGGGGACAATACCATGCAAGAGTAGATTCCACGTTAGGCACGAGTGAGGGCGCAGTATTAAGAATTAGTGAAATTTCAAAGAGAGACAAATTATACGATGTGAGAGAGAAAAATGGAAATGAAATAAACGAATGTGTGGATAACAATTATATTATATGGCTGTTGGATTCCGGATCTACTACACAAATATCTAATGAGGAATTAATTTGTGACAAATATGTTGAAGAAGGACGAAAAAATGATATGGCAGAATACGAAGGAGAGGTGATAGCCACGAAGGGAATCTGGAATGTCATTTTCAAGCACGCTTTTCGCAATTGCAACTTGAAATTAGGAAAGGTATTGCACGTATCGGATTTGAATTACAACTTACTCTCAGTGGCCAAGATAATTGACCTTGGCTACGATGTAATCTTCAATAAATTTGGAGCAATAATATACAACAAATTAGGTGGAATTCGTATAGCGACGCCAAGAGAACAAAACGCGTATTATGCGTGGACATCTATAAACGTTGAGAGGACAGCGGCATTAAAAGCGGTAAATGAAGAAGGGCACAAACGGTTAGGACATGCAAGTAAAGAAATGGTGGAATAAATGAGAAGAAAATATCTGGCATTATGGGTGGGTAGTTCTTGGGAAAAGGTATGCAGGTCACGTCTACAGGGAAAAGCATATAAAAAGCCGCATCCTCGACATATCACTATATGGGCAAAACGTATTTTAGAACTAAGACATACGTATTTGATAGATCCAATCAAACCATCGTTCTGTGGAAAGGAAAATTACATATTATCTCTCGTCGACGATTACTCGAGAATGGTGTATATACAACTTCGGAAGGATAAAAGTGAAGCTGCTGAAGAATTAGAAAGAATAATAGAATTAAAAGAAGGTCAAAAGGAACTACGTTTGTAGAGGATTAGGTCAGACAATGGTGGGGAATATTTAGGAAAAGAATTTAACGGCTGGTTTGATTCAAAGGAATTGCTCACGAATTTTCTCCTCCCGTGACACCAGATAGTAACGGAGTAACAGAAAGTTCGAACAGGACGATCATTGAAACAACCAGGACGATAATGGTAGGATCGGAATGAAGTCTCATTTTTTGGGTGCAAGCAGCGAATACAGCGGTATACATCCGAAGTAGAAGTAAATAGGAAATAGAAATAATAGGAATATGAAGCAAAGACAATGAAAGGAATATCTGTGGGATAAAACGAAAAGAATACATACCGGATATATATACCAGAAACGGTAAATGTAATGTGCGAATGTGACGTAGGATTTGGCGGAGAAACGAAGGGATCGGACATGCTCCTGTAAAGAGGAGTTAAATGTGAAATTAATGAAAACCTAATTCCTGCCAATTTTGATGTAGAAGAAGACGAAGGCGATAACGAGGCTCCTCAAAAGGCATTGAAGACGAAAGAGAGTTAAGGTAAGGAATGAATGACGGGCAAGGTGCCAGTGACGATGAAGGCAGCGATTATAGTGCTACTAGGATTGAAACGATGAAGATACGAGGGTACAGCATAATAACGAAGATCAAGTAATAACTATTGAACAAGTGGAATCTGCAAACAGAAAAAAGCCTGGAAGACTGAAGAATGTGACGAAGGAAGCTATAAAAGTAAAAGAATTTCGGAGAAAATGTGAGCAAGGAAAATTGGATGAGCAAAGGGCGTAAGAATGTCTTCAAGGATTAAAAATCAAAAAGCAACGAGAAGCGTTGAAGAAAAAATTCCTACTATGATAACAGAGGCACGACAATCTCTACAGTGCATATTGATGGACGCACATACTACCATACTGAGAATTGTATACATTTACAGCCTCAACAGATGTATACATAGATAATTCTAGCAGTATTGAGGTAATTAAATCATGACTGAACAGATTAATCCAACTGATACCGTGCTCTATAGGTGGAGGTACCTACCAACGTACTGGGAAATGTAAACGCCTCTAGCAACAACTATACTGTAAGTTGGTCACTCTAGACCTGCTTTGGAATCTGTATCTTCAGTGAACAAATTAGTCCAACGGATAAAATACGGCCGTGAAGGCCATATTCAGTACTGAGTTGTCAATTGCTTATGTCCCGAGCGATAATGGGTCTGTCTTTCGTCACTCTAAGGTTGCTGTAGAATATATATCACTGAACATAATAATTCAATGGCTACAATGCTCTGTTCGTGGATATATCAATTTCCGTACTGAAAACTGTAAGTGTCACTAGACATAACTGGTCTATCCAATGGCTTCTCTAGAGCTGCCGTGGAATTTAGTTCGTCAGTGGACGAATTAATCAAATGGATGCAGTACAGCAATGATGGCTGCACTCAGTAGTCTTATGACATATGTCAATGTCTCCAGCGACAATTGATCTATCTGCCGATCATTATAGAAATCTTAAACAGTTTTATTCAGAACTGAGCAGATTAATCCAATTACTGCAGTGCCCAGTTGGTTGATGTACTAAGCACAGTATAGCCAATTATATGTATATCAGGCCAAAACATATCTATGCACTGATTCATCTAGAACTGCAGCGAAATTCATGTCATCAGTGAACAGATAAATGCAGCGGCTGTAGCACAGTAATGACGACTGTACTCAGCGCTGTGTTGATATCTGTCAGTGTCTCCAACGACAGTGACTATATTCATTGATCATTCTAGAATTACTGAAAAACAAGTGTGGTCAGCTAACAGATATTTACAGCAGCAGTAATATTGCGTTGGCGGCTACACTCAGCACTCTATTATGATTTGTCAATGCCACTAAATTTATCTGATCTATCCGTCGATCATTCTGGAATTGCTGTAGAGGTTAAATCATCAATGGACTGATTAATGCAACGGTAACAGTGCTCGGATGTTAGATGTACGGATCACGGCGCTGCGAAACCTAATCTCTCGAAACATACCTGTTTTATACATAGATTATTCTAGAATTTGTGTAAAATTTTAATCGTCAATGAAAAATGGATCTCAAATACTACATTGCTGTGATGATGGCTATACTCAATACTGCTCCGTCAGTTGCTAAATTGACGTGAGTTAATGTGTCTGCCTTTTGTCGCCCCAGAATTGTTATAGAACTTACATCACTCAAGAGATAGATCCAATTTCTACAGTGCTGTGTTGGTGTACGTGCTAGCCACCGTGTTGTCACTTGCAAATATCTGAAGCTATAACCATACTATATATTGATTATTTCAGAATTGCTGTTAAACTAAATTCATCAGTGGACGAATTAGTCCAACAGCCAAGGCACTGTGGTGATGACTGTACTCCGTACTGTTTCGTCAATTTTTAATGTTACGGGCGTTAACGGGTTAGTCCACTGCCATTCTAGAATTGCAATATAATATAAATTATCACTGAACAAATATATCTAATGGGTGAAATGCTCCACTGGTGGATGTGCCAGCTGCTGTACTGGGAATTGTAAATATATCTATCCGTAACTGATGTATATGATGAATATTCTAGAAATGCTGTGGAATTTAGATCATCATTGAACAGATCAATCCACCGGTTGCGGTGTTCTGTTGGCGTATGTACCAATTACTGTTCTGTGTGTTGTAAGTGCCTCTGTCCATAACTGACATATGCCTTGATTATTCTAGAGTTACTGCGGAACTTTAATCATCTTCGAACAGATTAATACAGCAGCTGCAGAACTGTGATGATGGCTGTTCTCGGTAAGATATGTCAATTGCTAATATCTCGTGCTACGACGGATCTGTCCTTTGTCATTCTAGGATTGCAACAGGATCTGCAAAAACAGGTAAATTCAGCGGCCGCTGTGCTGTGTTGATGGATGCACTATGTACTGAACTGCCAATTGTAAATATCTGCAGCCACAAGCGCACTATACATTGTTTACTCTAGAATTACTGTTAAACTTAAGTTAACAGATAGCAAATTGGTCCATAGTCTAATATAATATTACGATTCCTGCAGGCAGTACTGTTATGACAATTGATAATGGTGCGAGCGATTACGAGGCAGTCCTTCGTCATTCTTGATTTGCAATAGAAGGAAAGTTATCAGAGAACGGATCAGTCCAATGGCTACAGTGCGCCATGTGTGTATGTAACAGCCACCGTACTGGGAACTGTAAATATCGCTAGCCATAACCGTACTATGCATTGATTACAATAGTCATGCTTTGGCATTTGCATCACCAGTGAACGGATTTATCCAACGTCTGTAGCAATGTGCTCATGGCTCTGCACGGTACTCTTATATTAGTTTATAATATCTCATGCTGTAACAGAAATGCCTTTTGTCAATCTAGAGTGGCTATAGCACGTACGTCATCATTGAGCAGGTAGAGCCAACAGCTACGGAGCGCTGTTGATGGATGTACAAACTTCCGTACTAGGGATTGTTAATATCCCAAGCCATAACCGTACCATGCGTTGATTACTATTGACTTGCTTTGGCACTTACATCATAAGCGAACAAATTAATCCAACTGCAACATTGCGCTGGTCATTCCTGCACTCAGTACTTTTTCGTCAATTGAAAGTATCTCGAGCGATAATGGGCCAGTCGCTTATCGTTCTAGAATTGAAATGGAATTTAAATAATGACTGAACAGATAAGTCCAACGATTACTGCGCTCTATTTGTGGATGTACTAACTACTGTACTGGGAATTTTAAACATCGATAAGCCTAACTTATGTATAGATTGGATATTCTTGAATTATGGTGGAATTTAGATCGTAGGCGATTAGATTAATCCAAGGGCTGCAGTATTGTTACGTTGGCTGTACGCGGGAGTGTTATGTCAACTGTTAATATCTCGAGCTGTAAGGCATCAGT
This sequence comes from Eufriesea mexicana, assembly GCF_001483705.2. NCBI lineage: Eukaryota > Metazoa > Arthropoda > Insecta > Hymenoptera > Apidae > Eufriesea > Eufriesea mexicana. The sequence continues at coordinate 1,197,120 of NW_016908637.1, read as the reverse complement.
CCTTCGTCACTCTAGGGCTGCTATAGAATATAATACATCACTACACAGGTTATTCCAACGGCTACAGTGCTCTGCTAATGGATGTACTAAGTACAGTGCTCTCAATTGTAAATACCCTTGGCCATAACCGTACCGTTCATTGATGATTCTAGAGTTACTGTTAACTTTAATTTATCAGTGGGCACAATAATCTAGCTGTTACAGTACTGTGATGACGGCTGTACATAGTAATAAGTTCTCAGTTGCTTATATCTCGAGATGCAACGGATCTGCCTTTCCTCATCCGAGAATTGCTGCAGATTGCACTTCACCATTGAACACATCAAACCTGCGGCTTCATTGCTCTGTTGATAGACGTACTAGGTACCCTACCGTGAATTTTAAATATCAATAGATAAAATCGTTTTTCATATCGACTACCCTGAACGTGCTTTTGAATTTAAACAATCACTGAACATTATTCTAGGTTTTTCCATATCAACTGTAGGACATATACCATCAGTAAGCGGATAAGCATATCAGCTGCAGTGATATGATAATGTCTGTACTCCGTACGGGTTCGTCAATTGCTAATGTCTTGGGCCATAATTGGATTGTCCTTTTTAATTCTAGAATTGCAGTTGAAAGTAAATCATCACTGAACAGAAAATCCAATGGATGCAGTGCTTTATTGTTCGGTGTACCAACTACCGTAATGTCAAATGTTAATGTCTGTGACCATATCTGACGCATGCATTGAAAATTCAGTAGCTACTGTGGAATTCAAATAATTGCTGGGCAGGTTAATCCAACAGCTACAGTGTCCTCTTGGTAGGTGCTCCAACTACCGTGCTGGGAATTGTAAATATCTCTAGCCTTAACTGACGTATACCTTGATTATTCTATGGGTAATGTGGAATTAAAATCATCAGTGAACAGATTAATCCCAAGGGTGGGGCTATGTGCTGATGGCTGTACTCAGAACTGTAATGTCAACTGATGATATCTCGAGCTGTACGTAACAGTGTTTTGTCATTGTAGAATATCTACAGCATATAAGTCATTGTTGAAGAGGTCATTCCAACGGTTATATCGCCCTGCGGATGGATGTTCTAGGAACTCCACTGTCAATTGGAAATATCTCCAGCCGTAACCGTACAATACATTGATTACTCCATGCTTCCCTTCGAATTTATATCACCAGTAAACAAATTAATCCTGTGGTTGCTCTACTGTGATGATCCTTGTACTGAGTACTGTTTTGACACTTGTTAATATCTAGAGCGAATGTGATTCAGCCCTTTGTAATTATAGAATGGCAATATGATATAGATCATCACTGTACATATTAAGCAAATAGCTGCAAATCTCTATGTGTGGTTGTATCAAAATACCGCACTGGGAATTGTAAATATCTCTTTTCGTGACTGATGCATAGACTGATTATTCTGGAACTACTGCGGAATTTATATAATCAGTGAACAGATTAATCCATCCACTGCATCATTGTGCTAATGGCACTGCTCAGTACTGTTATCTCATATGTTAATATCTCGACCTATAACGTATCTCTCTCTCGTCATTCTAGAATCGCTATATTATCTGTATCACCATTTAACAGGTTAATTCAATAGCTACGGTGCCCTGGTGGCAGATGCACTAGGAACCTCACCGTAAGTTGAAAATATCACCAGCCATAACCGTACTATACATTTGTAATTGGTGGATGAAATTATAAAAATATTTACCTAAACGTTTAATAAGGGAGCACAAAGTATATTTGAGTCAGAGAAGATAGACTCGATCCTCGCTACGGTATAATATATAAACGTATCTCTTACGCAAAACGTCATTTCCTGTTTACTGTCCGACGAGCATTAATAGCTGTTCAAGGATCCCTGCCATACTTGTCGCACACTTATATTCTTCCACAGAAGCATTCCTCTCACTTATGTCTATTACACTACGACAACTACCACCACTATAGTAACCTGAATTTATTACACATTAGAATCCCTCGCATACCTGCTCCACTCATCCCATCACATATATACTCAGAAATCTATGTAACCACTACCACAATCTCCCCCTGGGTTACAGTGATTTTTGCACACATAAGGTTTTTGTATACTTTAACAAATTTGGTCCACTCAACGCTTTAGCTGTGCAATCTGCTTGCATACCTTCTTTGGGTAAATATGTCACCCTCACTGTATATTTGGATACAGTTTCTTTAATATAATGACGCTTCATATTTAATAATTTTGTCTGCGTTTTAAAGTTACCACCGTTTGTCATCTTAACCGCATTCAAATTACCATATTTCAATTGCTTTCATTCACATGGCATTCCAATCTCTTTCAACAAATCGCTCATTCACGAAATTTCCTTTAATCCCTCCATTATCGACTCCAATTAACTTTCAGTGGAAGGGGGTGCAACTGTCGGCTGCTTTCTACCTCTCCAATGGACCAGATCTCAATTTCGGTAAGCTAAAGTAACACTGCATTACTTGGCGTACGTAGTGCTGTCCCATGAAGCAACTGCGTTACAATTTAATCATTTCAACTGGTTTGCGTTCCCATATTCCATTTGATAACTTATTGTCCCATGCAGATATCGGAGATCCTTCTTCAATGCGTTGATGAGCATTGCTCTTGGATTTTTGCTAAATAGTGGTAACATCTTAGTGCGAACGGATTGCCGGGTCTCGTCGATACGTTTAGCTACACTAATCTCCCTTGCAGCTATTGATAATCTCTTTCGTCGCTCATTGAGCTGCCGTTACCTTCGCTAAATTTTTTTATATACATCAATAGCCGTACTTTCTGCACTAGAATCACTAATTGCGTACGCAATCAATGAACGTTACATATAATTCTGTTGCCTAATGAGTAGTTTTTGATATTCGTAACTTAATTATACGCTCAATAATTATTTACTTACACCGATGATCTTTAATTCGATACGATTTTTTAATATATCTATATATCTTTCTCGAAATAGGTCTTTACTGCTGACTACAGTCATATCGTCCACATGTATGCCACACTATGAAAAAGTGTATCCTTCTCTTGTAAATAATACAAATGGATCTTGTACACACTGTTTTAAACCAATCTTTAACAAGGTATCAGTAAAATATGTAACGCAGCAACTACTTGCTCGTTTCAGCCAATAGATAATCTTCCTTAATTTACAGACATATCCTTTTCTCTTTTTAATACGATCAGTCATCACCATGTACAATTCTTCCTCCAAAGTTCCATGCAAAAATGCATTTCTTACGTCAGAACTCTTGATTTTCCTTTTATGTTCTGCACATATGCCGAATTAAAATCGCCATGCCTCCATTCTAATTATCGGTGAGAATGTCCCTTCGTAACCTAATCCAGGTATTTGAACACAACCTAATGCCACAAATCGTGCCTTGAATCTTCTCTCTATAGCTTCAAAACCTTCTGCTCTGTTAAAAATCCACTTACACTTGACCACCATTTTATTTATCGGTCCATCCACAACGTGCAACTATTGACGTATCTATAATGATTCTATTTCATTCTTTATTGCTTCTTACTTTATCCGTTGGACTAATTTGTTCACTAATGATATAGATTCCAAAGCAGGTCTAGAGTAACCAACGTACAGTATGGTTGTGGATAGAGGCATTTGCAATTCCCAGTACGTTGGTTGGTACCTCCACCTATAAAGCACTATATCAGACGGATTAATTTGTTCAGTCATGATTTACCTTCCTCAATACTGCTAGAATTATCTATGTATACATCTGTTGAGGCTAGAGATGTATACAATTCGCAGTATGGTAGTATGTCCGTCCACCAATAGGCACTGCAGCTACTGGACTAATCTGCCCAATGTCGATTTAAGCTCCCAAGCAAGTCTAGGGTAGTCCATGTAGAAGACGATTATGTTTAAAGATATATCCGATTGACAGAACGGTTTCTAGCATATTCATCCACAGGGCACAGTAGCCGTAGGAGTAACCTGTGCAGTGGCTATTTAGATTCCATTACCATTCTAGAATGAGAAAAAGCAGATCCAACGTTGCTCGCGACATTAACAACTGACATAAAGGTACAGAGGACAGCCATCAGCACAGTACTGAAGCGTTTTGATTAATTTGATCACTGACGACTTAAATTCCACAGAGGATCTAGTGTAATCAATGAATACACCAGTTATGGCTACGGATGATTAAAATGCCCAGAGTAGTCGTTCATGCAACCACCAATTGAGGACTGTTGCCGTTAGGTAGATAAGTTCTCGGACGATTTAAACTCGTAAGCAAGTCTAGAGTGTGCTATGTATAGGACGGTTATGTCTAGGGGTATTTCCAAATGACAGCTCGGTTCTCAGTACATTCATCAACAGAGCACGATAACAGTTGTATTATTAGGTTCAATGATGATTTAGATTCTATAGCAATACCACAGTGACAAACGACAGATTCGTTACAGCTGGAGATATTAATAACTGACAACGGAGTCCTATGTACAGGCATCATCACAGAAATGTACCCGTTGGAGTAATTTGTTCAATGATAATACATATTCCACTGTAGTTCACGAATTATCAATGTACACATTACGCATGGCTATGGAAATTTACAATGCCTAGTTCGGTAGATGGAACATTTATCAGGAGAGAACTGCAGCCACTGGATTAGTCTGTTCAGTAATGACTTAAATTCCTGAGTAGTTCTAGAATAATCAAGGTATACGTCAGTTATGTCTAGAGATATTTACTATTCCCAGAACTGTAGTTGGTACATCAACAAATAGAGCACTCCTGTTGATGGGTTAATCTCTTCAGTGATGACTTTAGTTACACAGATCTTCTAGAATAATCAATGTTTACATCTGTCAATGCTAGGGATGACTACCAATCAAAGGGTTGTCGCTGGTGCAGCCACCAATGGAAATACTTAGCTGTTGGATTATGCTGTCTGGATATGATATATATATTGTTGCACTTGTAGAATGACAAAGTACTAGCCCATTACCGGTCGAGACGCATACAATTGAATAAATAGTACTGGATACAGCCATCATCACCGTACTTTAGTGTCTGGACAAATTCGTTCACCTATAATTTATGTTTAACAGCGTTACATGCTTAACCAATGCATAATACTATTACGACTACTGGTAATTGCAGTGGAGAGTACGGTACTCAGTACATCTTTCAACGGAGCACTGTAGCCGTTGGACACACATGTTCAATGATGATGTACGTTCTATAGCAATTCTAGAATGATGAAAGACATGTCTCTTATTTCTCGAGATGTTGACAATATACATAACAGTACTGTGTACACTCATTATCACAGCACTGTAGCCGTTGGATTAATTTGTTCATTGAACAAGTACATTCCTCAGTAGTTCAAGAAAAATCAATGCATACATAAGTTAGGTCGTGAGAAATTTATAATTCACAGTGCTGTAGTACGTGCGTCCACCAATAGAGCACTGTAGCCGTTGGAATAATCGGGTCACTGATGATTTAAGTTCCACAGTAGCTCTAGCATAATCTATGTTTTCATCAGTAATGAATTCTGACTTTTACAATTCCCAGTACGGTAGTAGGTACATCCACCGATAAGGTACGCTGGTCGTTGGTTCAATCTGCTCAGTGTCGGTTTATATTCAAAAGCAAGTTTTGGGTAGTCTTTGTATAACACGGTTACGTCTGTGGAAATTTACTGTTGACAATACGGTTCTTAGAACATCTGCTGTCAGAGTACTCTACCCTTTGTATTTATTTCTTGAATGATGATATGTATCCAGTAGCAATTCTAGAATCAGGAAAGAAGTATGCGTTATAGCTCGAGGTAATAGCAACTGACAAAGCAGTAATATGTACAGCCATCATCACAGTACTGTAGCCGTTCGATTAATCTGAACAGCCACGATTTGAGTTCCACACTGGATCTAGAATGCACAACGTGTGCGTCAGATATTGCTGGAAATATTGGCAATTCAATGCAAGGTAGCTGGTACCTCCACCAATAGAGTACTGCAGATGTTGGATTGATCCTTTCAATGTTGATTTATATTCTATGGCAGCTGTAGGATCACAAAAGACAGATACTTTAGAGATTCTTCGAGACCGTAACAGCTGAGGAGACAATACTCTGGACTGTCACCATCTGGGTACTTAAGCCTCTGCACTAATATCTCCTCCGATAAATTTATTTCGGCAGCATCTCTAGAATAATAAATATATGTTTCGGTTATGTCTAAGAATATTTACAATTGACAGAACTGTACTTAGCTCATCCATTAAGAGAGCATTGTAGAATTTTAATTAGACTATGCACTGATGATACAGATTCTATAGCAATCCTAGAATGACAAGAGACAGATTCATTACCTCTCAAGGCATTGACAATTGACATAAAACTACTGGGTTCAGCAATCATCAACGTACACTAGGCGTACAAACTCGTTCACTGATGACATATATTTCACAGTAGATATAGAATAATCAATGTATACATGAGCTATGGCTAGCGATATCCAGTATTCCTAGCACGGTAGTTGATAGTCCAAAAACAGAGTAACGTAGACGTTGGAGTAATCAGCTCAGCGATGACTTGCATTCCACAGTATTTCTAGAACAACCAATGTACCCATCAGTTATGGCTTGTGATATTTGCTTTTCTCAGTACCGTAGACGTTATGTCTAACAAGAGAGCACCGTAGCCGCTGGATCAATCGGTCCAGTAATGATGTAAATTCTATTGCAATTCTAGAACGACAAAGATCTGACGCATTATAGCTGGAGACATTAACAACTCTGGAAACAGTAATGAGTACACCCATCATAAGGGTACACCAGCCGCTGTACCAGTTTCTTCAGTGACAAAATAAAGTACACTATAGTTCCGGAAGAAGCAATGTACACATCAGTTATGGCTAGCGATACCTATAGTTCCAAGTACGTTAGTTGATACATCCAAAGATTGAGCAATGTTGCCGTTACATAATTCGACTCAGCGATGATTTAGGTTCCAGTGCAATTCTAGGTAACAAAAGTCAGATCGGCTACAGCTCGTGATATTAACGTTTGACGAAACAGTGCTGAGTACAGCCTTCATCACAGTACCTTAGCCATTCAACTAATTTGTTCACTGACAAAGTAAGTTTAACAGAAGTTCTAGAAAGATCAATGTATAGCACTGTTATAGCTGCAAACATATAATTGGCCGTACGGTACACATCATATCCATCAACATTGCACCGAAGCCGCTGTATTAACCCCTTCAATGTTCATATAGATATATAGCAATACCAGAATGACAAAAAACAGATCCGCTATAGCTCGAGATATTAAGACTTGACAAAAGAGTGACCAGCGCAGCCATCATCAGAGTACTCCAGCCGTTGTGTTAATCCGTTCACTGATGATTAAGGTACCATCGGAGTTCTAGAATAATCAATGCACGTATTACTTATGGAAGGAGATATTTCCAGGTCTCAGTACGGTAGTTGGTTCATCCAAAAAGAGAGCACTGTGGTCGTTGGGTTAATCAGTTCAGTGAGAATTTAATTCCACAGTAATTATATAACAACGTATGAATGTATCACATATTGCTTGAGATGTATGCAATTCCCTGTACTGTAGTTGGTAAATCCACCAATATAGCAATGCAGGCGTTGCATTGCCCTGTTCTGTTATGATTTTAATTCTATTGCAACTCTAGAGTGACAAACGACTGACCCTTATCGCCCGAGATATTATCAATTGTCGAAAAAGTGCTGAGTGCAGCCATCATCGCAGTAGTTTTGCCATTTGACTAATTTCTTCCTGATTACATATATTCAACAGAAATTCTAGAGTGGTCAATGTATCGGACGGTTATGGTTACAGATATGTACAATTGACAATACGATGCTTTGTAAATCCATAAACAAAGCACTCTAGCTTCTGAACTAACCCCTTCAATGACGATGTAGTCATTATAGCACCTCTAGAATGACAAGAGGCAGATCCCTTATAGCTCGAGATATTAACATTGACATATCATTACTGGGCACGGGCATCATCTCATTGCTACAAACGTTGGATTAACCAGTTCAGTGGCGGCTTAAGTCCCAAAGCAAGTCTAGGAAAGTCGATGCATTGCACAGTTTACGTCTCGGGATATGCACAATTTACAGCACGGTTCTTAGTACATCCATCAACATAGCGCTGTAGCCGTTGGATTGAACTCTTAACTGCTAATTTAGATTCTACAACAATTTGAGAGTGACAGAAGACAGACCTAGCACTCCTCGAGAAATTAGCAATTAGCGACACAGTATTGAGTACAGCCATTTTCAGATTAGTGTAGCCGTTATATTAATCTTCCCACTAATGGCGTAAATTTCAAAGCAAGTGTAGAGTACCCAATATATACATCAGTTATGTCTAGAGATATTTACAATTCCCAATGCCGTGGCAGTTACATCCACCAAGAGTCCACTGCAGCAGTTGGATTATTATGATCCGTGATAATTTAAATTCTATTCCAATTCTAGAATGACAAAGGACTGGACCATTTACTTTCGAGCCAATAACAATAGACGAGACAGTACTGAGTACGGCCATCATCACAGAACGTTATCCGTTGTACTTACATGTCAACTGGTAATGTATTCAAATAACAATCCCAGAATAATCAATGCAGAGTATGGTCATGGCTAGAGTTACTTACAATTGGCAGAAAAGTACCAAGCACAATCACCATCATAGCGCAGTAGCCTTTAGATTGGTCTTTTCAACGGTAACATAGATTCCACTGCAACTCTAGATTGACAAAGGACATATTAATTAGCGCTCGAGACATTAACAATTCAGGTAACAGTACTGAGAACACCCAACGTCAGAATACACCTACCGTTGGAATAATTGCATCACTGATAGCATAAATAGAGTAGCCATTCTAGAAAAATCAGTATACAGAACGGTTATGGTTTGAGATATTTACAATTGACAGTACGGTACTTTTTACAGCAATCTGCAGAGCAACGTAGCCGTTGGATTAGTCTGTACAGTGTTGATTAAGATTCTATAGCATTTGTACAATGACAAAGGATTGATCCGTTATTGCTCGAGATACTAACGTTTGATATAGTAGTAGTGAGTACAGCCATCACAACATTACAGCTACGATGTATTAACCTGCTCACTGACGATTTATGTTCCGCAGTGGCTCTATTATCATCAATGTATACATCAGGTATATCTAGAGGTATTGACAATTCGCAGTACGGCAGTTGGTTCGTCCACCAGTAGTGCGCAATAGCCGTTACATTAATACATAATTCTGCTCTGTGATGATTTAATTTCTATTGCAAATCTAAAATGACAAAGGACTGAATCATTTCCGCTCGAGACATTATTAATTGACAAAACAGTACTATGTGCGGCCATCGTCACAATACTCTAGCCGCTGGAGAAATTTATTCACTTATAGCCTATATTTAACAGCAACTCTAGAGTACTCAATACGTAGCAAGTTTATTGCTAGAGATATTGAAAATTTACTGCACGGTACAGGGTACATGCACTAGCTCAGCACTGTAGCCGTTGAAAAATCCTTTTCAATGTTGTTCCATGTACTATAGCAGTGCATGAATGACATGGCACAGATTCATTACTGCCCTACATATTAACGATTGACAATGCAGTCCTAAAAGCAGCCATCATCACAGTGCTGTTTCAGTTGTGCTAAACAGTTCAGTGATGATTTATATTCCACAGTAATCCTAACATCATCAATGCATATATCAGATATGGCTAGAAACATTTACATTTCACAGTACGGTATTTGGTGCGTCCACCAATATAGCACAGTAGCCGTTAGATTAATTTTTGCAGTGATGTCTTCAATTCCGCGGCACTTCTAGAATAATCAATGTTTACTTCAGTTATGTTCTAGTTACTTTTAAACTTCCCTCCACGGTAGTTGGCGTATCCATCATCAGAGCATTGTAGCCATTGGATTAATCTGTTCAGAGATTCACTTTTTCTTACTGCAATTCTAGAGTAACGAAGGACTGACCCATTATCGCTCGAGAGATAAACATTTGTCGAAACAGTACTGAGCACAACCATCATCACTGTACTTTAGCCGTTGGACAAATTTCTCCACTGCTAACTTTTATTTAACGTCGTTTATAGAATGATTAATGCATGGTACGGTTATGGCTAAGGATACTAGCAATTGACAGCACCGTACTTAGTACATCCATCAGCAGAGCACTGCAGCTGTTGGATTAACCTGTACAGTGTTGATTAAGGTACAACAGGAATTGCAGAAAGACAATAGACGGATCCGTTATAGATCGAGATATTAGCCATTGACATAAGGGTACTGAGCATAGCCATCAGCACATTACAGCTGTCGCTGCATTTATCTGTTCACTGATGGTATAACCTCCGCTGGTGCTCAAGAATGATCTATGTATACGTGTGCCATGGCTGCTGTTATTTGCAATTCCTAGTACTGTAGTTGGTACGTCCGCCGGTGCATTACCGTAGTCGCGGGATTATTATGTTCAGTTTCAGTTTAAATACAAGGGCAAGTTTTGTGTAGTCGATGTGTAGCACGGTTATGTCTAGGGATATATACAATTGTCAGTACTACTCCTAATGCATCTATTAACAGAGCACTGTAGCCGTTGGTTTAACTTGTTCAAAGGTGCTTTATATACTATAGGAGTTCCAGAAAGAAAAAGGACTGATACGTTATAACTCGAGACACTAGGACGTGACCAAAGATTACTGAGTGCAGCCATCATCACAGTACCTTAGCCACAGGAATAATTTTATCACTGACGACTTGAATTTAACAGCAATTTTACAATAGTCAATTGATAGTACGGTTATGGATAGAGGTATATACAATTCCCAGTACGGTAGTTTGTACATCCATAGATAGAGCACTGTAGCCGTTGGATTGTTCCTTTCATTGGTGTTATATGTGCCACAGTAGTTTGCAATGACTAATGTATACATCAGTTATGGTTAGAGATATTACCAATTCGTATTACGATAGTTGGTACATTCACCAGTAGAGGAACCAAGCCATTGGATTAGTCTGATCGGTGATGATTTAGAACCTGTTGCATTTCTCGAATGCCAAGGGACTGACCCATTTACTATCGACACGTTAACAAATTATCAATCAGTACTGCATACAGCCATCCCCACGGTACTTTATCTGTTGGACTAACTTCTCCACTGATATTTTAGTTTTAACAGCAATTCCAGAATAATATGTCTACAGTGCTGTCATGGCTAGAGGTATTTGCGTTTGTCAGTACGGCTCTCAGTACATCCACAGATAGAGCAGTGTAACCGTTGTATTAATCAGTAGAGTGATGATTAAAGTCATTTTGAAATATAGAATTGCAAAGGACTGACCAATTATCGCTCGAGACAATAGCAATTGACGAAACAGTTCTGTGTACGGCCATCATCACAGTTCAATAGTGGTTGAATTACTTTGTCCACTGTTAACTGAAGTTTAACAGCAAGTAAAAAATAATCAATATAGAGTACGGTTTGGCTACAGGTATTTATTTTTGACAGTGCGGTATTTAGTATATCCATCAACAGAGCATTGTAGAAGCTGTATTAAACGTTTCAATGATAATGTGGTCTCTATAGCAATTCTACAATGACAAAAGGTAGATCCGTTATGTCACGAGATATTAAGAGTTGACATAAGCGTTCTGAGTAGAGCCACCGTCACAGTACTGCAGCTGACGGTTCAGTCTGTCCAGTTGTTTCATATTTCGCAGAAGTTATAAAATAATGTGTGTATACATCGGTTATGGCCAAGGGTATCTACTACTCCCAGTGCAGTAGTTGGTGCATCAACCAGTAGAGCAATGTACCCGTTGTACTAAGCTGATCAGTGATGATACAAATTCTGAAGCAATTCTAGATAGACAAAGGACTTCCCAATTGTCGCACGAGGCAATAACAATTGACGAAGTGCTTGTAAGTACAAGAATCATCGCCGAACGTTGACGGTTGGAATAACTATTTCACTGTTAACTCACGTTTAATAGCAGTTCTAGAATAACAAATATATACTATCCTTATGGCTACAGATATTTACAGTTGAGTGTACGGCACTTAGTACATCCATCATCGGAGCACTATAGCCGTTTTATTAATCTTTCCGTGATAATGTAAATTCTATAGCTGTTCTATAATGACAAGCGAAGATGCGATACAGCTCGAGACATTAACAAGTAACATAGCAGTACATATTACAGCCATTGCCACACTATTGCAGCCGCTGGTTTAACATTTCAATTGATGATTTATACAAGCCCAGGAGTTCTAGAATAAATAAAGTATACGTCAGATATGGCTAGGGATATTTACAATTCCCAGCACTAGTTGGATCATCCAACAATAGGGAACTATAGCCACTGGATTAATCTGTTCAATGAAGGTAAATTCCCTATTGCAATTCAAGAACGACGAAGTACTGGCCAATTTTGTTCGAGACATTAACAATTGACGAAACAGTACCGAGAACAGGAATCATCACAAAACTTTAGTCGTTGCACTAACCAGTTCACTTATAATATAGGTATAAGAGCAATTCTAGAATAATCAAAGCAAACAACGGACATGGTCAGAGATATTAACAATTTCCAGTGCGGTAGTTTGTACATCCATAAATAGGGCACTGTTGCCGTTGGATTGAGCAGTTCATTGATGATTTAAGTTCCACAGTAGTTTTAGGGTAACCAATGTGTACATCAGTTATGGCTAGTGATATTAACAATTGACAGGACGGTAATCTGTACATTCGCCAGCAGAGCACAGTGGCCGTTGGATTACTCTGTTCAGTGATAATATATGTCCTATTGCATTTATAGAATCACAAAAGGCTGACCCCCTGTTGCTCGAGATATTAGCAATTGACGAGGCAGTATTGAGTATATTCACCACGGCGGTACGTAATCCGTTGGACTAATTCGTTCAATGATAATTTAATATTAACAGCAGTTCAAGAGTAATCAGTGTATAGAACGGTCACGGCAAGAGATATTTACAATTGACAGAGAGGCACTCAGCACGTTCATCAACTGAGCATTGTAGCTGTCGCATAAAACGGTTCATTGACGACTTACATTCTATGGCTATTCTAGAATGACAAAGGTTGATCCACTATCGCTCGGATAATTAACATTTGACGACACAGAGCTATGTACAACCATCATCACGGTACTGTAGCCGACGGGTTAATTCCTTTACTGATGACTTAAATTCCACAGCAGTGCTAAAATGGTCAATGTATACAACAGTTGTGGCTGGAGATATTTACGGTTCCCAGTGCGGTAGTTGGTGCATCCACGATAGAAGCACTGATGCCGATGGATTAACACCTCCAGTGGAGACTTAAGTTCCACAGCCCTCCTAGGATAATCAATGTAGAGTATGGTTATGTCTAGATACATTTACAGTTCACTGTACGGTACTTAGTACCACCGCCAATAGAGCACTGTTTACGATGCATTATTCTACTCACTGATGATTTTATTTCTGTAGCAGTTAGAGTATGACAAGGGATATGGACTTTATCCTTCGAGAGGTAGGCAATGAACAATACACTTCACAGTGTAGAAATCGGTACAATATAATAGCAATTGCAGTAATCATCATACCAACAATCAAATTTCTTGAGCACTTCTACAATGATCGATGGACGCATCAGTGACATCTAGAGATATTTACATAGGGCAGCACGTTACACAGTACATTCACCGATAGAACACCGTTGCCGCTTTATTAATCTCTTCACAGATGATCTAAATTCGATAGCAATTCAAGATTCACAAAATAAGGATACATTATCGCCCGAGATATTCACAATTGACAACACAGTACTGAGTACAGCCATCAGGACCGTACTGTAGCCGTTAGATTTGTTTGCTCACTGATGGCTTAATTCCACAGCAGGTCAAGGCTAATCAGTGTATAGATCAGTTATGGTTTGATATATCGGCAATTGACAGTACGGGAATCAGTACATCCGCCAGCAGAGCACTGTATCCGCTAGATTAATATTTTCACAGATGATCCCTACTGTATGCCTATTCTAGAGCTATCAACCGATTGGTCGTTTATCGGTAGTGATTTTGACAAACGTCAATCCAGTTCGGACTGTAGTCATCTACACAACATTGTAGCCATGGATTTAAACTGCTCGCTGAACATCTAAGTTGCTCGGCAATGGTAGACTGGTCAATGGGTAGAACACTTGTCGCTGAAGATATTGACATTTGTCAAATCAATAACGAACACAGGCAACTTTTCTCTAGTTTAACCGCATTATGAATTTGATCGATGGATATTTAAACATCGCAACATTTCTAGAATAATCAACGTTTAGATCAGTTATGTCTAGAGATATTTACAATTGACACTACGGTACTTAATATGTCCACCAAAAGGGTACTACTTCCGATGGATTATCCCCTTCACAGATGATTTATCTCTGTAGCAATTGTAGGTTGATCAACTGATAGTTCATGTGTAGCCTGTGATGCTGACAAATGGCGAAGCAGTACAGAGTGTAGCCATGGGTACTATTTTATAGCCATTGCATTAACGTGTTCGCTAATCACCTGCGTTTTTCAGCACGTGTAGAATGATCAACGTATAGGGCAATCGTCGCTGGAGACAATGACAAATGTCAATTCATTACTCGTCAAAGGCATCAACTGAGCACTATTGCCGCATGAACAATCAGGTCACTAATGACTTAAACTTTGTAGCAAATCTGAAGTGACAAAAGTGTGTTCCATTATCGTTCGTGAAATTAAGAATTGAGAACGCAGCACTGAGTGCAGACATAATCGCGGTACTGTAGCTGTTCCATTAATCTGTTCACTGATGATGTAAATTCCACAGCAATTCCAGAATAATCAATTAACTGTACAGGTATGGCAGGAGACATTTCCACTTGGTAGTACGGTACATAGTACATCTACTGATGGAGCACTGTAACCGTTGTACACATCTGTTAACTGCTGGTTTAGCTTCTATAGCAATTATATAATGACAGAAAGCACAAATGACATCGCTGTTGATACTAGCACTTGACAGCACTGTACTTAGTATAGCCATCATATAGCTACCGTAGACATTGTACTAATTTGTTATCCGATTATTTAAATTCCGCAGCAATTCTAGAATAAACAATGCATTGTACGGTTATTGCTGGAGGTGTTCACGAATGACAGTGCAATACTCGGTACGTAAACATACAGAGCACATTACACATGTTATTAATCTGTTCACTGACGATATAACTCTATAGCAACTCTAGTATGGTCAACGGACAGATCAGATATCTTTAGTGCCTTTGACAAATGACAATACATTATTGAGTGTAGCCGTCTACACAATATGGTAACCACTGTATTAATATGTTCGCTGATCATCTGAGTGGTTTAGCAAATGTATAATGATCTATGAATAGGGAGTTGTCGTTAGAGACGTTTATAAGTGTCATAACATAACTGAGCGCAGCAGCCATGATACTACTCTAGCCATTTAATAAATTTAATTCATGATGACTTAAATTCCACAGTCGATCTGTAGTAATCAATGTGTAGATCTGTTATGTATAGAGATATTTACAATTTTCGGTACGGTACCTTGCACGACCACCAATAGAGCACCGTAGAAATTGGTTTAATCTGTTCCGTTATGTAAATTCTATAACATGTCTATAATGACAAAAGGCAGGCCCATTGTGGCCCTAGACTTCAGCCATTGACGAAACAGTACTGAGTACAGCAATCATCACTTCATTATAACCTTCGCATTAATTTATACACTGATGAAATGCAGTTGACAGTAGTTCCTGACTAACCAAGTTATATATATAGATATTAACAATTCCCATTATGGTAGTTGGTACATTCATCAATATTCCAGATTCGCCGTTGATTACTCATTTCAGTGGTGATACAAATTACGGAAGGAGGTCGCGGGTAGTCAATTTATAGTATGGTTACGGCTAGAGCCATTTACAATTGACAGTACGACTTCTTGAATATCCATAAACAGTTCTCTATAGCCGTTAGATTGATCTGTTCAACGATGACGTAAATTCCAAAGTAGTTATAAAATAGTAGTAGCAAATCAGGTCAACACTGCTTTAGCCGTTGGAGTAATCTGTCCTCCGATAATTTAAATTTAACGGCTATTATAGTATACTTAATGTATGGTACGGTTACGGCTGAAGATATTTACAATTGAGAACACGGAACATAATAAATCCGTCAGCAGAGCGGTGTAGCCGATGTATTAACAAGTTCAATGGTGATATACAACATATAGCAATTCCAGAATAACAAAACACAGATACCTTACAGCTCGAGATATTAACAATTGACATAACAGTTCTGACAGCATTCATCACAGTTCTTTAACCGTTGGCATAATTTCTTCACCGATGATGTACTTTCCAAATCAATCCTAGATTATTAATGTACAGTACGGTTTTGGCTACAGATATATATAAATGTAAGTATGGTTCTAAGTACACCCATCAACAGAGCACTGTGGAATAGGTTTGACCTGTTCAAGGATGATATATATTCCACAGTATTTCTAGAATAATCAATGCATGCATGAGTCATGGACAGAGATATTTACAACTGACAATACGGTACCTAGTACATCAGCCAACATGGCATTGTTGCCGTTGGATTAATCTTTTCACTGACGACATACGTACATCAGCGGCACTAGAATGACAGAAGACATGTCCACTGTTGCTCGGGATAGTGACATTCGACAACACACTACACAGTACAGCCATCATCACTGTGCTGTATCGCTTGGATTACTTTTTTCACTGACGACATGAATTTCATAGGAATTCTGGAATGATAAAACATTGATCCAAAGTCGCACCACATGATGAAAATAGGCCACACAGACAAATGGCTAGAGACATTTTCAGTTGACGGTACTGTGCACAGTACGTCCACCGACAGAGCATTGTAGCAAATGCAACAATCGGGTCGATGATCATTTAGATACAGTAGCAGCTATAGAATGGGAAATACCGATCCATTACCTCACCAGGCATTGACAATTGACATGACAGGGCAGAGTACAGCCATCGCATCTTTACTGCAGCCCTTGAGGTACCTTATTTACTCATAAACCAATTTCTCCTGTGATTCCATAAAAATCAGTGTATTGTACGGCTGTGACTAAATATATTTGCTATTGGCAGTGCATTACTCAGTATGTCCTCCAACAGAGGACAGCAGCCGCTGGATTATTCCGTCCACTGATGATTAATTTTCTACAGCAATTCCAGAAGGGAAAAAGGCATGTCCATAATACCTCGAGACATCCGCAATTGACATCAAAGTGCTGAGTGCAGCCTTCATCGCTGCACTGCAGCCATAGAACTATTACGTTCACGGATGGTTTAAATTATGTAGCAATTTTAGAAGGACAAAAGACAGATAGATTACCCGCCGTTACTCTGGCAACTGGCAATACAGTATAGAGTACAGCCATCACCATGGTGCCGTCGCCGTTGGATTACTTTGCCCACTGACGGCGTAAGTTCCAAAGCAATGCTGGAATATCCTGTGCATAGGACGGTTATGGTTCGTGGTCATGACAATTGACAGAAAGGTACTTACTACATGTACAAACAGAGCATTGCTGCCGTTGGATTAACATGTTCGCTGATAATCTGTACTCTATAGCAGTTGCAGAGACTTCAACTGATAGAACACAGGCCTTTATTGAAAATTACGAATGTCAATACAATACTAAGTGTAGCCATCTACGTATTCTACAGCATCTCTAAAATGGCAAAGTACATCTCCAATACCGATCGAGATATTTACAGCTGAAACACGTTACTAAGTACATCCATCATCGCAATAATGTAGTCGTTGGTTTAGCTTGCTCACTCGCCACTTAAATTACACAGTAGTTCTGGGCTATCAATATATCCATCAGTTGTGGCTATAGGCATTCATATTTCCCAGTACGTTAGCCGGTACGCCCACCAATAAAGGTATGTAGTCGTTGGATTTATATGTTCAGTGATGGCTCAAATTCGAAAGCAAGGATAGGCTAGGCAATGTATATTACGGTTATGGTTAGAGATATGTACAACTGACAGTATGGTTTTTGGATCTTCAACCGACAGAGCATTGTAGCCATAGGAATAGCGAAACAGTACTGAGTAGAGCCATCATCGCAGTATTGCAGCCGTTGGAATAATTGTACTCTGATTATGAACATTCCCTTCCAAGTCAAAAATATTAGACGTAAGGTACGTTTATGGTCAGGGATATGTACAATTGGCGTTACGGTACATGGTACATCCACCCACAGAGCTCTGTAACCGTTAGATAGATCTGCTCAATGATGATTTAGATACTATTAAAATTCTGGAATGACAAAAGACATCTCCAATACCGTTCGAGATATATAAAACTGATAGCACAGTACTAAATACAGCCATCCTAGCAGTACTGTAGCAGTTGGCATAGTTTGTTCACTGATCACTTAAACTCCACAGTGATGCTGGAATAAGCAGCTCATACATCATTTATGGCTAGAGACATTTACAATGCCCAGTACGGTAGTTGTAACATAAACCAACAGTGCACTGCATCTGTTATATTATTCCGTCCATTGTTGAATTAATTTCCGCCAAGAATCTATAGAAGTCCCTGTGTACAGCATTTATGTCTAGAGGTTTTAGCAATTCCAAGTGCGGTGGTTGGTACGTCTACCAATAGAGCGCTGTAGCCATAGGAATATTCTGTTCAGTGATTATATATACTCTATTGTAATTCTGCAATGACGAAGGACTTACCCACCATCGCTGGAGAAATTGACAATATACGAAAGGGTACTAAGTACAGCCACCATTACAGTAATGTAGCCGTTGGATTACCTTGATCAATGATAAAGTAAGCTTAACGACAGTACTAGAATTATCAATGAATTGTACGGCTGTGTATAGAGATACTTAGAAAAGTCTGCTCGGTACTTAGTACATCCGTGAACAGAGCACTGTAGCCATCGGACCGGTGTGTTCAATGGGAGTTTATGCTATATAGCGATTCAATAATGACAGAAGACGGATCTATCGAAACTCGAGAAATTAAAAAGTGACGAAGGAGTACTGAGTACAGCCATCAGTACTGTACTGTAGCCGTTGGATTAATTTGTTCATGATGAAGTAAATTCCAAAGATAGTCTAAATTAATCAATACATACTACGCCTAATGCCAGAGATGTTAACAATTGACATTACGGTTCAAATAGCGTCCATCAACAGGGTACTGCAGCCGCTGGATTAACCTGTGAAGTGATGGTTCAAATTATGTAGCCATTCTAGAATGATGAAAACCATATCCGTTACAGCTAGTATTATTAACAGTTGACATATTAACAGTTGACATAAATGAACTGACTACGACAATCATCACAGTGCTGCAGCCGCTGGAATAACCAGTTCACTGACTATATAAGCTCCACATCAGTTCTAGAATAGTGAATGTATTCATCAGTTTTGGCTAGAGATATTTACAATTCCCAGTACTGTATATGCTACATCCGCCAGAAGAGCACCTCCGCCCTTGGATTAATATGTACACAGATGTTTTATATCTTATTCCAATTCCAGAGTGACAAGGGACTTATCCATTACCGCTCGAGATAATAACAACTGACAACATAGTGCTAAGCTCAACCGTCATCACAGTACCTTAGCCGCTGTAGTAATTTTTCCCGTGATAGCTTAAAATCAATAGCTCTTCTAGAGTTATTAATATATAGTACGCTTGTGGCCAGAGATATTTACAATTGACAGTGCGGTTCATAGTGCGTCCATCAGCGGGGCACTGCAGCAGTTGTATTTACATGTTGAAAGATGATTTAGATTATACAGCCATTCTAGAATGATAAAAGACATTTCCGTTACAGCTCGAGATATTAAGATAAAGATAGTTAGTATCTCGAGCTGTACCGGATATGCCTGTTGTCACTCTAGTATTGCTACGTAATCTATATCAGCATCCAGCATGCTAATTCAACGGCTACGGTGCTCCGTTGATGGATGTACTATGTACCGTACAGACAATTGTAAATATTTCCAGCCATAACAGTTCTATACAATGACAATCCAAGAATTAATGTTAAACTAACATTATAAGTGAGCAAATTAGTCCAACTGCTGAAGTACTGTGACGATGGCTGTGCACAGTACCGTTTCGTCAATCGTAGATGTCTCTATCGAAAACTGATGAATACATTGACTATTCTGAAATTACTGTGGAATTCATTTCATCAGTGGTAAGATTAATACAACGGCTTCAGCACTGTGAAGTTGTCTGTATTCAGTACCGTTATTGCAATTGCTAATATCTCGAGCTATGGCGGACATGTCCTTTGTCATTCCAGAGTTGCAATAAGACCGTCATAGTCATTGAACATGTTATTTCTGCACCTACTAGGCTCTGATGACGGACACAATAGTCCCGTGCTGTCAATTGTAAGCATCTGTAGCCATGACAGTAGTATGCATTGACAATTCTGGAGTTCCTGTAAAATCTGAAATTATAAGGGAACAAATTAGTCCATCGACTAATGTACCGTGATAGCGACTGCACTAAGTGCTGGTTCGACAATTCTTAATGCCTGGAGCCACAATGGGCCTGTCATTTGTCATTCTAGATCTGCAACAGTATTTATTTTATCACTGAACAGCTTAATGAATCTTATACCTTGTTCAGATTGTGGATGTACCAACTAGTGTGCTTGGAATAGTATGTAACTCTAGCCGTAAGAGATTTATGAAATAGTCACTCTGGTAATATAGTGTAATTTCTGTCATCATTGAACAAATATGTCCTGCGGCTACTGTGCTTTATTGGTGGATGCACTTGCTACCGCGCTGGGAATTGTAAATATCTCTATCCATAGCAGGAGTGTACCTTGAATATCCTAGAACATCTATGGAATTTAGATCGTCAGCTAGCAGACTAACACAGCGGATGCAGTACTGCTATGATGGGTGTACTCAGTACTGCAAAGTCAACTGTTAATATCTCTAGCTGCAACGAATCTGTATTTCTCCATTCTATAGTGGCTACAGAATCAACATCGTCATTGAAAAGTATAATTCAACGGCTACATTGCTTCGTTGCTGGACGTATCATGTACCGTACTGTCAATTGTGAATATCTGCAGCCACAACAGTACCATGCATTGATAATTCCAGAAATTCTCTTAAACATAAATTAGAAGTTAACAAACGTTTCCAATGGCTACGGTACGGTGATGATGGCTGTATTCGTAGCTGTTACGTCAATCGTCAGTATATCGAGATATAACTGGTCTGTCTATTGTTATTCTATAATTGTTATAGAATCTACATCATAACTGGACAGGATAAATCTACGGTTACAGTGCTCCGAAGATGGATGTACTAATTACCGTACTGTCGATTGTAACTGTCAGTAGCAATGACAGTACTATACATTGATTATCCTACATTTGCTGTTAAACTTATATTGTACGTGTAAGATGAGACCGACCACTAAAGTACTGATATGATGCCTATACTCAGGTCTGTCATTACAGTTCTTAATATATATAGCGATAAAAGACATATCCTGTGTCATTCTAGCATTGGAGTAGAGCGGAGAACATCACTGAACAGCTTAATCCAACCCCTGCTGTATTATATTGGCCGACGTACAAGCTGCACTACTGGGAATTCCAAGTATCAGCAGCCATAGCTGATGTATACACAAATTATTCTAGAAATGCTATGGAATATAAATCATCAGTGAACAGATTATTCCGACGGCTGAAGTACTCTATCCTTGGATGTACTAGTTGCCGTACTGGGAATTGTATATATCTCTGTCCATAAGTGATGTACATACTGATTATTCCAGATTTACTGTGGTAATTAAGTCATCAATGACCATATTAATGAAACGGTAGTGATAATATGATGTTGTCTGTACTCAGTACTGTTATGTCAATTGTTATTTTCTCGAGGTATAACGGATCAGCCATTTGTAATTCTGGAAATGCTATAAAATCGACATCATCATTGAACAGTTTAATACAAAGGCTAGAGTGCTCTGTTCATGGATGTACCAAGTGCCGTACTGTCACTTGCAGGTATCATTAGATATAACCGTGATATACATCGACTACCAAAAACATGCATTTGAATTTAAGCCATCACTGTACAGAATAATCTAACGGCAAGAGCAATTTATCGTCGGATGTACCAACTACCGTACTGGGAATTGCAAATATCTCCGACTGTAACTAATGTATGCATAGATTATACTGAAACTACTGTGGAATTTAAATCATCACTGAACAAGCCAATCCAACGACTGCAGTGTACTATTAGTGGTTGTACCAACTACTCTAATGGGAATTGTATATATCCTAGCCATATCTGATACATGTAATGGTCATTTTGGAACTACTGTTGAATTTAAGTCATCACTTAGCAGAATAATACCGCGGCAAGGGTACTGTCATGATGGCTGTACTAAGGAATGTGTTGGCAGTTGCTAATATCTCGAGCGGTTACAGTTCTGGCTTTTGTCATTCTAGAATTGCTACAGAATACAAATCATAATTGTTCAAATCAATCCAACGGCTACTTTTCCTGTTTCTGTAAGTAGTAAGAACTGCTTTGTCAATTATAAATGTCTCTAGCCATAACCGTACTGTACATTGGATGCTCTAGGCATGCTATATAACTTAAATAGTCACTTGACTTATAAATCCAATGGCTACAGTGCTCTCTTGGAGGATGTACTAGCAACCGAGCTGGGAATTTTAAATATCTCTGCCCGCAACTGATGCACTCATTGATTTTCTTAGAACTGCTGTGGAATTTAAATCATTGCAGTGGAGATTAATTCAAAGGCTGTACTACTACGTCGATGGCTGTACTCAGTACTCTTACGTCAATTGATACTGTCACGAGTTATAACAGATCCGTCTTGAGTCATCCTAGAACTGCTATAGAATCTACATCATCATTAAAGAATTTTATTCAACGGCAGCAGTGCTTTGTGGGTGGATGTACTAACTATCGTGCTGTAAATTGTAAATAGCTGTAGCCATAACCGTACTATATATTGGTTACTCTACAGTTGCCGTATAACATAAATTGTCAGTGAACAAATTAGTCCAATGTCTAATGTACTGCGCTAATGGCTGCTCACAGTACTGTTTCGTCAGTTGTTCGTATCTCGAGCGATCACGTGTCAGTACTTTGCCATTCAAGGATTGCAAAAGTACCTAAGACGCCACTGAACAGAATAATCCTACGGCTACATTGCTCCCTTGGTGGATGCACTGATAACCGTGAAGTCAGTTGCAAATATCTCGTGCCATAACCGTACTATACACTGATTATTCTCGAACTTCTGGTATATTCATGTTATCAGTAAGTCAATTATTCCAACGGCACATGTATTGTGATGATGTCTGTACTCAGTAATCTCTCGTCAGTTGTTAATTGCCTCGCGCTATAACGGGTCTGTCCTTTGCAGCTGTAGGATTGCGAAGGACATAAATCATCACTGAACAGGTCCATCCAACGGCAACAGTGCTCTGTTGATGGATGTACTATTTACCGTACTGTCAACAGGAAATATTTGTATCCATAACTGTAATATTCATTGATAATTCTAGTATTGCGGTTAACATTAAATTATAAATGTACTAATTATTCCAACGCCTAAAGTGTTGAGATGATTACTGTGCTCAGTGCTGTTTCGTCAATTGTCAATATCTCGAGAAAAATGGGTCCGTACTTCGTCATTCTAGAATTGCAGCAGAATATAAATCATCACTAAGCAGCATAATCCAACTGCCACATTGTTCTATTGGCGGGAGTACAAACTACAGTACTGTGAACAGTAAACATCTCTAGCCATAATAGATGTATACATTGATCATTCTGGATGTGCTGTGTAACTTAAATAATCAATGAACAGATTGTTCGAACGGCTACAGTGCTCTATTTATGGATAGGGCTGATGATATCTGCACTCTGCACTGTTTCGTATATTGTTAATGCCTCGAGCAATAATGGGACGGTCTTTTGTCATTCTAGAATGGCGGTAGAATTTATATCATCACCGAACAGCTTAGTCCAACTTCAAAATTTCTCTATAGGTGTACGCACCAACTACTGCACTGGGAATAGCGAACATCTCTATGCGTATCTGATGTATACATTGAATAGTCTGGAACTGCTGTTGAATTCAAGTCATCACTGAGCAGATTATTCCAACGGCTACGGCTTCTGCTGGTGGAAGCAGCAACTACCGCACTGGGAACTGTAAATACCTTTTGACAATACTGATGTATACATTGATTATTCTAGAACTACTGTGGAATATAGGTGATCAGAGGACAGATTAATCCGACGGCTGCAGTACTCTGGTGATGGCTGTACTTAGTAATGTCATGGCGATTGTCAATGTCTCCAGCCACACCCTATTGGCCTTTTATCATTTTAGAACTTCTATATAATCTAAATCATCGTTGAACACATTAATACAATAGCTATAATGCTCAGTTGATGAATCTACAAAGTGCCGACCTGCAAATTGTAAATATTTCTAGCCATAATCGTACTATACCTTGATTATTCTAGAATTTCCGTTGCACTTGCGTTGTCAGTGAACAAATTATCCCAACGGCTAAAGTACTGTGGTGGTGCCTGTACTCAGTACTCTTTTGCCAACTGCCAATATCACGTGCGATAATGGGCTAGTCATTTGTTATTCTAGATTTGCTATAGAACTAAGTCATCATGGAACGTATCAACACAATGGCCGCAGTGCTGTGTTCATGGATGTACTAAGCTCCTTATTGACATCTTCACCTATCTCTAGCAGTAACCTCATTATTTGTTGATAATTCCAGAATGGCTGTGGAGTTGACAGAATAAGTGGACAAATAATCCAACATCTACGGCACTGTTGTGATAGCTATACTCAGTACTGCTATGTCTATTGTTAATACCTGGGGAGGTAATGTTATCTGTGTTTTGTCATCCTAGAATTTCGTCAGAATCTATATCATCATTGAACGCGTTATTCCAACGTGTAAAGAGATATGGTGGCGGATGTACTGGACCCCGAAACACCAATTGTAGATATCTCTATCCATAACCGTCTTATACATTGATAATTTTAGAGTGGTTGTGTAGTTTACATAATAAGTGAACAAATGATCCAAAGCCTACAGCACTGTGATGATGGCAGCACACACTACTGCTATGTCAATTGATGATACCTCGAGCAGAACTTCGTCTCTCTGTTGTCATTCTAGAATTACTTATGAACCGACATCATCATTGAGCAGGACATTCCAACGGCTGTAGGCCCCTGCTGGTGGATGTACTGAGTACCTCACGGTCAATTTTAAATATCCCAATACTAAAGCGTAATATACATTCATTAACCCAGAATTGATTTAGCAATTACGTCATCATTGGACAAAGCAGACCAACACCTGCGTTACAGTGACGACTGCTATACTCGGTCCTACTACGCCAATTCTTAATGGCTACAGCGTTAGTGGATTCCTATTTTCTCATTTCAGAGTTGCTAGTGAGTTTAAGTTATCAGTGAACTGACTATAACAACGGCACCAGTGCCCTGTTTGTGGATGAAATAACTATAGCACCATCAGCTGTAAGTGTCTTTATCGATGCCGTAGTATACATTGATTATTCTCGAATTGGTGTGTAATTTACTTCGGCAGTGAACAAACGATAAAAATTCTATAGCATTGTAATGATGGATGTTCACATTGCCATATTATCGATAGCTTACATCTCGAGGGATAATGTATCAGTCATTTTGCTTTAGAAAGTATATCATTATTGAGAAGGAAGGTCAAACGGCTGCATATCCCTATTGGTGCGTGTACTGTCTTCCGCAATGTCAAATGTAAATATCCCTGGCCACAGCAGTACTATGTATTTTCTATTTTGGAATTGCTGTAGAGCTAACTATATCAGTGATAAAGTTAGTGCATCGCCTACATTACTGCGGTGATGGCTGTACTCAGTAGTGTGTTGTCAATTGTTAATATCTCCAGGTATAACGGACCAGCCATTTGACAACCTAGAATTGCTATGAAATCCAAATCATCATTGAAAGTTTAATCCAACTTCTGCAGTTATATGCTGGTTCAGGTAGTAAGCACCGAAGCGTCGTTCGCTAAGGTCTCTAGCCACAATCGCAGTATACACTGACTATTGCAGTGTTGCATCTGAATTTATATAGTCAAGGAAAAAAGTAGTCCAACCCTGACATTATTGTGATGATGTCTGTACTCAGTACTGTGTTGTCAATTGTTAATGTCCCCAGCCATACCCGTTCCATACATTGATTATACTAGAGTTGCTTTGGAATTTCATTCGTCAGTGAACAAATGCTAAAACTTCTACAACATTGTGATGACGGATGTACTCAGTACTCTTATGTCATTTGTTAATGTTTCGAGTTACGACAAATCAATCATTTGCATTCTAGAACTGCTGTTGCGTGTAAATCATCATTGAACTGGATAACACAACGGATCCGGTGCTCTGTTTAATGGATGTACTAAGTACCGTAATGACAATTATATATATCTCTGTCCATAACCGTACAATAAATTGATAATTCTAGAACTGGTGTGTACCTCAAGTCATCAGTAAGGAAATTAATCCAACGGGTACAGTATTGTGATGACGGCTGTACATGGTACCGAGTCGTGAGATTTAAATACCTCAAACTATAACGGATGCGCTTTCGCTATTCCAGAATTGCTATGCAATATATGACATCGATTTGAGGGTTAATCCAACGGCGACATTGCCCTGTAGATGGACGTACCAACCACCGTTCAGGAAATTGTAAATGTCTTCATCCATAACCGCTCTACACATTGGTTACTATAGACATGCGTTAAAAAATACTTCACAAGTGAACAAATTAATGCAGCATCTATTGTACTGTGGTGATGCCTGTACCCAGTAGTGTTTCATCCATTGTCAATATCCAGAGCGATAATGGGTCAATCCTTCGTCATTCTAGATTTGCAACAGAATCCATGTCATCATTGAATACATCAATTCAGCGGCTAGAGCGATGTATTGGTGGTTGAACCTACTACCGTTCTGCGACTTGTAAATATCTCTAGGCATAACTGATGTAAACATTGATTATTTTAGAAATACCATGGAATTCAAATCATCATTGAATAGATTATTACAACGGCTAAGATGTAGTTTTGGTGGATGCATTAAGCGAAGTACTGGGAATTATAAACAGCTTTATACATAAGTGACGTATACATTCGTTACTCTAGAAATACTGTGGAACATATAGCACGAGCTGACAAATTATTGCACTAGCTACAATACTGTGGTGATGGCTGTACATAGTACTGTGTTGTCAGTTGCCAATGCCTTGAGCTACAACGGATATGTACTTTCGGATTCTGGAATAGCTACAGAATACAGATCGTCAATGTACAGGTCAAACCAAACGCTACAGTGCTGTGTTGACAAATGTACTGAGAACTGTAATATCAAATGGAAGTATCCCCAGACATAACCATACTCTACGTCGACTACCTTAAACCTACTCATGAATTTAAGCCATCACTGAACAGAGTAATCCGACGACACCAGTACTTCATCGGCGTATGTACAAACTACCGTACTGGGAATTGTAAATATCATCAGCCATAGCTGATGCATGCATAGATTATTGTGGAACTACAGTGGAACTTATGTCGTCCGTGAACAGATTAATGCAATGACTGCAGTAAAGTGACGACGGCTGTACTGAGTACTCTTATGTCAGTTGTTGATATCTCGAGCTACAACGGATTTGTCCTTTTACGTTCTAGAGTTGTAATAGAATCCACATCATCATTGAACCGGCTTCTTTCTACGGCGTCGGTGATCTGTTGACGGAAGTACTAAGTGCCGTACCGCAAATTGTCAAAATCTGTAGCCATAACCATACTATACATTGGCTATTCTAGAATTGCTGTTAAACTTGAATTAACAGTGAACAAATTATTCCAACGGCTAAAGTACAGTGATGATGTCTGTACTCAGTACTGTTTCGTCAATTGTTGACATTTCGAGACATAAAGGGTCAGTAATTTGTCATTCTAAAATTGCAATATAGTTTTAGTCATCACAGAATAGCGTAATCCAAACGCTGCAATAGCCTATTGGTGATGGTATCAACTACCGTGCTGGGAATTGTAAATATCTCTATCCCTAACTTATGTATACATTGACTTTTCATGAGCTAATGTAGAATTTAAGTGTTCTGTGGACAAATTCATCCCAAGGCTACAGCGCGGTGATAATGGCTGAAATTAGCACTGTGCTGTCAGTTGTTAATGTCTCGAGCAGTAATGGTTCTGTCTTTTGTAATTCTACAATTTCTATAGTATATAAATCATAATTGAGCAGACCAATCCTTCAGCTACAGTGCTCTGTTGATGGACGAAATGAGAACCGTACTGTCAACTGTAAATACCTTTAGCCATGACCGGACTTTACATTGATATCTCTCGAATTACGGTTACATTCAAATTATCCGTGTAATTATTAGTCTGACGGCTGATGTACTGGTATGATGGTTGCACACAATACTGTTATGTCAACGGCTAATATCTCGAGTGATGACGGGCCAGTCTTTTGCCTTTCTAGGATTTCAAAGGAACTTAAGTCATCACACAGCTGATTAATCCAACAGCTACAGCGCGCTATTGGTGGATGTACGGACAACCACAGTGTCAACGGCAAACCTCTCTAGACAGAACCGTATTATACATTGCTTATTCCAGAATTGCTGATGAATATATGTTACCATTAAACTAATTAGTCCAACATCAACAGCACTTTGATGATGGCTGCACTCAGCACTGTTACGCCATTTGTTAATATCTAGAAAGATATTGGGTCTGTCCTTTCCCATTCATTAATTGCAGAGGGACATATATCATTACTGAACTGATTAGTCTAGCGGTTACAGTCTTCTATTGGTGGATCTACTGAGAACCGTGCTATCAAATGCAAATGTATCCAGCCATGACCGTACAATACGATGATCATTCTAGAATTGCGGTTAAGATTAAAATATGGGTAAACAAATTACACCAACGTCTAAAGTACTGTGATGATATCTGCACGCAGTGCAGTTTCGTCAAATTGTTAATTTCCCTAGAGATAATTGGCCAGACCTTTGCCATTCTAGATCTGCTATAGTATCGAACAGCATCAATTAGCAGGATCCTTCAACGGTTACAATGCTCTGTAGTCGGATGCACAAAGTACCGTGCTGTCAGTTGTAGATATCTCCAGCCAAAACTCATGTGTACATTGATTATTCTAGAGCAACTGTGGAATTTACATCGTCAGCATACAGATTATTGCAGCGGTTGCTGTACTGTGATGACGGTTGCGCTCAATACTTTTATGCCAGTTATCGGGTCTCGAACTGTAACGGATGTGTTCTTTGTTATTCTGGAAACACAATAGAATATAAATCATCAGTGAGCAAGTTAATCCAGCGGCTGCGCTGCACTGTTGGTGGACGTACGAAATGCAGCACTAGGAATATTATATATCTCTATACACAACCGACGTACACATTGACTATTCTAGAGCTAGTGTGGAATATGTATCACCAGTGAACAGTTTAACGCAGCGGCTGCAGTACAATGACGATGGATGCACACAGTACAGTTAAGTAGACTGTTAATATCTCTAGCTGTAACTGGTCTATCCTTTGTCATTCTAAAAATGCTATGGAACCTAAATCATCATTGCGCAGTTCAATCCGACGGGTACAGTGCCATGTTGATGGATGTACAAAGAACAGTACTTTGGACTGTAAATATCTTTAGGCATAACCGTAGTATGCATTGACTACCCTAGACTAGCAATGTAATTTCAGTTATCACTGAATTTATTAGTCCAACGGCTATTGTGATCTACTGGTGTATGTACGAAATACCGTACTCGGAATTGTGAATATCACTACCCACAACTTTCGTATTCATTGATGACCCTAGAACTGCTGTGCAATTTTAGTCTTCGGTGAACAGATTATCCCAATTCTACAGTGCTCTCTCTGTGGATGTACTAAGAAACGCACTCACAGTTATAAATATCCATAGCCATAACCGCACTCTGCATTGATTACCCCAGACGTGCTTTGGAATTTACCTCGCCAGAGAACAAATTAATTCAGCAGCTACAGTACAGTTATGACGACAGTACTCAGTGCTGTTTCGTAAACAGTTAATGCCTTCAGCGATATTGGGCCAGTACATTGTCATCCTAGAATTGCAAGATATTATACATTAGCACAGAACTGCTTAATCCAGCGACCAGAGCAAAATGTTGGTGGATGTACGAATCACGGAACTGGAAATTGTAAACATCTCCAGCCATAACTGGTGTATGCATTGATTGTTCCGGAACTGCTATGGAATTTAAATCATAAGGGAGTAGATTTATCCAACGGCTGCAGAACTGTCATGACGGCTGTACACTGCACAGGATGTACTAAGTACTGCACTGTCAATTGTAAATGTCTCTATACATAACCGAACTGCACGTTGATAATACTAGAATTACTGCAAAATTTAAATTATCCTTGAACAAAATTGTCCAATGGCTAAGCTATTGCCATGATGGCTGTACTCAGAACTGTTACGTAAATTGTTAACGTCTCGAGGGTATAACTTGGCAGTCCTATGCCGGGCAAGGGTTGTAATAGGGTATATATCATCACTATATAGGTTAATCCCACTATTATAGTGCTCTTTTTGTGTATGTATCTACTACCGTAATGGGAATTGTTAATATCTCTGGCCATAACTGATCTATATATTGATTGCACTGCAATTCCTGTGGAATTTGTCATCACTGGACAGATTAATCCAAGGAATGCGGTGCTCAATTGGTGGATGTGCTAATTACAGTACTGTGAACTGCAAATTCCTCTATCCATAACCTACGTATAAACTAATCCCTCTATAGCTGCTACCGAATTGAATTCATCATTGGACAGGCCAATCCAACTGCTACAGTGCTCTACTGGTGGATATACAGAGAACCGTACCCTCAACCGGAAATATCTCCAATCACATCTGCACTATACATTAGTTATCCTAGATTGGACGTTAAACATATATTAGCAGTGAAGAAATTTGTCTAACGGCTAATGCACCGTGATTCTGTCTGTACTCAACGCCGTTTCGTCATTTGTCAATACCTCCAGTGGTAATGGGCCAGTCCTTTATCATCCTGGAATCTCAATAGCACATATATCATCACTAAACTGCTTAATCCAACGGCTATACTGCTCCAGTTGTGGATGTACCAGCTACAGTACTGGGAATAATAAACATCTCTAGCCATAACTGATGTATACATTGAATGTTCCAGAAATACTGTGAAATATATGTTATCAGTCATCAAGTTAGTCCAGCGGCTACAATTCTGTGGTGATGCCTGTACTTAGAAGTGTGTTCTCAGTTGTTGATACCTCGAGCGGTAATGGATCTCCCTTTTGTCACTCTAGAATTGCTATAGAATACAAACCATCGTTCAACAGAAAGATCAAACGCCTACAGGCCTCCGTTGATCGGTCTACAAAGAACCGTGCTGTCAATCGCAAATATCTCTAGCCATAAGCGTGCCGTACATTAATTTCTCCAGACTTGCTATAGAATGAACGTCAGCAGTCAAAAAATCAATGCTGCGGCTAGAGTACGGTTATAACCGTTGTACTCCGCACTGTTTCGTCACTTGTTGGTGTCGAGAGCGATTTTGGGCATGTCCTTAGCTATTCTTGAACTGAAATACAGGTTGAGGAAGGATCAATCCAACGGCTACATTGATACATAGGTGGATGTTACAATTAGCGTACTGGGAGCTGTAGATGTCTCTAGTCATGACGGTACCATATAATGATTGTTCTAGGATTCCTGTTAAACCTAAATTACCAATGAACAATTTAGTACAACGGATAATGTGCGGTGATTATGGCTGTACTCAGTACTGTTTCGACTATTTTTACTCTCTGGAGCGACAATTGGTCTGCCCTTTGTCATCCTAGGATACAAATACAATTTAAATCATCACTGAACTGATTCATCAAGCGTCTACCGTGCTCTATTGGCGGAAGTTTCAACTGCCGTACCGGGAATTGTAGATATCTCTAGCCACAACCCATGTATACGTTGATCGCTCTAGAACAACTGTAAAATATATATCTTGATTGAATAGGATAATCTAATTCTACAGTGCACTCTTGATGAATGAGTTCACAACTGAACTTACAACTATAAATATCTCTATCCATAAGCGTAGTATACGTTGATATTTCTAGACTTGCTTTGTAATTTACATCGTCAGCTAGCAAGTTGATCCAGCGGCTACATTACCGTTTTGGTGGCTGTACTCTGTACTGTGTTGTTAATAGCAAATGTCTCGAGGAATAATGGATCTGTCTTTTTTCTTTATAGAAATGCTGTTGAATATATATCGTCAGTTAACCGGTTAAACGTACGGTAACGGTGCTCTCTTGGTAGAAGCACTAAGTACCGCGCTATCAATTGTAAGTGTCTCGGGACACAGCAGGACCCTACGTTGAGTATTCTAGAATTGCTAGGGAATGTACGTCTCCAGCGAACTATGTAATACAATCGCTGCAGTTCTTAGATGATGGATGTACTCAATACTGTGTTTTCTATTTTACTATGTAGAGGGATAATGGACTTGCGTTTCTTCACTGTAGACTTGCCATAGCATTTACGTCAGCAGGGAACAAATTAATACATCGAGTACAATATTGCCACGATGGCTGCCCGCAGCACGCTGAAGTCAGATATTTATATCTGGATGGGTAATGGATCTGTCTTTTTTCATTCTAGAATTGCAGTGATCAGATTAGTTGAATCGCGACAGTACTGTGATGCTAAATGTACTGAGCACCGTAAGGTCAATTTTAAATATCTCTAGACATACCCGCAATATGCATGGCCTATTCTAGAAATTCTGTGGAACAAAAGTTATCAGTGAACAAATTAATCCATTGCTTTCGTTGCTGTAATGATGGCTGCATTCGGTGCGGCTATGACAATTGTTAAATCCTGCAGAATTAATGGATCTGTAATTTGGCATCCTAGAATTGCTACAGAATGTAGATCATCACTAAAGATGTTAATCCAACGAGAGCAGTGCTCTGCCGTTGGATGTACTAAGTACCGTAATGTCAATTGCAAATATCCATGGCCACCACCGTACTATACATGGATTATTCCAGAATTCCTGAGGAATTCACATCATCAATCAAAGAAATTAGTCCAACGGCTATATTACCGTTTCGATGGCTGTAATCTGTACTTTGTTGTCAATTGCAAATGTCTCGAGGCATAAGGGATCTCTATTTTTTCATTCTGGAATAGCTATAGAGTATAAATGACCAGTGAACACATTAATCCAATGGCTGCACTGTTATGGTGGATGATGTACTCCGCGCAGCACTGTCATTTGTAAATGCTTGTGTCGATAACTTATGTATAAACTGATTATTCTAGATTTGCTATAGAATTTAAGTAGTCAGTTAAGGAGGTTGTCCAACGGTTACAGTATAGTGACCACGCCCGTGCTCAGTACTGATTAGACAACTGTTAACAACTCGAGCGGTAATGGATCTGTTCTTTGGCACTCTAGAATCGTTACAAGATAAGAATCACCATTGAAATGATTAATCCAACGGTTACCGTGATGTGTTGGTGGATGTACTTTGTACCTTACTGTCAATAGTAAATGTCCGTGCTATGCATTGGTTATTATAGATTTACTGTAGAAGGCAAATCATCAGTGAACGAATTAACCCATCACGTTATAGTGATTATGGGTTTACTCTGTAGTGTGTTATCAAATACTAATACCCCTAGGGGTAATGGATCTTCCTTTTTTCATTATAGCATTGCTACAGAATATAAGTCATCGTTGAACATGCTAGCCCAACATATTTAGCGCTATCCTGTGGAGGTGCAGACAATGTTATGTCAATTGCAAGTATCTCCAGCCACAGGCGTACCATATATTGATTATTACAGAATGGCCCTGGAACTCAAATCATCAATGAACAAGTTAGTCCATAGTCTACAGTACATTGATGACGCCTGTATTGACTACCGTATTGACGTAAGTCACTGTCTGCAGCCACAATTACTTGTACCTTTCATGTTTCTACAATTGCGGGGGGAGATATATGTTCAGCGAGCAGATTAGCCCAATTGCAGTATTATAGTGTAGATGGCTACACGATGTACGGTATTGACATTTGCCTATATCTCTACGGTGTTTAGGCAATCCATTGATAGTTCCAGAAGTGCTACTTTGTTTATATAATCAGTGAACAGGTTAATCCGACGTCTCCAGTGCTCAGTTGGCGGATGTGCTTATTACCGCACTTCCAATTGTAGATATGACATGCCATAATTAATCTAGACATTAGTAATTGTAGATTTGCCGTAGAATCTATATCATCAGTCGATACATACATCCGTCCATTATTGCTCTGTGTTTATGGCTTTACTCAGAACTGTATTGTCGTTTGTCAATATCTCTAGCATTGGTTGACCACTTTATTGAACATCCCACAATGGCTATACAACCTTGATGATCAGCGTATAGATTAGTCAATTGCATGTAGTACTGTATGGATTGATATAATCATTGCTGTAGGTACAGTTCTCTGTATCCTCAGTGGTAGTAGATATCTTCATTGATCAAACTTGAATTGCAAGGTAACTTATATCGTCATAGTATTGCTAGATGCACTGGCTAGAGTACTGTGTCCGTGGCTATACTCAATACTGTATTTTCAACTGCCAATATCACAAGTTATAACTGATTTATAATTTGAGAAATCTGTAATTGCTATAGAAATTATGTCATCAGTGAACGAATTATACTAATTGCTGCAGTACTTTGAATATGGTTGTGCTCACAACTCCTTTGTCAACTGTTAACATCTCGTGCGATAATTTACATGTCGCTTGTCATTCTGAAATTGCTGTAGGTTTAATATCATCAGTGAAGAGTCTAATACAACGGCTACAGGTCTCAGATGGTAACTGCGCTGAGTAGCGTACTCTCAATTGTAAATATCCCTAGCAATAATACATCTAGTCATTGATTACTCTAGAATTACTGTAGAGTTAAACCCATCAGTGAATAAATTAGTCAAACGGTTACGGCACGTTGATAATGAATGTACTCAATAATATTTTGCCTATTGCTATTGTCTCTGGCAGTGATACTAGCATCAATTTTTCAATCCAGGGTTGCAATGGCGGTTAGCCGCTCATTTGATGGATTAATCCAGTTGCTCCAAGACTCGATAAATGTTTGCACCAAGTACTGTATTGTCCTATGACAATATCCGAAGCGATAATTGTCGAACACATTTGTCGTTCTGCAATTGCTCTAGAACTCGGATGATCAGCGAACAGTATAATCTATTTAATGTAGTACTGATTAGATTGCTACACACAGTGATGTGTTTTCAGTTGTCAATACCCTTACCGATGGTTCATCCTTCCAGTGAACTTTTTGGAGTAGCAGTATAACTTAGAGTGTCTATGGATGAGTTGATGCAGTATCTGTAGTTACGAGTAGATTGCTCTACTCAGCACTGTGTTGTCAATTGTGTATATCTCGAGCGACAGTGTGTCATCCCCTTGACATTCCAGAATTGCAGCATAATTTAAAACTTCAGTGAAAAGGTTAATCCAACGGATTCAGTAATGTGTTAGTTGCTGCAGCACGTAATGTATTACCTATGATTACTATCACCAGCGATGACAGACATTTCTCTTGTTACACTAGGATTGCTACTGAATTTAGAACATCAGTGAATATATTAATCGTTCGGATATAGTGCACCTTCAATGCTTGTACTTTGTATTGTATCTTCTATGCTTACTATCTAGAGCCGTAATTGATCCCCCCTTTGTCATTATAGAACTGCTACGGAATATATATCAGCAGAGATTATATTCATTCATCGTATAATGAATCGATATATTGATTCACGCTATCTGCGCAGTATTTTCCATTGTCATTAACCCCAGCGATAATAAATCTATCCATTGATCATTCCACTAATGCAGTTGAAAGTAAGCGGTTAGAGTATGGATTTATCCAATGGATGTAGTTCTGTTTAAATTGCTGTACCCGGTGCTGCGCTTTCAATGGTTAATGCCCTCAGACTGTGATCTATACTGTGGTTATATTAGAACAGCAATATAACCCAGATCGGCTTAGAATAGGTTGTCACAATGGCTGCAGTACTGCGTTGATGACTATACTGAGTATGAGTTGTCAATGAGTAATATTTCCAGCCATAACTGATTTAAGCTTTGATCATTCTAGATTTGCTGCAGAGTTTAAATTAACCGTGAACAAATTAATCCGACGGCTACGGTGCAATTCAGGTAGATGTACTATGTACTGTACACTCAACTGTTCATACCTCTAGAAATAAATAACCGATGCACTGACTTTTCTTAGGACAGGTTAATAAAATAGCTGTAGTTCCATATTGATGGCTGTACTCAGTACTCTGTTGTCAATTGTGAATGTTTCGAGCTTCAATGTATCTGTCTTTTGACATCCTAGTATTGCTATATAGTTTAAAACATTAGCGGACAGTCCATTCAAAGCCTACGGTACAGTGATAGTTTCTCTGCTCTATACAGTAGTGCCAATGGTCGCTATCTTGAGCGACAGCTGGTGTTCCCTTTGTCATTCTTGGTATGCCACAGAATTTTAATCATCGGTAAATAGATTCATGCAACAGCTAAATTTCCCTTCTGATAACTGCATTCTGCGCCGTACCTTCAGTTGCCAATGCCTCCAGGCATAATTTATCTGTCCATTGATCAATCTAGAGTTGGTGGAGAACTTAGATGGTCACCGAATATATTAATCAAATATATGTGGGGCTGATAAGATTGCTGTACTCAGTGCTATATTCTCAATTGTCAATATCCTTAACGATAATTGGTATATCCAAAGTCGATTATCGGATAGAAATATGGCTTAGTATATCTTAAAGCAGGTTGTCGCGATGGATGCATAACAGCGCTCATGGCTATGCTCAGTACTGAGTTGTCAATCGTGAATATCGCGAGCGATAACGTGTTTGCCTGTGCTCATTCTGGAATTGCTGCATAATTTAAAACAGCATTTAACAGATTAATCCAGCGGCTTCAATAATGCGGTACCGCATTTACTATGTACCGAACTGTCAGTTGTAATTGTCGCTAGCCATATATGTGCAATACATTCATTACCACGGAACTGCAGTTTAATTTATATGGCGAGTGTACACATTAATAAAACGGCTACAGTGATGTGATTATGGCTGCTCTCAGTACTGCGTTGTCGATTGTTAACATCTAGGGCGATAAAGGATCTGCTTTTTGTCATGCTAGAATAGCAACATAATTTTAATTATCAGTGACCAGAATAAACAGACGACTTCAGTGTCCTGTTGATGGATATACCTTATACTGTATTAACATATGACGACATCTCCAGCGACAATTGCTCTTTCCTTTGATGATTCCACAATTTCTGAAGAATTTAGATGTTAAGCGAACAGATTAATGAAATGGTCGTAGTATTGTGTAGATGGCTACAGGAGGTACGATGTTGTCATCTGTCAATGTCTCTGCCGATACATCATATATCCATAGACCATTCTAGATGTGCTATCGAGTTTAAGTCATCGGTGAGCAAATTAATCGTGCGGCGAAATAACTCTGATTATGGCTGTACAAGGTACCGTTTTGTCCATAGTTAGCATCTCAAGCCCTAATCGTTTTACCTTTTTCTATCCTAGAATTGCTGTGAAATGTAAATCATGTGGGAACAGATTAATCAGGCGGCTACAGAGCTCTGATGGTAGTTGTACTAAGTACTGCCGTGTCAATAGTGAATATCTCCAGCCATACCTGTACTATATACAGATTATTTTTCAATTTCTGTGTAACTTACGTAGTCAGTGAACAGATTAATATATCATCTACAGTATGGTTATGATGTCTGCACTCAGTAGTGTGTTGTCAATTCCCTATCACTCGCGCAATGACGGAACATTGATTTGCAATTCAAGAATTTCAATACTATTTAAATCTTCAGTCACCATATTAATCCAGCGGAAAGGGAGCTCTGTTCATGGCTATAGTCGGTACTCAATGGGCAAATTTCAAAAACTCAAGCGTCAATTACTATAGCCAATGATGATTCTATAATTGTCGAAGAACTTATATGATCAACGAACTGATTAATTCCATTGACATAGTATTGTGTATACGGCTGCACTCTGTACTGTATTGTCATTCGTCAATATCACATCATTTATTTCATCAATCCATTGATCACACTAGAATTGCTATAGAAATTAAATCATCTGTGTACGTATTAATGCAGCGGCTACAGTTCTCTGTTGGTGGATGTACTACGAACCGTAATGCCAGTAGCAAATATATATAGACATGTCTGATATTCACATTGATTAATGGAAAAATGCCATAGAATTGGAGAAATCAGTGTCCTGATTATTGAAACGTATCCAGTACGCCTTTGACGACTATACTCGGTACTGTATTGACATATGTCAATGACTCCAGCGACAATCGCTCCTTCCTTTGCTGATTCTACAATTGCTGTAGAATTTAGATGACCAGTGAACAGATGAATTCAGTGGCGACTGTATTGGGCAGCTGGCTACACTTCCTACTGTCTTGTCATCTGACAAAGCCACCATCGGTGCGTGGTATATAGATTGACGTTTCTTGAACTGCTATAGAATATAAATAACCAGTGAACAAATTAGTGCATCGCGTTCAGTACTCTTATGATGGCTGAATTCAGTACTCGCTTGTCATTTGTTCATATTTCGTCCAATAATGTATATACCATTTTTCATTCAAGTATTCCCATAGAAATTTAAGGCATCTGTTATCTGCCTAATACAACTGCAACAGTGTTCTTTTGAAGGATGTACTGAGTACCGTATTGTGAACGGTAAGTATCTCTAGCCATAATCATGATATACATTGATTATTCCCGAACTGCAGCTAAATTTGAACTAACAGTAAACAAATTAGTTCAACGGCTAAGGTAACATGATGATGGATGTACCCGGTACTGTTACGTCAATCGTTAACGTCTCGCGCCATAGTGGGCCATTCACTTGTCACTCTTGAAATGCAACTGTATATAAGACATCAGTGAACAGATTAATCCAATGGCCAAAATGTTCTATTGGTGAATGTACCGACAACCATACTGGGTACTGTAACTATATATAGTCATAACTTATGTATACATTGATTACTCTGGAATTGCAGTAGAATTTAAATTATCACCAGAATATTAATCCACCGGCTGCTGTGCTTTGTTGTTGAGTGCACCAAATACAGTACTGGGAATTGTAAATAACTATATATAGCTGATATAGGCACCGAGTATTCTAGAGGTACTGTGGAATATTATAAGTCATCAGTGAACAAATAGTTCCTACGGCTAAAGCACTCTGGTGATGGATGTACTAAGCACCACTCTGTCAGTCGTAAATATCTCTAGTCATAGACGTACCGTATATTGATTATTCTAGAGTAGCTGCTAACTTTAATTTAACAGTGAAGAAATTAGTCCAATGTCTTATGTACTCTGGTGATGGCTGTAGTCAGTACTGTTTCATTACTTGCTAATATCCCTTGCAATAACGTATCCTCCTTTGTCATTCCGGAATTGCTATAGAATCTAAATCTTCTTTGAACAGGTTAATCTAACGGCTACAGTGCACTGCGGAAAGATGTACTGTGTACCGAACTGTTACATGTAAATGTCTTTAGGAATATCAGTACGGTATAAAGGTTATTCTTGAATAGCTGCGAAATTTAAATAATCACAGAAGAAATTAGTCCATCTGCTAAAGTGCTGTGATGGTGACAGTAATCTCTGTTGTTTCCTCAATTGTTAATGTCTCGAGATATAACGGTTCTGTATCTTGTATTTCTAGAATTGCCATAGAATACACATCATTACTGATGAGGCTAATCCAACGACGGCAATGCTCTATCGGTGAATGTAACAACCGCCGTCCTGTGAAATCATAATGTCTTTAGCTGTAACTGATGTACACCTTGGTAATGCTAGAACCGCAGAGGGATTTAAATCATGAACGGAAAGGTCAATGCAATAGCTGCAGAGCCCTATCTATGGACGTGCAGACTACCGCGCCGGGAAATGTAAATATCTCGAGCCACAAACGTACTATACGTTGATTCGTCTGGAATTGTTGTTAAATTTAAATTAGCAGTGAATAAATTAATACATAGGCTGGCGTACTGTTATGATGGTTGTATTTAGTCCTGTTTCGTCAAATGTTAATGTCTCCAGCGATAACGGACATGTCTTGTCATTCTAAAATTACCATAGAATCAAATCCTCATTGTACATGCTAATCCAACCGCTGCAGTATTCTATTCATGGTTTTACTGTATACCGTACTGGGAGTTATAAATGTCTCTGTCCATAACTGATGTACGCAATGATTATTCTATAACTACTGTGCAATTTATATCATCAGTGAACTGATAAGTCCAACGACAGTACTACAGTGACGATGGCTGAACTCAACACCCTTATGTAAATTGTCTATTACTCGAGATGTAGCGGGTCTGTCATTCGTTATTCTAGAAATGCCATAAAATCTAAATCATCATTCAATAGGTCAATCCAACGGCCGCTGTACTCTGTTGGTAGATGTTCCATCTAGCGTGCGGTCAGCAGTTAATATCTCTAGCCATAGCTGACGTACACATTGGTTATTCTAGAAGCACTGTGGAATATAAGTCATTACCGCACAGATAAATCCAACGGCTGCAGTGCCCTATTATGAATGCACCAACTACGGTACTGGGAATTAC
The DNA here is from genome assembly GCF_001483705.2 of Eufriesea mexicana. Lineage (NCBI taxonomy): Eukaryota > Metazoa > Arthropoda > Insecta > Hymenoptera > Apidae > Eufriesea > Eufriesea mexicana. Next base: position 1,155,993 of record NW_016908637.1, on the reverse strand, counting down.
AGATATGTCTAGCCACATATGGTGTACACATTGCTATGTCTAGATCTACCGTTGAATTTAAATCATCCGTAAGCAGATTAATCCAACTGCTGCAGAAATTTGATGATGGCTGTACTCAGTATACTTATGTCAATTGTTAATATCTCGAGCTATAACGGATCTGCCCTTTGCCATTCTACAATTGCTTTAAAATCATAATCATGACTGTACAGATTAACCCTACGGCTGCAGCTCTCTATTGGTTTATGTACTGAGTAGCATACGGTCATCTGCATATACCTCTAGCCATAACCTTACTATACATTGATTATTCTAGAATTGCTGTTATACTCAAGTTACAAGCGAGTAAATTAGTCCAACCTCTAAAGTTCGGTGATGGTGGCTGTACTCAGGACTGTTTCATCCATTGTTAACGTCTCCTGCAATAATAGATCGTTCCTTTGTCAGTGTGGAATAGCAACAAAATTTAAATCATCACTGATCAGCTTAATCAAACGGCTACATTACTCTATTTGTGGATGCACCAACTACTCTACTGGGAATAGTAAATATCTGTACCCATAACTGACATACACATTGATTTGTCTGGAGCTACTGCGAAATTTATACCATCAGTGAACAGTTTCATCCAGCGGCTGCAGTACTGTGATGATGGATGCACACAATACAGTTAACTCAACTGTTAATTTCTCTAGTTATAACTGATATATCCTTTGTCATTCCAAAACTGCGACAGAATGTGCATTAGCATTGAACAGGTTAAGCGAACGTTCAGAGCGCTCTGTTGGTGGATATTATTAGTAACGTAGTGTCAATTGCAAATATGCCTATACATAATGGTTCTATATATTGATCATTGTAGAATTGCTGTCAAACATATATTAACGGAGAACAAGCTAGATCAACAGCTAAAGTACTGTGACGATGCCTGTATTCTGCCCTGTTTCGTCCATTTTCTGTATCTCGAGCGATAATGGGACAATCCTTTGTCATTCTAGAATTCCAAGAGGATTTGTATCATCTCTGAGCAGATTCATCCAACGGCTACGTTGCTCCGTTGGTGGATGTCCCAAGTGCCGTACAGGGAATAGTTAACATCTCTATCTATAACTGATGTACATCTTGATTATACTAGAACAACCGCGGAACAAAGGACATCACTGCACAGAATAATGCAACTGATACAGTGCCGTATTCTTGGGTACAAGAGCTAGAGTACTGGGGCTTGCTAATATCTCTAGCCATAGGTGACGTATACATTGAGTATTCCGGAACTCCTGTGGAGTATAATACATCGCTACTTAGATTAATCCTACGGATGCAGCACTCAAGCTTTGGATGTACCTACTACCGTATTAGGAATTGTAAATACCTATATCCATAACCGATGCATACACTGATTTTGCTAGAACTTGTGTGGAACACAAACCATCATTGGGCAGATGAATCCAACGGCTACAATTCTCTAATTGTGGATGTACCAGCTGTCGTACTGGGAATTGTAAATGCCTCCATTCATAACCGATATATACATTGTTATTTCTGGAACTGCTGTGGGATACAATGTGTCAATGATGGGATCAATCCAACGGCTACGCAGCTGTATTGGTGAATTTACTCAGAGCGATACTATCAATTGTAAATATCTGTAGCCATAGCCGTACCACGTGTTGCATATTCTAGGACTGTTGCTACAATTAAATTATAAGTGAACATACTAGCCCTATGGCTATGGTACTGCAATGATGGCTGTACTCAGTACCTTCATACCAATTGTTAATACCTGCAATAACTGGCATGTCTTCTCTTATTTCAGAATAACTACAGAATCCATGTCATCATTGTACAGGTTAATCCAACGGCTACCGTGCACTGTCGATTGATGTACTAAGTACGGCTCTGTCAGTTGTATATGTTTCTAGCCATAACCGCATTATATATTAACTATTCTAGAATTGTTCCTAAATTTAATTTATCAGTAATGTAGTTGTTACAACGGCATAAGTACTCTAATGATGGCTGCACTGAATACTCTTTCGTCACTTGTTAATGACTCGAGCTAATACGGATCTGCCTTTTGTCGTTCTAGAATTGCCACAGAATCTATATCATCTTTCAGCAGGTAAATCCAACGGCAGCAGTACCATGTTGGTGGAAGTACCAGCCACCTTACTGCGCAATGTTAGTATCTCTAGCCATATCCGAAGTATACATTGATCATTCTAGAACTGCTGTGGAATTAATGTAATCGCTGGAGAGATTAATACAAGGGCTACAGTACTGTGATGATGGCTGTACTTAGTACTGTTATAACAATTGCAAGTGTCTCGAGATATAACTGATCCGTCTTTTATCATTCTAGAAATAACTATAGAATCTAATTCTTCGTTGAATAGTTAAAATCAACGGCTACAGTCCTCTGTTGATGGATGCACCATTCACCGTACCTTCAATCGTAAATGCCTCTAGACATAACCGTAACAAACGTTGATTACCCTGGACCTGCTTTGGAAACAAAATAATCACTGGACAGATTAATCCAACGGCTGCAGCTGCCTCTTAGTGAATGTAGTAAGTAGCGTACTGACAAATCTAAATGTCTCCAGTCGCAACGGTTGTATCAATTGATAGTTCTGAAATTGCTGTGGAATTAGTATCATCATTGAACATATTAATCCATGGGCTACATTACAGTGATGTTGGCTGCACTCAGTACTGTCTCGTCAATAGTTTATTTCTCGAGCCGTAATAGGTCAGACCATCGCCATGCTTGAAGTGAAATAAAATATAAATCTTCACTGAACAGATCAGCCCAATGGATACTGTGATAAATTGGTGAATGTATTGACCACTGCACAGGGAATTGTCAATATCTCTAGCCTCTACTGACGTATCAATTTGTTATCCAACAACTACTGACGAATATAAGTCATAACTGTGCAGATTAATCCAGTGGCTGCTGTAATCTGTTTGTGTATGTACCAACTACTACACCGGTAATTGCAAATATATCTGAGCATAGCTGGTACATGCTTTGATTATTATAGAACTACCGTGGAATTTATTCCATCAGTGAGCAGAATAATCCAACAGCTGTACCGCTGTGATGATGGCTGCGCTCAGTACTGTTATGTCAATTGCTTATATCCCGAGGTATAACGAATCTGTCTTTAGTCATTCCAGAATCGCTATAAAATCTACATCATCATTGAAAGTTTAGTTCAACGGCTGCAGTGCTCTGCTGATGGATGTATCAAGTTCCGTACTATCAATTGTAAATATCTGTAGTCATAACCGTACTATACATGGATAATTCTAGAATCGCCGTCAAACTTAAGTTATCAATGGGCAAGTTAGTCCAACGGATAAGGCACTGTGATGATTGCTGTACTCAGTACTCTTTTGGCATTTGTTGCTCTCTCGAGCGATATTGGTGCAGTCCTTTGCTATTCTAGGTTTCAATAGGGCCAGAACTATCACTGAAGAGGTCAATCCAACTGCTACAGTGCTCTATTGGTCGATGTACGCGCTAACGTACAGAGAATAGTAAATATCTCTAGCTATAGTAGACATACACCCAGATGATTGCAGAAATAATGTGTAATTTAAATTGTCACCGAAGTGACTAATCCGACCGCTACAATACTGTAACGATAACTGATCTCAGTAAGGTTATGTCACTTATTCTTGTGTCGAGCTATGACGGATCTGTTTCTGCCACTCTAGAATTGCAAACAGAATATAAATCATCACAATATAGGTTAGTCCAACGGCTACAGTGCTTTGCTTATAGAGGTAATAAGTTCCGCACTGTCAATTGTAAATACCTCTAGAAATAACGGTGCAATGCACTGATTATTCTTGAATTGCTGTTAAGTTTGTATTAACAGTGAAGAAACTAGTCCAATGGATAAAGCGCTACGATGATGGATGTGCTCTTTACAGTTTCGACAATTGTCAATACCTCGAGTCATAATGGGTCAGTCCTTTGTCACTCTAGAATTGCAATAGTGTAGGAAGCACCACTGAACTGATTAAACCAATGGATAAAGTGTTCTCTTGGTGGATACACCGACTACCATAATGTGAATTGTAAATATCACATGCCATAACATATGAATACATTGATAATGCTAGAATTACCGTGGAACTTCAATCGTCAAGGAAAATATGAATCCACCGGCTATTGTGCTTTGTTGGTGGATGCACCAAGTACCGTATCGGGAACTGTAAATAACTATAACCATAACTGGTATAGACAATGAATATTCTAGGGACACTGTGGAATATAAGTCATCAGTGAACAAATTATTCTTACGGCTACAGTACTCTGGTGATGGACATGCTAAGTACCGTTCTGTCTGTTGTAAATAACTCCAGGCATAGCCGTACTGTATGTTGATTATTCTAGAGCTGCTGCTAATTTTAATTTATTAGCGATGAAGTTAATCCAGCGGCTTATGTATTCTGACGATGGCTGTACTCAGTACTGTTTCATCGCGTGTTAATATCTCTTTCCATAATGTATCCTTTATTTGTCGTTCCAGAATTGCTGTAGAACCTAAATCGTCTTTGGACAGGTTAATCTAACGGCTACAATGCTGCGTAGATGGGTCTACTAAGAACCGTACCGTCAATTGTAAATATATCAAGCCATGACCGTACTAAACATTCATTACTCTAGACTTGCTTCGGAATTTACATGATCTGTGAACAAATTAATGCACCGTTTACTGTATAATGATGATGGTACTACTCTGCACTATTTCCGCAATTGTTAACATCTCAATACGTAACGGATCTGCATTTTGTCATTCTAGAGCTGCTACATAATTTTAATCATTAGTGACCAGAGTAAATAAACGGATACAGTGCTCTGTTGACGGACATACTCAGTACTGTATTGACATATGGCAATGTCTCCAGCGACATCTGCTCCTTCCTTTGGCGATTCTACAATTGCTGAAGAATTTCGATATTCAGCGAGGAGATTAATAGATTGGTTTTAGTATTGTGCAGGTGGTTACAGGTGTTACGATTTTGTCGTCTGTAAATATCTCTACCCATAGTTCATCCACGCATAGGTCATTCTAGGTATGCTATCGAGTTTAGTTCATCAGTGGACAAATTAATACTACGCCTAAATAAATGTGATGATGGCCGTTCACGATTCCGTTTTGTCCATGATTATCGCCTCAAGCGATAATCGATTTCTGTTTTTTCATCCTAGAAATGGAATAAGATGTAAATCGTCAGAGAACTGATTAATCTCGCCGCTACAGTGCTCTGCTGCTTGGCGTACAAAGGACCGTAGTGTCAATAGTAGATATCGCCAGACATACCTGTGCTATACAATGATTATTGTTCAATTTCTGTGGAACTTATATAATCAGTGAATAGATTAATACATCTGCTACAGTACGGTGATTATGTCTGCAGTCTGTAGTGTGTTGTCAATTCTTAACTTCTCGCGCGATGATGGAACATTGTTCTGCAATTCTAGACTTTCGATAGAATTTAAATCATCAGTCGCCGTCTTAATCAAGCGGCAAAGGTGATCTGTTGTTCGCTATACTCAATGCTGTATAGGCAAGTTTCAATATCTCCAGCGTCAATTGCTCTAGCCAATGATGACTATATAGTTGCTGAAGAACTTATACGATCAACGGACAGATTAATTCATTTGACATGGTTTTGTGTAGATGGCTGCACTGAGTACTGTATTCTTATTAGTCGGTATCACATCCTTTATATGATAAATCCACTGATCATTCTAGCATTGCTATGGAAATAAAGTCATTTGCGATCGTATTAATCCAATGGCTACAGATCTATGTAGGTGGAAGAGCTACGTACATTAACGCCAGTTGCGCATTTGTATTGATATATCTGATATTCCCATTGTTTATTGTTGAATTGCTATGTGCTATGAAACATTAGTGTCCTGATTAGTAAAATGGCAACCGTGCACCGTTAATGACTACACTCAGTACTGTATTGACATATGTCAATGTCTCCAGCGACAATTGCTCCTTCCTTTGATGGTTCTTCAATTGCTGAAGAATTTAGATGTTCAACGAACAGATTATTTCAGTGGCTATAGCATTTGTCAGACGGCATTGGTCTTCTGACAAAACCACTACCGGCATGTGGTATAGCTGCTATCGAATACAAATAACCAGTGAACAAATTAATCCATCGCAACCTGTACCGTTATAATGGCTGAATTCAGTACTTCTTTGCCATTTGCTAATATGTCGACCAATAATGGATATACCAGCTGCCATTCTGGTGTTCCTGCAGAATTTATGTCACTAGTGATCAGAGTAATAAAGCGGCAACTGTGCTCCTGTGGTGGATGTACTAAGTTCCGTACTATAAATTGTATACGTCTCTATCTATACCTGCACTATAAATTAATTATTCTAGAATTGCTGTGGAACTTGCGTCATCAGCGAAGGAATTAATACCACGGGTGCAATACTGCGATGTTGTCTGCACTCAGTATTGTGTTGTTAATTATTAATTTCACAAGCGATAATGCATCGGTTTTTGGACATTCTACAAATGCTATAGAATTTGAGTCATTAGTCAACAGAATAATCCTACGACAACAGTGTCATGTTGAAGGATGCTGAGAGTACCGTTCTGTCAAATCTAAATATCTGTAGTCATAACCGTACCGTGCTTTTGTTATTCCAGAATTGCTATTAAACTAAGATCTTCAGTGAATAAATTAGTCCAATGGCTAAAGTACAGTGATAGTGACTGTTCTCAGTGCTGTTTCGATAATTCTTAATGTCTCGAGATGTAATGGGCTAATCCTTTGTTATTCTATATTGCACTAGAATCTACGTAATCACTGGACGGAATAATCCAAATGCTACAGTGATGTCTTGGTGGATGTACCAAACTACGTGCAGGGAATTGTATATATTCCTAGTGGTATCTGATGCATACATGGGTTCTTCTAGAATCACTGCGGCGTTTAAATCGTCACTGATCAGATTCGACCAACGGATACAGTACTGTGGTGGTGGTTGTACATTGTACTGAACTGTAAGTTGTTAATACCTCTAGCAATAACGGATCTGCCTTTTCTAACCCTAGAACTGCTACAGAATGCAGATCATCAATGAACTGATCAATACAGAGGCTGGAATGCTCAGTTATTTGATATACTACGAACCGTGCTGCGAATTGTGTGTACAGTTAGTCGCATCCGTGTTATACATCGACATCCCTAAACTTGGTTTTGAGAAGAAGCCGTCACAGATCTGACCAATGCAACGTCTACAGTACTTTACCCGCGGATGTACAAACTACGATAATGAGAATTGTAAATATCAGCAGCCATATATGATGCATACAATGGGTATTCTAGCACTACTGCGGAATTTAAATCATCAGAAAGCAAATCAGTCCAACTGCTGCAGCAAGGCGCTGATGGCTATCCTCAGTAATGTTATCTCAATTGTTAATACCTTTAGTTAAAACAGATCTATCTACTGTAATTCTAGGACTGCTGTCGCATCTAAGTTGTCATCGAACGGATAAATCCAATGGATAGGATACTCTTTCGATGGAGGTTCTAGGAACCGTACTCTCAGTTGTGGATATCAGATGCCGTAATCACGTTATCCATTTATTTCCCTAGAACTCCTTTGGGATCCACATAATCAGTGAGCTGATTAGTCCAACGTCTACAGTACTGTCGCGATGGCTCATCGCAATACTGTTTCTTCAATTGTCTGTCGCTCGAGGGATAATGCGTCCGACATTTTTCACTCTATCATTGGAATAGAATGTAAATCATCACAGAACATATCAATGTAATGGCTACAGTGGCCTATTCGTGGACGTATCAACTGCCTTGGTAGAAATTGTAATTATCTCTACCCGTAAATGAGGTATACATTGGTTATTCTAGAACTACAAAGGAATTTAAATCGTCAGTGAACACATTAATGCAGCGGCTGCAGCACTGTATTGATGTCTGTACTCTGCACTTTTATGTCAATTCTTAATATCTCGAGCAATAACGGACCTCCCTTCTGTCATTTTAGAATGGCTATATATTCTACATCAACATTGAACAAGGTAGTACAGCGGCTACGGTGCCCTCTTGAAGGATTTGCAAGGAACCGTACTTACTATCAATTGCAAATGCCTCCTGGCATAGCCGTACAGTGCATTAGTTACTCTAGCCTTGCATTGCAATTTACATCATGATTGAACAAATTAATCAAACGACTACAGTACTGTTATGATTGCTGTACTCAGTAGTGCTTCGCCAATTGCGGTTGCCTCGAGGGATAATGCGTCCGTCCACTGTCATTTGAGATTTGCGGTAGAATTTCAATCATCAATGAACAGAGAAATCCATTTGCAAGAGTGCTTTATTGGTGAATATACCAACTACCGTAATGGGAGTTGTAAACATCTCTACCCGTAACTGATTTATACGTTGGCTATTCTAGAACTACTGTGGAATACATACGTTCATCGAGCAGATTAATACGTTTGCTTTATAACAGTGATAATGACTGGACACAGTACTGTTATCTCAGTTGTTAGTCTCACGAGCTGTAACGTACCTCCCTCTTCTCACTCTAGAGGAGCTATAGTATCTATATAAGCGTTTAATAGGTCAGTCCAACGGCTATGTTGCCCTGTTGATGGATGTACTGGGAACCGCATTGTCAGCTGTAAATTTCTCCAGCCACTACCGTACTATACATTTGTTTGTGGTGGATGAAAATGTAACAATGTATATGTAAACGATCAGTGAGGTGACACAAAATATTACTTAGTATAAATAGACTCGCTCCTCTCTAAGGTATAATTTATGCATGCCCCTCTTACTCACAACGTCTTTTTCTGTTGACTGTCCAACGAGCACTCATAATTTTTCGCGACTCCTAGTCATACTCGTCACACACATATATTTTTCCACACAAACATTCTTCTCACTTAAACCAATTATACTATGACAACTACTACCACAATAGTAACCTGAATCTATTGCACACTAAAATCCGACTCATACCTGCTCCAACCATCCCAACAAATGTATACCCAGAAATCTATGTAACCACTACCACAATCTCGCCCCAAGTTTACGCTGGTTTTTATACAAATAAAGTGTTTTACATACTTTAATATATTTGCTCCACTCAAGGCTATAGCCATGCAATCTTCTTGCATACTTTCTTGGGGTACATGTGTCACTCTCACTGCATAACGGGATAAAATTTCTTTAATATAATGACATTTCCAATCTAATAATCTTGCATCTGTGTTACAATTTAATCCTTCCTTCTGGTTTGTGTTCCCATATTCGATTTGATTATTTATTGCCCCTTTCAGATATCGGAGGTCGCTCTTCAATGCGTTCATGAGTAATGTTCTTGGATTTTGGCTAAATTGCGATGAGCAGCTTAGTGCAAAGGAAATATCGCGTCTCGTTGGTACGTTTATGTACATTAATCTACCTGGCAGTTCTTGTTAACTTCTTTCATCGCACATCCGGGTGACGTTATCATCACACAATTTTTGACTCGCATTGATAGCCGTACTTTCCGCATTACAATAACTAATTCCATATGCACTCAATAAACGTTTCACACAACTTTGTTCCCTAATGATTAATTTTTGATGTTTGTGATTTAATTCTACGCCCAATATTTGTTTGCTTACACCAAGTAACTTTAATTCGATATGATTTTTTAATACGTTAATATATTTCTCCTCAGATATATCTTCACTACGAACTACGGTCATATCGCCCACAGGTATGCCACAGTATAGAAAAGTATTTCCTTCTATTATAAAGAGCAGGAATGGATCATGCACACACTGTTTTAAACCAATCTGCAACAAAGTATCAGTTAAATGTTTATTCCAGCTCCTGCTTGATTGTTTCGGCACATAGATACTCTCCTTCAATTTACAGGCTTGTCCCTCTTTCTTTTTAATACCATCAGTCACCTTCATGTACATTTCTTCGTCCAAATTTCCATGCAAAAATGCAGTTTTTACGTCATATCTCTTGATTTTTCTTTTATTCTCAGCACATACGCTGAATGACAATCGCAATGCCTCCATTCTAATTGCCTGTGAGAATGTCTCTTCGTATCCCAATCCAGGTATTTGAACACAACCTAATGCCACTAATCAAGCCTCGAATCCCCTTTCTAAAGTTTCATAATCCTTTTTTTATGTTAAAGATCCGCTTACACATGATCACCCCTTTAACTTTCGGTCAAACCACTACATGCCACACATGACGTTTCCGTAATGATTCTATTTCACTTTTAATTGCTTCTCTCCATTAATCACATTCTGGAGATTGTCATGCCACTGTTATCGCAGTGGGAGTTCTTTCATCCTCACTACTTATTGCTTTTTCATTTTTAATCCTGGAAGATCTTCTTGCGACACATTGTTCATCCAATTCTCCTTCCTCACGTTCTCTCAGAAATACTTTTGCTCTAATAGTTTCCTTCGTCGTCCTCGTCGGTCTTCCTTCCTCCTTTCAGGTTGTGGGATCTACTTGTTCAATAGTCATACCTTCAATTTCTTTATTTCGCTCTACCTTTGTACCTTCATCGTTGTCAATTTCAATTCTTGTACCACGGCAATCGCTGCCTTCTCCGTGACTGTCACGTTCCCCATCATTCATTCCAATTCTTAATTTCCTTTCGCCTTCAATGTTTTCTTAAGGAGCCTCGTTGACGTCATCACATTTTCTACATTGGAATTAAGAGGAATTAGGTATTCATTATATTCACCATTACCCTGTTTGTACCGAAGCATGTCATATCCGTTCCTTTCTTCATCAAATCATACGACACAGTTGCACATTATATTTCTTCCCCCTGGTAGGTATATCCGGTATGTATTATTTCCGTTTTATCCCACAAATATTCCTTTTAATATCTTTGCTTAAAATTTCTCCTTACGTTCTCCTTTACGTATTAAATACGCTATAGACACAAACCGTCGCATGTGCTTTATGTTGGGCAGTTTTTTGTGCCAAATCTCGTATGGTGTTTATCATGTTCCCGCGATTCTCTACACAAAAGATTCGAATTAATTTTGAACCTGCCAATATCGTACTGGTTTTTTCTATGATCGCCCTGTTCGTGCAGTCTGCAATTCTGATAGAATCAGATGCCATGGTCGGGCTCAATTCGTGAAATATTCATTTGAATCAAGCCAGCTCCTTAATTGTTTTCCTAAATATTCCCCTAAGTTTTCTGACATAATACGCTTCAAACGTAGTTCCGTGTGACCTTCCATTAATTTTGTTATTCTTTTTAATTCTTGAGTAGCTTCACTTTTATCCCTTCGAAGTTGTTTGAACAGCATTATCGAATAATCACCGACGATACTTAATATGTAATTTTTCCTTCCATATAACAACGGTTTGGTTTGATCTATCAAATCTGTATTCCATAGTTCTATAGTACGTTTTGTCCATATAGCATTATGTCGCAGATGCGGCATTTTACGTGCTTTTTCTTGCAGACGTGGTTCGCAAAAAATTTCCCCAGTACTACCCATCCATAATGACAGACATTTTCCTCTTATATCTCCTACGATTCCTTTATTCACATGTAATGGTCGTATGCGACATACCTCACTTACCGCTTTTAATAGCGCAGTCCTCTCATGGTTTATAGATGTTCTCACATAATACGCGTTTCGTTCTCACATATATACACAAGAATCTCTGTAACAACTACCGCAACATTGATTACCACAGACTTGCTTTGGAATTTACATCACAGGTGAACAAATTAATACAACGGCAATAGTACTGTGATGAAGGATGTGATCAGGACTGTTTCGCCACTTCTTAATATCTAGAGCGATAATGGATCTGTTCTTTGCAATTCTAGATATGCAGTGTAATCTAAATAGTCACTGAACAGCGTAATCCAACGACTACAGCGACCTGTTGACTGATTAACTAACTACCGTCCTTGGAATTGCTAATATCTCTAGCCATAACTGACGTATGCACAGATTATTTCCGAACTGCTAAGGAATTTGAATCATCGCTGAGCAGATTAATCCAGCCGATGTGGTTCTGTGATGATGGCTGTACTCAGTAATATTATGTTGATTGTTAATATACCGAGAAATAGCGCAGCTACTTTTTGTTATTCTAGAATTGCTATTGACATTACATTACCATTAAACAGCTAAATCCATCGGCTACAGTGGTCTGCTGCTGGATATACTAAGTACGGTATCGTCAATTGTAAATATCTTTTGCCAGAACGGTAATACATGTTGATAATTTTATAATTGCTGTTAAACATATATTATCATTCTACTTATTATACCAAAGGCTAAGGTATTGTGATGATGGCTGTACTGAGTACTGCTTCGACATTTGTTAATACCTCGGGCGATAATGGGTCAGTCCTCCATAATTCTAAAAATGCAATTGTATATAAATAATCATCGGAAAGGTCAATCCAACGTCTACAGCGCTCTATTGGTGAATGCACTGAGATCCGAGCATTCAATTGCAAATATCTCTAGAAATGACTGTACTGCTCATTGATTATTCTAGATTTGCCGTTCAATTCAAATAATCAGTCATCTCATTAGTCCAACGACTAAAGCATTGTGATTATTGGTGTCCTGACTGCTGTCTCTCCTTTCATTAATGTCTCGAGCTGTGATGGGTCATTCAAGAATTGCATTAGGATCGAGCATCCTCAATGAACGTGTTAACCCAACAGCTACAGTGATCTGCTGATGTATGTGCTAAGTACCGTACTGTAAACCGTAATCGTCAGCAGCCATAACCGTGCTATACATTGACAATTCCAGAAATGCTGTTAAACATATATTATTAGTAAAGAAAGTTAGTCCAACCGCAAAACAACTGTGAAAATGGATGTTCCCAGTACCTTCCCGAGAATTTTTAATACTTCGGGCTGTAAGTGATCTGTCTTTTTTCATCCTAGCATTGCTGTAGAATCTAAATCATCACTGAACATGTTAATGTAACGGCTACAGTGCAACGTTGGTGGATGGGCTAAACACCGTACTGCCAATTGTAAATATCTGTAGCCGTAACCGTACCATGCGTTAATTACACTAGAATTGCTGTTAAATTTGAACTATAGGTGACCAAATTAGTCCAACGACTAAAGTGCAGTGATGTAGGTTCTACTCAGTAGTATTTCGCCAATAGTTAATATCTCGAGCAATATTGAGTCAGTCCCTCGTCATTCTAGAACAGCAATATGATATTAACCATCACCGACGAGATAAATCCAACGGCTGCAATGCTACATTAGTGAATGTACCAACTACAGTACTGGGAATTGTAAACGTCTCTATCCATAACTGATCTATACATCGATAATTCTAGAAATAACGTGGAACATATGTCATCAGATGACAGATCAATGCAACGGCTACAGTGCTCTGCTGATCGATATACTGAGAAACGTACTGCCTGCTGCAAATTCCATTAGCCATAACAGTACAATACATTGATTATTTCTGAATTACAGTTAAATACAAATTCTCAGGGCACTAATTATTGCAATCGCAAAGTGTTGTGACGATGGTTGTACTTGGTGCAGTTTCATCCATTTTTAATGACAAAAGAGATAACGTGCCAGTCATCTGTCATTCTAGGAATGTAATAGAATGCAAATAATCTCTGAACAGATTAATCCAACCGCTACAGTGCTCTATTCGTGAATGTACCAACTATCGTACAGGGAGATGTAAACATCTCTTGCAAGAACTGCGGCATGCATTGATTATCCTATAACTACTGTGGAACTTATACCATCACTGATCAGATTAATCCAACGCCTGCAGAATTGTGATGAATGCTGCACGATGTCCCGTCATGTCGGTTATAAGTGTCTCGAGCGATGACGGTTCTGTCCTTTGTCATTCTTATATTGATATCGAATATAAGTCATCACTGTATAGATGAATCCTACGGCTACAGTGCACTGTTGATGGGTGTGCTAAGAACGGTACTTACAGTTCTAAATATCTCTAGCCATAACCGTACCATACATTGACTTTTCTAGACACTCATAGAAATTTACGTCGCCAGTGAGCATATTAATCAAGCTGTTTCATAACAGTTATTATGGCTGTACTCAGTACTCTTTCGACAATACTAAATATTTGGTCAGTTCTTCGTCATTGCACAATTGCATTGTTACCTCAATAATCACTGAAGAGACTAATCCAATGGTTACAGTGCTCTTTTGGTGAATGTACCAACTATGGTATTGGGAGATGCTACTGACTCTAGCCATAACTGATGTATAAATTGATTATTCTAGAACTACCGTGGATGTTAAATAAACAGTGTACAGATTACTCCAGCGGCAGCAGTAATGTGATGATCGTTGTAATCAGTACTTTTATGTCAATTGTTATTATCTTGTGTTATGAGGGGACTGTCCCTTGTCATTCAAGGATTGCTTCACAACTTGGCAAAAGCTGTTGGTGGTCAATATCTCGAGCAATAACGGGTCTGACTCTTGTGATTCTTGAATTGCTATAGAGTCTAAATCATTATTGAACTGGTTAACGCAACGGCCACAGTGTTCTGTTGACGGATATACCATATACGATACTGTGAATTATAAATATCGCTAGCCATATCTGATGGATACATTTATTATCCTACAACTACTGTGGAACTTTAACCATCATTCGAACAATTAATACAGCGGCTGCAATGCTGTGATGATGGCTGCACTCAGTACAGTTATGGCAATTGTTAATGTCTTGAGTGGTAATGAATTTGCCTTTTGTCAGCCTAGAATTGCAATAGAACCTAAAATATCATGGAATTCACCAATCCAACTGCTATAGTAGTCTGTTGATGAATGTAATTAGTACCGTACTGTCAATTGTAAATTTCTCTAGACACGACCGTACCATCTATTGTATAATCTGGAATTGCTTGTAACTTACGTCACCTGTGAGCAAAGTAATGCAACAGCTACGGTACTGTGATTGTGGCTGTACTCAGTATTGCGTTGTCAATTGTTTATGTCTCGAGGTGCAATGGATCTCTCCTCTTCATTCTAGAATTGCTGTACAATGTGGATCATCAACAAATATGTTAACACAAAGGCTACATTTCTTTGTTGGTATACGTGCTACGTACGTACTGTAAGTTGTAAATGTCTGTAGCAATAACAGTACAATGTGTTGGTTATACCAGAATTGCAATAGAATTTAAACCTTCCGTGAACAGAGTTATCGAACGGATAAAGTACTGCGAAGGTTGCTTTACTCAACTTTGTTTTGTCAATTGTTATCGTCTCCGGGCATAATGGATCTGTCTTTCGTCTTTCCAGAGCTGCTGCAGAATCTAAACCATCATTGAACAGATTAATCGATCGGTTGTAGGGCTCCATTGGTTGATGTACTAAGTGCCGTTCTGTCAGGTGTGAATATCTCTAGCCATAACGTTAATATACATTCAGTGTTCTAGAATTTCTCTGCAATTTACATCTTCAGCGAACAAAGTAGTACAACGGATTCAGTACTGTGATGATGGTTGTACGCAGTAATGTGTTGTCAGTTGTTAATTTCTCGAGGGACAATGGATCTGTATTTCGTCACGCTAGAATTGATAGAATATTTACATCATAAGGGAACAGACTGTTCCAGCGAAGAATGTGATATGTTGCTGGATGTACTAAGTGATGCACTGTCAATTGTACATTTCTCTAGACATATCCGTATTATACAATTTTTCTTCTAGAATTGCTACGTTATTGTCATGACGGCTGAACCCAGTCCTGCTACTTCAATTGTTAACGACTGGCGACATGATGGATAAGTAGTTTGTTATTCTAGAGCTCCTACAGAATCTTAAACATCATTGGAGTGGACAGTGCAACGGCTGCAGTACTCTGCAATTGCATGTACTCCGTACGGTACTCTCAACAGTATATATCTATAGCCATAAGTTTTCCATACGATGATTATCCTTGATTTGCTTTTATATGTACAACACGAGTGACCAAAGTAATCACGCTGTAGCAATAATGTGATAATGGCCGCACACAGTACTGTGTTGCCGAATGTTAATGTCTCCGTCGGTTATAAATATGTCCGTTTTCATTCTAGATTTGCAATAGTACCTGAACCATCATTAAATAGGTTAATCCAATGGCTGCAATGCTTTGCTGTTGGGGGAACTAAGTACCGTTACGTCAGCTGCAAATATCTCTAGCCACAAGCGTACTGCGCATTGATCACTCCAGAATGCCAGTCGAACCTCAATGATCAACGAAAAGATTTATCCAACGAATACTGGAATGATATGATAGCTGTACTCAGTACTGTGTTGTCAATCGTTTATATCTCTATGGAAAATGGATATGTCTTTTTTCATTCATGAATTGCCATAGGATAATGATCCTCACCGAACATATTATTCCAACGGCAACAGTGCTCTGTATGCAGATGTACTAAGTTCCGTGCTGTCAAGCGTTGATATCACTAGGCATACCTATGCTATGTATCGATTATTCCAGAGTTGCTGTGGCACATAGATCATCAGTGAACGAATTAATCCTGCGGCTGCAGTAAAGCTGCCCTGAGCACCGCTTTGTCAATTGTTAAAGCCTCGAGGTATAATGGGTATCTCATTTGTCATTCTGTAGTTGCAGTAATACATAAATCACCATTGAACTGACTAATGCAACGGCTGCAGTGCTCTGTTATTGTATGTACTAAGTACCGTACCCTCAATTGTAAATATCTCTAGCCATGTCCGTACTATACATTAATAACCCTAGCATTGCTGTAGATGCTACATCGTCAGACAACAAATTATTCCAACGCCAACGTTACTGCGAAGATTAATGTGCTCAGTCCGGCTACGTAAGTAGTTAATGCCTGGAGATATAATGGATACATTATTAGTTTTGTGGAATTGCTATGAAATATAAGTCATCAATGAACTGGTTAATCCAAAGGCTATAGTACCGTGATGACGGCCAAACACAGCACTGTGTTACCATATGCTAAAATCTAGAGCGATAACGTATATATCCGTGTCACTATATGATAGCTGTAACATTGATATCATCTGTGAAGGAATTAATAAATCGTCTACAGTACTGTGATGATGGCTGTACTCAGTTCTGTTTTGACATATGTCAATGTTTCCAGCAAAAGTTGTTCTCTCCATTGGTCATTCTAAAGCTGCTGATGAAGATGGATGATCAGCGAACAGAATCATTAAATGGCTCCGGCATTGTGTAGATGGACACACTCAGTACTGTATTGTCATTCCTCACTATCACTAAAGATATCTGATGTATCCGATGATGCTTCTGGAGTTGCTGGAGTGGTCAAATCGTCAGTCAGCCGACTATTCCAACGGCAACAGCTCACTGTTGCTTTACGTTCTGCGTACCGAAATGCCAAATGTAATCATCTCTAGCCATAGCTGGTCTATACTTTGATCATTCTAGAATTGGCACGTAATGTATGTCATTACTGTCCAGATCAACGGGTGGCTACAGTAATCTGATGATGGATGTAATCATAGCTGTGTTATCATTTGCTAGTATCACGACGTACAATGGATGTGCCTCTTGTCGTTCTACGATTGCTATCCAATTTTCGTAATCAGTGAACAGGACACTCCAACGGCAGTAGTGGTCTGTTGTTGGATATACTATGTACCGGAATGTCAATTGCTAGTATCTCTATCCATTACTGCTCTATACATTGATTACTCTGGAATTGCTATAGAATATGAGTCTTCGTTGGACAGATTAGTCAAACGTCTAAACTGCTTTTTCAATGGCTATTGTCAGTACTGAATTGACATACGTCAAAGTCTCTACCCTCTGTTGCTTTATCCATTGATCGTTCTAAACTAGCTATTCTGTTGAAGACATCAGTGGACAGATTTATCCAACGGCAGCCGTGTCGTATTTCTGGATGTGCTAATTACCGTACAGCCAGTTGCAAATGTCTCAGGACACAGCGGTAAGTTGCATTGATTATACCATAATTGCCATTAAACTCATAATATCTGTGAAAAAATTACACCAACTGCTAAGGTATGTAGATAATGACTGCACCCAGTACTGTTTCATCAAACGTTAATATCTCGAGAGATAATGGGTCAGTGCCTTTTCGCTCTAGAAATCCAATATAACGTATAGCATCACTGAACACAATGATCCAGTGGCTATAGTACTCTACTGGTGGATGTACCAGCTACCGTCTTGGGTGTTCTGAATACCTCTAGCCATAACTGATATATACGCTGGTTATTCTAAAATTACCGTGCAATTTATATCATCGCCGAATAGAGTAATCCAACTGTTACAGTAATGTTACGTTGCCTGTACGCAGTACTGTTATGTCAATTCGAAATGCATCAAGATTGAACGGAACTGTCTTCTGTCATTCCAGAATTGCTGTACAATCTACATCATCATTGAACAGGTTAATATAACGGCTACAGTGCCCCGTTGATAGATGTACTATGTAACGTGCTGCACTAGTAATCCTACGTCTACAGTACTGAGATCATTACAGTACTCAGCACTGTGTTCTCAATTGATAATATACCGAGGGATAATGTACCAGTGTTTTGTCATTCTAGATTTGCTTTAGAACTTAATCCATATGCGATCAAAGCGATTCAACAGCTGGAGTACAGCTATGATTCCTTTACGCGGTACTGTGACTTCAATTGTCAATATCTCGAGGCATAACTGTACAATACATTTATTTATTCTAGAATTGGGGTAGAATTTAATTCATCATTGAAGAAGTTAATCAATCAGGCGCTGTAATATAATGATGCCTGTACTCAGCCCTGCTATGTCAACTCATAATGCTTCGTGAGGTAAGGTACATGTATTTTGTCATTCTAGAATTGCCACAGAACCTAAATTATCATTTATCAGATTAATCTTTCGAGAAATGTGCTCTCTCGATGGATGTACTCTGTACGGTACTGTCAATTGTAAATACCACTAGCCATAACCTTAGTATACAAAGTTCATTCCAGGATTGATTGGGAATTTACATCATGAGTGAACAAAGTAATTCATCGTCCACAGTAATGTGCTAATGGCTGTACTCACTACTGTGTCTTCAATTGCAAATATGCCAAGAGATAATGGACCTGCATTTCTCATTCTTGAGTTACTGCAGAAAATATATCATTAGTGAGCGTAATAATATAGCTGCAGCACTGCTCCGCTCGTAGGTATACTATGTATCGTGTAATCTATCGTAAATATTACTGACCATGACCGTACTATACAAGGTCATTCCAGAGTTACTTTGGAATTTATATAATGTGCGACCATATAATCCGGCGACTGCAGCAATGTGATGATAGCTGTACTCGGAACATTGTTGGCAATTATTTATGTTTCGAGGTATAATGGATCGGTCTTTCTGCATTCTGGAATTGCTGTAGAAAATAAATCATCAGTGAGCAGATTAATTTAACGGCAACAGTAGTCTGGTGGTGGATGCACGAGGTACCGTGCTGTCAACTGGAGACATCACAAGCCGTAACCGTTCCACCCATAGGTTGTTCTAAAATTGCTTTGGAATTCATGTCATCAGCGAGGAAAGGAATCCAACAGCTAACGCACTATGATGATGACTGCCATTATCACTGGGTTCTCTATCGTTTATATCTAGTGGGATAAGGCATATGACCCCTTCCATTCTAGAATTCACCGATCATGGCTCAGTTCCTTGGAATTCCGGAGCTGCAAAATTATTTAAATCATCACTGAACATATTAGCCTGACGACAGCAGTGCCCTATTGGTGGATGTACCTACTAACGAACAGGGAATTCTATATATCCCAGGTCATAGCTGATGAATACGTTGATTACTATGAACTACAGTGGAACAGACATTGTCGACGGGTAGATTATTCCAACGGCTGCAGTTCTCTATTGCTGGATGAACCGACTATCTTCCTGGGAATTGTACATTTCCCTAGCTGTGGCGGATGTGTGAATTTATTACTCTAGATCAACTGTGGAATTTACATCTTAAGTGAATATCTGAATACAACGACTGCAGTATAGTTATATTGGCAGCACATAGTACTGGAATACCAATTGTCTATAACTGGAGCTGTAACGTGTGCGTCCTTTTCCGTTCTATAATTGCTAAGTGATATACATCGCCATTGAACAGTTTAATGCAACGTCCGCAGTGCTCTTTCGATGGACCTCCTAGGTACCGTACTGTGAGTTCTAATTATATCTAGCAATAATGGTACTATGTATTGATTATACCAGAATTGCTGTTAAACTTAAATTATCAGTGAAATAGTTACTCCAACCGTTACAGTATTGCGATGATGGCTGTACTCAGTAATGTTATGTCAATTGTTAAAGTCTAGATCTAGAACTGGTCTACCATATATGTCATTCTAGGATTGCTATAAAATCTACATCGTCATTGAACGTATCATTCCAAAGGCAACAGTGCTCTCCTGATAGATGTACTAAGAACCGTAATGTCGATAGTAAGTGTCCAACGACAAAACCGCACCATTATTGCTTATTCGGAAATTGCTGCTGAACTTAAGTTATCACTGAACAAATTAATCCAATGGCTAAAGCACACTAATGATGGCTGTACTCAGTGCTGTTTCGTCAACAGTCAATATCTCGAGCCATAATTGGTCAGTCCTTTGTCACAGTAGAATTGAAATACGATATGAATCATCACTCGTCGGATTAATACACTGGCTAAGATGATATATTTGTGAGCATAACATTAACCGAACTGTGAATTGTAAATATCTCTAGACATAACTGACTTATACGTTGATTATTCTATAACTACTGTGGAATATGTGTCGTCAGTAGACAGATTACGCCAACGGGTGCAGTACGGTCAATGTGGCTAACCTCAGCACTGTCACGTCAATTGTTATATTCTCGAGCTTTGATGGATCTGTCTTTTGTGATTCTAGATATGCTATAAAATCTAAGTCATCACTCAACATCTTAATCCAAATTCTACAGTGCTGTATTGGTGGATGTACCAACTACCGTGCTGGGAATTGCAAATATCTCTATCTGTAGCTTATGTGCCCATGGATTACTTTAGAAATACTGCGGAATGTAAATCGTCATTGAACAGGTTATTCCAACCGCTACAGTAATGTTATGATGGCTGTACTCAGTAGTATTTCGTCAACTGTTAATATCTTCAGCTACAACGGACACCCCCTTTGTCATTCTGGAATTGCAATAGAAACTGAATCATCATTGTACAGGTTAATTCAACGGCTAGATTGCCCTCTTGATGAATGAACTGAATACCATACTGCCACAAGTAAATATCTCTAGCAATAACCGTGCTCTACAGTGATTCTTTTAGATTTGCTATCAAATTTAATTTTTGAGTGGACAAATTGGTCCATCAGCAAAAGAACGGCGATGATGGCTGTGCTCAGACCTGTATTGCCAATTGTAAATATCTCGAGCTATAATCGGTCATTCCATTGCCCTTCTAGAATTGCAATATGTTGTAATTCGTCAGTGACCTTAATACTCTTATGGCTACACCGTTCTGTCGCTGACCGTACTAAGAACCATACTGTCAATTGCAAATATCTCTAGCCATAACCGCACCATATATTAACGACCCAGAACTTGCTTTGGAATTTAAAGCATCACTCATTTGGCTAATCGAGCGGCAAGGGCACCTTATCGGCGGATGTGCCGACTACCGTACTGGGAATTGAAGATATCAATAGCCAGAGATGCTATATACATAGCTTATTCTAGAACTACTGTGGAATTTATATCATCAGTAAGCAGATAAGTCCTGCGGCTGCGGTCATGTTATAACGGCTGCAATCCGTTCTCTTATTTCCATTGTTAATACCTCGATCCTAAATGGATCTGTATTTTGACACTCCGGAATTGCACTGTAACCTATATCATGACAGACCAGATTAATACAACGGCTAATAGCAAATATCTTTAGCTAAATCGGATGTACACAAATGTTATTCAATAGCTACTGTGGAATTAAGATAATCACTGAACAGACCTAAACGACGCCTACATTACTGTGATGATGGCTGTACTCAGTACTGTTTCGTCAATTCTTAATGTTTGGAGCGACAACGTGCCAGCCCATTGTCATTCTAGAATTGCAATAGGATACAGATGGTCACTGAACATGCTTATCCTACTTCTACTTCACTCTACTGGTGGATGTACCAACCGCAGTTCTGGGAATTCTATATACGATAATTAATACCGATGTGCACGTTGATTATTCTAGATCTACTGCGGAACTCAAATCATTCGTGTACAGATTATTACAGCCTCAGCTGTAATGGAATGTTGCCTGTACCCAGTAATGTTCAGTCGACTGTTAATGTCTCGAGCTACAACGCATATGCCTTTTGCCGTTCTAGAACTGCTATAGAATGTGCATCATCGTTGAACAGATTAATCCAAAGGCTACAGTGCTACGTTGGGTGATGTGCTATCCACCGTACTCTCAGGTGTAGATATCTGTAGCCGTAACAGTACCACACATTGGTTATTCCAGAATTGCTGTTGAAATTAAGTTATAACTGAACAAATTATTCCATCCCCTACAGTACTGTTGTGAAGGCTGTACTCAGTACTGCTTCGTCACATGTTAATGCCTCGAGCGATTATGGGCAAGTCCTATGTCATTCCAGAATAGCAATTGTATTTAGAGCACCACTGAACAACTGAAGCCATCGGCTACAGTGCGCCATTAGTGGACGGCCCTTGTACAGAACTGGGAATTGTTAATATCTCTAGCAATAACTGATGTACACCTCGATTAGTCTATAACTACACTGGAACATAAATCATCGGTGAACAGATTATTCCAGATGCTGCAGTACTGTGATTACGGCTGTACCCAGCATTGTTAAATAAATTGTTAATATCTTTAGCTATAACGGATTTGCCATATGTCAGTCTCGAATTGCTATATAATCTACATCATCATTGGACAGATTAACTCAACGGCTACTGTGCTCCGCAGATGAATTTACTATGTACCGTACTGGCAATTGTAAATATCTATAGTCATAACCGTACTATACCTTCATTATTCTAGAATTGCTGTTAAACGTAAATTATAGCGATCAAATTGTTCCAACGGCTTAAGCACTGTGTTGATGGATGGAGCTAGTACTCTTTCATGAATTTTTAATGCTTCGAGCGATAATGGGTCTGTTCTTTGCCACTCAAGAATTGCAACAGGACGAATGTCATTGCTGAACATATTAATCCAACGGTTACACCGCACCAACGTTGGACGTCCAAACAACCGTACTGGAAATAGTTAATATCTCTAGCAACAACTGATATATACATTGAATGCTCTAGAACTGCTGTGAAATATAAATCATCGCTGAAGGGAGTAATACAGCGGCTGCAGTACTGTGACGAAAGATGCACACACTACACTTATATCAATTGTTAACTTATCAAGCTATAACTGATATGCCTTTTGTCATTCTGAAGTTGCTATAGAATATGCATTATCACTGAAAATTTTAAACGAACGGATGCGGTGCTCTGATGATGCATGTAAAAACTACCATTCTGTCAACTGTAAACATCTCTGTCCATAATGATATTATATATTGATATGTCTAGAATTGCTGTAAAACAAATGTTATCAGCGAAGGAACTAGGCCAGCGGCTAAATTACTGTGATGATGTCTGTACTCGGTACGGTTTCGTCAGTTGTTATTGTCCCGAGCGATAATGCGCCAGTCCCTCGTCAGTCCAGAATTATAAAGGTATTTAGATCGTCACCGGGCAGATTAATCCAACGGCTAAATAACTCGATTGGTGGATGACCCAACTGCCATACAGGGAATTGTTAATATCTCTATCCATAACTGATGTACACCTAGTTTATTCCAGGGCTAATGTGGAATTAATATCATCAGTGCCCATATTAACTCTGCGGCTGCAGTAATGTGATGTTGGCTGTACTAAGTAATGCTATGTCAAATCATATTATCTGGAGCAATAACGGACCTATATTTTGACCCTTTAGAGTTGCTAAAGAATCTACATCACCAATGAAAATGATAATTCAACAGCTACAGATCTCCATTGATGAAAGTACTAAGCAACGTACTCTCAAATGTAGTTACCTGTAGCAATAACCGTACTGTGCATTGGCTATACTTGAGTGGCTGTTAAATTTATATTATCAGTGAACGAACTAGCCCAACGGCTGAAGAACCATGATGATGGCTGTACACAGTACTGTTTCGTGAATTCGTAATGTCTCGAGCGATAATGGGCGAGTCCTTTGCCATTACGGAATTGCAATAGGACTTATACCATCACTGAACAGATAAATCCAACTTCTACTTAGCTCTATTGCTGGATGTACCAACTACAGTCCTGGGAATTGTAAATACCTTTATCCACAACTGATGCGTACCTCGATTATTCTGGAAACACACTGGAAATTGAATCATCAGCGAACAGTTTAATCCAGCGTCTGCAATGCTATTATAATGGCTGTCCTCACTACTGTTAAGTCAATTACTAATAATTCGAGTTGTAACTAAACTGTCCTTTGTCACCCTAGAATTACTACAGGAAATTCATCATCATTGAGCAGGTTAGCTCAACGGCTACAGTGCCCCGTTCATGGAAGTACTAAGTACTGCACTGTCAACTGTAAAGATCTGTAGCTACATAATCATACTATGCATTGGCTATTCCAGAAGTGCCGCTATTCGTATATGATAAATTAAAAAATTCGTTCAACCACTAAAGTACTGTGATGATGGCTGTACTCAGTACTGTTTCATCAATCGTTAATATCTCCAGCCATAACGGATCAGTCCTTCGTCATTGCATAACTGCTATTGTATTTACATTATAATGGAACAGGTTGGTCCATCGGCTACAGTGCTCCATTGTTGGAAGTCAATTTTAAATATCTGTAAATATAAGCGTACTAAGCATTGATTATTCTAGAACTTCGGTTAAAATAAAGTTATATGTGTACAAATCATTACAACTGCCAAAGTACTGTGATGATGACTGTACTCAGTACTGTTTCATCAATTGATATTGTCTCGGGAGGCAACGGATTATTCCTTTATCATTTCAGAATTCCAATAGCATCCACATCATCACTGAAAACATCAGTGCAGCGGCTACAGTACCCCCTTTGTTGTATGCATCGAAAAACGTACTGTGATTTGTTAATACCTCTTGACGTTACTGGTGAATACATTGCTTATTCTAGAGCTACAGTGGAATTTAAATCGTCAGTGAACAGATAAATACAACGGCTGTAATACTGTGTTGATGGCTGTTCTCAGTGCTGTGGTGACAATTGAAAATATAACGAGCTACGACGAATATGTCTTTTGTCATACTAGAATTGCTACGACCTTTATGTCAACATAGTACAGGCTATTTCAAAGGCTACAGTGCACTCTTGATGGCAGACTATGTAACGCGTTGCCAATTGTAAATATGTATGGAAATAGCCGTTCTATATAATGATTATTTTGGAATTGCTATTAAACGGAAATTACCTGAGAACAAATTATTCCAACGGCTAAAGTACTGTGATGAAGGCTGCACTCGGTACTGTTTCGTATATTGCTAATGACTCGAAAGATAAATGGTCATCCATTGTTATTCTATAATTGCTGTGGAACCTGAATCACCACTGAACAGGCTAATACAACTACTACGGTACATTTTCGGTGGACGTACCGTCTACCGAACTGGGAATTGTAAATATCACAAGCCATACCTGATGTACATACATATTAGTCCAGGACAGCTGTGGAAGATAAATAATCAGTCAACAGTTTAATCTAACGTCTACAGTGTTGTTATGATGGCTGTACTCAGTACTATTATGTCAATTGTTAATACTTCGAGCTACAACGTATGTGTCCTTTGTCATTCCGGATATGCTACAGAATCTACAACATCACTGAAGATGTTAATTCAATAGCTACAGTGATCTGTTGACAGATGTACTATGAACCTCGCTTTCAACTCTAAATATCTGTCGCCATAACCGCACTATACATTAATTACAATAGAACTGCTGTTAAACTTAAGTTATCTATGAACAAGTTAGTCCAACGGTTACAGTACTTTATTGGTGGACGTGCCAACTACCGCACTGGGAAATGCAAATGTCTACAGCTGTAACTGATGTATACGTTGATTATTCTAGAGCTGAGGTGGAACTTGAATAGTCAGTGAACAGATTATATCAACGTCTGTACTACTGTGATGATGGCTATGGTCAGTGCTGTTACATCAGTTGCCAATATTCCTAGATATAACGGTCCATTGCTACTCTAGATTTGCACGATGATTTAAATCATCAATGAACAGATTAATCCAACGGTCAGAGTTCTGTGTTGCTGGATGTACTAACTACCGGACTGGGAATTGTAAATGTCCCTTGCCATAACTGATGTATACATTGATTACTTCGGAGCTACCGTGGAATATAGGTCATCAGTGCGCAGATTAATCCAAAGGCCGTACTACTGTGATGGTAGCTGTATATAGTACTGAGTAGTCAGTTGTTAATACATAGTGCTGTAACGGATCAGCCACTTCTCATTCTGGAATTGCTACAAAATACGTATCATCTTTGAACAGAACGATCCAAAGGATACAGTGCTCTATTGGAGGATGTGCCAGCTATCGTACTGCGAATTGTTAATGACTCATGCCACCATTGATGTACACATTGGCTATTCTAGAACTACGGCGAAATTCAAAATCGTCACCAAACAGATTAATCCTACGGCTACAATGCTCTATTGATGGTTCTACCAACGACCGTACTTTCAGTTGAAAGTATCTCATGCTGTAACTGATGCATACATATATTATTCAATAACTTCTGTGGAAATTAAATCGTCAGTGAACAGATTAATCCAGCGGCTGCGGTACTGTGATGATGGCTGTAATCTGCACTATTTCGTAAATTGTGTGATGTACATACATATTAGTCCAGGACAGCTGTGGAAGATAAATAATCAGTCAACAGTTTAATCTAACGTCTACAGTGTTGTTATGATGGCTGTACTCAGTACTATTATGTCAATTGTTAATACTTCGAGCTACAACGTATGTGTCCTTTGTCATTCCGGATATGCTACAGAATCTACAACATCACTGAAGATGTTAATTCAATAGCTACAGTGATCTGTTGACAGATGTACTATGAACCTCGCTTTCAACTCTAAATATCTGTCGCCATAACCGCACTATACATTAATTACAATAGAACTGCTGTTAAACTTAAGTTATCTATGAACAAGTTAGTCCAACGGTTACAGTACTTTATTGGTGGACGTGCCAACTACCGCACTGGGAAATGCAAATGTCTACAGCTGTAACTGATGTATACGTTGATTATTCTAGAGCTGAGGTGGAACTTGAATAGTCAGTGAACAGATTATATCAACGTCTGTACTACTGTGATGATGGCTATGGTCAGTGCTGTTACATCAGTTGCCAATATTCCTAGATATAACGGTCCATTGCTACTCTAGATTTGCACGATGATTTAAATCATCAATGAACAGATTAATCCAACGGTCAGAGTTCTGTGTTGCTGGATGTACTAACTACCGGACTGGGAATTGTAAATGTCCCTTGCCATAACTGATGTATACATTGATTACTTCGGAGCTACCGTGGAATATAGGTCATCAGTGCGCAGATTAATCCAAAGGCCGTACTACTGTGATGGTAGCTGTATATAGTACTGAGTAGTCAGTTGTTAATACATAGTGCTGTAACGGATCAGCCACTTCTCATTCTGGAATTGCTACAAAATACGTATCATCTTTGAACAGAACGATCCAAAGGATACAGTGCTCTATTGGAGGATGTGCCAGCTATCGTACTGCGAATTGTTAATGACTCATGCCACCATTGATGTACACATTGGCTATTCTAGAACTACGGCGAAATTCAAAATCGTCACCAAACAGATTAATCCTACGGCTACAATGCTCTATTGATGGTTCTACCAACCACCGTACTTTCAGTTGAAAGTATCTCATGCTGTAACTGATGCATACATATATTATTCAATAACTTCTGTGGAAATTAAATCGTCAGTGAACAGATTAATCCAGCGGCTGCGGTACTGTGATGATGGCTGTAATCTGCACTATTTCGTAAATTGTGAATATCTCGAGCGATAATGGTTCGGCTATTTGTCATTCTAGAATTTCAATTGCACTCATATCATCACTGAAAAGATTAGTCGAACGCCTACCGTGCCCTATTAGATGATGTACCAAGCACAGTACTGGGAGTTGCAAATATCTGTAGGCATAACTGAAGTATATGTAGGTTATACCAGAGCAACTGTGGAAGCCATACCATCAGTGAACAGAGTAGTCCAACTGCTACGGTAATGTACTGGCGGCTGTTCTCAGAACAGTTATGTAAATTTTTCGTGTCCCACGCTGTAACGGACCTGCCTTTTGTCACTCTAGAATTGTTACAGAATCTAGGTCATCATTGAATATGTAAATCCAACGGCTATCGTGCCCTGTTGATGGAAGTACCAACTATCGCACTGGGAATTGTAAACATTTCCAGACACAACCGCACAAAATATTGGTCACTCCGGACTTACTTTGCAGTTTTCAGCATCAGTAAATAAGTTAATCCAACGGCAACAGTAACGTAATGACGGCTATCCTCAATAACGTTTCGTCAATTTTCAGTGGCACGAGGGATAGTGTGTTAGACGTTTATCATTCTATAATTGGTGCAGAACGTAAACCATCACAAAACAGATCATTGCAATGGCTACCATGGCCTATTGGTGGAGGTACCAACTGCCTTACTTGGAATTGTAAATATCTCTTGCCACAACTGGTGTATACATTGGTTATTCTAGAACTACAGTGGAATCTATGTCATCAGATATCAGATTGATCTAACGACTGCAGCACTGTGCTGATGTCTGAACTCAGGACTCTTATGTAAGCTGATAATATCCCGAGCAATAACGGATCTGCCTTTTGTCATACTAGAATGGCTATATTATATACTTCAACATTGAACAGGTTAATCCTACGGCTACAATGCCGTCCTGATTGATGTACTGTCAGTTGCAAACATCTTCTGGCATAACCGTACCATAAATTAGCTTCTCTGGACTTGCTTTGGAATTTACGTCATCAGTGAACAAGATGTTCAAACAGATATAGCAGTGTGATGACGGCTATCCTTAGTACCGTGTCGTCACATGCTGATGTCTCGCAGTATAACGGATCTGTCTCTTGTCATTCTAGTATTGTTATAGAATCTACAACATCATTGGACAAATTAATCCAACGGCTACAATGCTCTATTGTTGGATGTGCCTAATAACGTGCTGGGATCTCAAAATATCTCTAGACATAACTGGAGTTTACATTGATTATTCTACAACCACTGTGGAATCTAGATCATCTCTGAAGAGGTAAATCTAATGGCTATATTGCCCTGTTGATGGATGTACTAGGAATCGTACTGTCAATTATGTACGTCTCTCGAAATAACTGTGCAATTCATTGTTTGACCTAGGCTTCCTTTTGTATTTACTTCATCAGTGAACAAATTACTCCAACGTCTGCATTACTGTGGTGATTGCTGTACGCAGTACTTTGTCGTCAGTTGCTAACGTGCCGAAATATAACGGATCGGTCTCTTGTCATTCTACTATTGCTATGGAATCGACATCGTCAGTGAACAAATTAATCCAAGGGCAACAGTGACGTACTGTTGGATGTACCAACTACCGTCCTGGGATTTGTAAATAAATCTAGCCATAGCTGATGTGTACATTGATCATTCTGGAATTGCTGTTGAATATGTCATCACTGATCAAATTAATCCAATTGCTACAGTGCTATTGTGGTAAACGTACCAAGCGCCGTACTGGAAATTGCTAATATCTCCAATAACAACTGATGTATTCATTGACCTTTCAAGAACTACTGTCTAAGTTATATCATCACTGAATAAATTGTTCCACCAAATGCCGCGCCCTACTGGTGGATGTAGCAACTGCCGTTCTGAGAATTGAGAATCCCTCTGTCCGTAACTGATGTGCACCGTGATTATTCTAGAGCTGGTGTGTTATTTAAATCATCAGTGAGCTGGCTAGTACAGCGGCTGCAGTACTGTGGTGATATCTGTGCTCAGTACTCTTTCTTCATTTAGTAACGTATCGAGCGTTAATGGTCCAGTCCGTCGTCACTATAATATTACAAAGTGTTCAAGTCGTTACTGAACATATTAGTGCAATGGCTTCAGTGCTCCATTCATGAATGTACCATCTATTTTACCGGAAATTTTTGATATCTCTAGACACATCTGGTGTATACATTGAGCATTCCAGAACTACCGTGGAATTTATATCCTCAGTGAGCAGATTAATTCAGTGGCTGCAGGGCTCTGATGGTGGCTGCAATCATTACCGCTATGTCAATTGCTAACGTCTTTAGCTATAACGGATACGTATTTTGTCATTCTATCATTGCTATGGAATCTACAACATCATTGAAAATGCTAACTCAACGGCTATAGTTCTCCGATGATGGGTGTACTATGTACTGCACTATCAATTGTAAATATCTGTAGAAATAACCGTACTATGCATTCGTTATTCTGGAATTGCTGTAAGCACAAATTATCGGTGAAGGAATTAGTTCAACTGCGAAAGTACTGTGACGATGGCTGCACTCAGTACATTATCGACAATTGTTAACGTCTGCGGAGGTAATCGATATGTCCTTTGTCATTTTAGAATAGCAGTTTAATTTAATTCGTCACTGAACAGACTAATCTTGCAGCTACAGTGCTCTCTTCGTGGGTGTACGAACTACCGTTCTAGGAGTTGTAAATATCTCAAGCTGTAGCTGATGTTCACATTGGATATGATAGAATTATTGTGTAATTTAAGACGTCAATGAAGAAATTAGCCCAACGGCTGCAGTACCGTTGTGATGGCATGTTTAGTACTGTATTGTCAGTTGTTAATGCCTCGAGTGGTACTGGATATGTCCTTTGTCATTCTGTAATTGCTATAGAGTTTAAGTCATCAGTTCAAAGATTAATCAATCGGGAACATTGCTCTGATGCTGTATGCACTAAGCACCGTACTACCAACTGCCAATACCTCGAGACATAGCTTGTCTATACACTGATTACTATAGAATTGCTGCGGAATATAAATCATCAGTGTGCAAGTTGGGAAAACGGTCACTATACCGAGATGAGGTTGTACTCTGTGCATTTTTGACATTTGTCAATTCCCCCAGGAGCA
This sequence comes from Eufriesea mexicana, assembly GCF_001483705.2. NCBI lineage: Eukaryota > Metazoa > Arthropoda > Insecta > Hymenoptera > Apidae > Eufriesea > Eufriesea mexicana. Next base: position 1,124,597 of record NW_016908637.1, on the reverse strand, counting down.
ATTGCTTCTCCATATGTAATTATAAAATTGCCGAAATACTTAGATGGCCGGCGAACAGAATAATTCAATGTCTGCACTATCTTCTTGATGGCTTCACTCTGTTCTATATTGTCTTTCGTACATGTCATTAATTATTTGTTGTCTATCCGTTGATCATTCTAGAATTGCTATAGAGCTTAAGTCATTAGTGAACAGAATAGTGAACCGTTTACAGTGCTCTATCGACGCCTATAATCAATACAATACTATCATTTGCCTATGTCTCCAGCGAAAATTCCACTATCCAATGATAATTCTGCAATTGCTGAAGAATGAAGGCGTTGAGCAATGTCATTAACTAACGGTATATAGTATTGCGAAGTTGGCAATACTCAGTACTTTATTGTTCTTCATAATATTACTACCGACATATGATATAACCATTGGTTATTTTAGAATTACCAAAGGGCTTACGTCATCAGTGAACAGATTAATACAACGGCTAATGCTCTCTTGGTGGGTCTACTAAGCACCGACCTGCAAATTGGAAGTATATCTCGACATGTCTGATCTAAGCATTCCTTTCCCTAGAATGGTTATAGAATTTACATAATCAGTGAACAAAGTAATACACCGTCTACAGAACTGTGACGCTGGCCGTACTCAGTACTTTGTTTGTAATTGTTAATATCACGAGGAACAATATTCCTTTCTTCGTTATTGTAGAAATTCTGTGGAACATAGATCACCTAGTAACAGATTAATACAACAGTTACAGTGCTTTGTTGGTGTGTGTACCACATACCGTAATTTTAATTGTAAATATCCCTAGCAATAACCGTATTACACGCTGATCATTCCAGAATTGATGCGGAATTTACATGACAAGGGGACATATTAACGCAACGGCTACATTACTGTGTTGATACCCGTACTTAGTCCTGCGTTGGCAGTTGTTATTATCCCTAGCTGCGATAGATCTTTCTCTGGTCACTCTAGAATCGCTACAGAGTCAATATAATCGTTCAATATATCATTCGAATATATACCATCACAGAACAGATTAATCCAACGGCTACAGTGCACTATAGATGGATGCACCTACTACCGTACTGGGAATTGAAGATACCTCTAGTCATAACCGGCGCATACAATGATTATTCAAGAACTGTTGTGGAATGTGCACCATCATTGAACAGATTAATACAACAGCTGCAGCACCGCGGTGATGGCTCTGCTCAGTACCGATTTGTCAATTGTGGTATCCCCTGCAATGAGGGATCTCTCCTTTGTCATCCTGGAATTGCTAATGGACTGAAATTGAAATGAACTGGTTAATCGGACGGATTATGTGCCTGCTAATAAATGTACTGTGAGCCGTACTCTCAATTACAAACATCCCAAGCAATAACCGCACTACACACTGGTTATTCTGGAATTGCTTCAGAGCTTTCATGACGAGTGAACACATTAATCCAACGACTGCATCACTGTGGCGATGGCTGTTGTAAGTACTATAGTCTCAATTTTTAATATCTCGTGTTGTAACGGAAATGCCTCTTGTCATTCTAGAATAGCTATGGGCCCTAAGTCATCAATGAATATGTTAATCCAAAGGCCAGAGTCCTCTGGACAAGGAAGTACTAACAGCCGTGCCGCCATTTCAGATATATCTTTAGACATAGCCGTCCTCTACTTTGATTCATCTAGGCACTCCTTGTAATTTACATCATCGGTGAACATGTTTATCCGACCGCAACATTGCTCAATTCGTGGATGCATTAACTAACGCACCGTGTACCTTAGTTATCTCTAGTCGTAACTGACGTATACACTAATTATTCCAGATATACTGTGAAATTCGAATCATGAGCGAACAGATTAACCCAACGGCTATTGCTCTGTGCTGATGGCTGCTTTCAGTACTATTATATCAATTGTTAATAGCTCGAACTATAACGGGTCTGTCTTTTGTCACTCTAAAGTGACATTAGAATCTAAATCATCGATGAACAGATAAATCCAAGGGCTACAGTGTTCTGTTGATGGATGTATTTATAAACATACTGTCTATTTGAAATGTCTCTAGCCATAACCGTCCAATACATTCACTAACCTAGACTTGCTTTGGACTTTAAATCATCACTGAGCAGATTAATCTAACGTCTACAGTGCTCAACAGGTGTACGTAACAACTACCGTACTGGGAATTGTATATACCTCTAGCCGTAACTGACGTATACTTTGTTCATTCCATAACTACTGTGGAATTTATGTCATCAACACTCAAATTTATACAACGGCAACAGTACTGTGATGATGCCCGTACACGGCACTGTTTCACCAATTGCAAATATATCGAGCGATAATGGGCCAGTCATTTGTCATTCTAGAAATGCAATAGAACACAAATCACTGTTGATATGATGAATCCAACGGATACAGTGATTTATTGGTGATCGTACCGGCTACCGTAACGCGAACTGTAAATACCTTTAGCCATAACTGACATATACAGTGATTATTCTAGAACTAATTTGTAATTTATGACATCAGTGTCAGATTAATGCAACGGATGAAGCACTGTGCTGATCGCTGTACTGAGTACAGTTATGTAAATTGTTAGTATCGCAAGCTTTTACGGATCTGCCTTTTGCCACTCTAGAATGGCTATAGAATGAAAGTCACCATGGAACATATAAATCGAACAGCCTCCGTGCCCTGTTGATGGATGTGCCAACTACCGAACTGGGAGTACTAAGCATCTCCAGACAACCGCACAATTTGTTGATTACTCTAGTCTAACTTTGGAATTTACATGATCAGTGAACAAGTTAATCAAACGGTTGGCGTACTGTGATGACGGCTGTCCTTAGTACTGTGTGGTCAGATGCTGATGTCTTGCGGTATTACGTATCGGTCTCTAGTCACTTTAGTATTGCTTTACGATCTACACCATCATTGAACGTATTAATCCAACGGCTACACTGCTCTGCTGTTGGATGCGCCAAATACCTTACTGGGAATTCTAAATAGCTCTAGCCATAACTAGAGCATACATTGATTATTCTAGACCAACCGTGGAATTTAAATCATCTCTGAAGATGTATATCCAATGGCTAGAGTGCCCTGTTGGTGGATGTACTAAGAGGCGTACTTTCGATTATGAACACCTCCTGAAATAACCGTACTATACATTGTTTAACCTAGGCTTGCCCTGGTATTTCCTTCATTAGTGAAGGAATTACTCCAACGTCTGCAGTACTGTGGCGATTGCTGCACTCAGTACTGTGTCGTCAGTTGATAATATCTGGAAATATATCGTATCTGTCTCCCTTGTCATTCCACTATTACCATGGATTCTACATCATCGATGGAAAAATTAATCCAAGGGCAACATTGATATATTGTTGGATGTAACAACTACCGAAGTGGGAATTATAAACATCTCTATACATAACTGGTATACACATTAGATATTCTGAAACTACTGTGGATTTCATGTCATCACTGAACAGAATAATCCAATGGCTACAGTGCTCATTTGGTTGATGCACCAGCTACCGCAAAGGAAGCTGTAAGTATCTGCAGCCATGACTTATGTACACATTCATTATTCAAGTGCTACTGTGGAATTCAAGACATAAGTGAACAGATTAATTCTACGGCTACAGTACTGCGGTGACGGCTGTCCTCATTACGGTGTCGTCCGTTACTAATACCAAGAGCTACATCAAATCTACATTTTTTCATACTAGAATTGCTAGAGTACATACGTCATTGCTGAACAACATAACTCTGCGGCCACAGCGCTCCGTTGATGTATGTTATACGTGCTGCTCTGTTAAATATAAGTATCTCTAGTAATAACGGAACTATGTATTGGTTACTCCAGAGTATTTGGTAAACATAAACTATATGTGAAGATATTAGTCCAACGGCTACAGTACTGTGGTAATGGCTGCCCTCAGAACTGCTTCGTCAATTGTTAATGCCCCGAGCGATAATGCGCACGTCTTTTCTAATTTTAGAATTGCAATAGTACTTAAATCACCACTGCACAGAATAGTCCACCTGATACATTGGTCCACTGGTGGAAGTCGAACTGCCGCACTGGGCACTGCTAATATCACTAGCCATACCTGATGTATACATTGATTCTTCAAGATTTCCTGCGGAATTTATATCATAATTGGACAGAGTAATTCAGCGACAACAGTGTTCTATTGGCGGACGTCCTGGGAGCCGTATTGTCGATCGCAAACGTCTCTAGCCAAAAATGTTCTATACATTGATGTTCCTAGAACTGAGGTTAAACGTAAGTAATCAGTGGATAAATTAGTCCTACTGCTAAAAGTACTGTGACGATGGCTGTACTCTGTACTCTTCCGTCAATTTTTAGTGCCCCGAGCGATGTCGCCACTGCATTGTCATTTCGGAATTGCAATAGCATTTAAGTAATCACTGAAGAGATTAATCCAACGACAGGTGTGCTGACTTGGAGGATGTACAAACCACCGTTCGGTGAATTGTAAACTCCTCCACCCATGACTGTACCTAGGTTAATCTAGAGCTACTGTGGAATTTTAGTCATCAGTGAACTGATTGTTACAGCGACTGCAGTATTATGATGACGGCTGTAACTAGGACTTTTTCGTCAATTCCAAATATCTCGAGCGACTATTGGCCAGTGCTTTGCATTTTGGGGTTGCAATAGAATACAAGTCGTCACTGAACTGCTATCCCCACTGCCGCATTTCCCTACTGGTGTATATAACAGTTACTGTGCCTCGAATAGTAAATGTATCAATTCGTAACTGATGTATACATTGATTATTCTAGAACTACAGTGTAACCGATGTCATCACTGAACAGATTAATCCAACTGCTACAGTGCTATATTTGTGGATACAACAGCTACCGCACTGTGAATTTTAAGTGCCTCTAGCCATAACTGATACATACACTACTTATCCTACATCTGCTGTGAAATTTAAAGCGTAAGTGAATAGATGAATCCAACGTCTGCAACACTGTTATAATGGCTGCGCGCAGTACTGTCATGTCAACTGTTAACACCTCGAACTGTAACGGATCTGTCTTTTGTCATCCTAGAATTGCAATATGATATGAATTACCATTGAACAGGTGGAATCAACTGCTACAGTGCTCCGTTGGTGGATGCACTAAGTACCGTACCGTCAAATGTAAATGTCTGTGGTTATAACCATATCATGCGTTGATGATCCTAGAATTGCTGTTAAACCTAAGCTATAAGCCATCAAATTAGTCCAACGGCTAAAGTACAGCGACGGCGGTTGTACTCACAACTGTTTCTTCAATTGTTAGAGTCTCAAGCGATAATTGCCCACTCCTTTGGGATTCTGGTATTGAAATAGGAGTTAAATCATCACTGAAAATCTAATGCAGCGGCTACAGTGCTCCATTAGTGGATGTTCCAACTACCGTACTGGGAATTGTTAATTTTACTAGCCATAACTGATGCATATAACGATTATCCTAGAACTACTGTCGAATATACGTCAACACAGGGCAGATTAATCCAATTGCTACGGTGCTATTGTTGTGAATGTACCATGTGCCGTACTGGGAATTGTTAATGTTTCTAGCCATAGCTGATGAATGCCTTGATATTTCTAGATCGACTGTTGTACACATATCATCAGAGATCAAATCAATTAAACTTCTACAGTATTTTGATGATGGCCGGGCGTAGTTTTGTTATGTCAATTGTTGATATCTCGAGCTGTAACAGACATGCCTTTTGTTCTTCTAGAATTGCTATAGGACGTTATTCATCATTGAATGTGTCGTTCGAATGGCTACTGTGCACTGTCTGTGGATTTACATTGTAGCGTACTATTATTTTTAAATATCTGTCGCAATAACCATAATACATATTGATTATTCTAAAATTGCTAATAAATGTATTGTACCACTGAAGAAATTAGTCCTTCATATAAAGGACATTGATGTTGGATGTACTCAGGACTCTTTCTTTAATTGTGAACGTCTGGTGCTATAACCTATGCTTCTTTTTTCATTTTAGGATCGCTACACAGCCTAAGTCATCATTGAGAAGTTTAATGCAACGGATACAGTACTCTATTAGTGGATGTACCAGCTGCCATACTGTGAATTGTTACTATCCCTAACGATAACAGATTTATGCATAGGTCATTCCAGATATACTGTGTAACTTAAATCATGAATGCACCGGTCAGTCCAACGGCTACTGTGCTCTATTCGTGGATGTACAGGCTACCGAAATTGGAACTGCTAATAACCCTATTCACAACCTTAAGTTTCATTGATAACTCTAGAAGTAGTGTGGAATATAGATCACCAGTGAGCATATTAATCCAACGGCACCATCACTGTGACGATGGCTGCACATAGTACTGAGTGGTCAGTTGTTAGTTCCTCGAGCAATAGGGCATTCGACATTTCTCAATCTAGAATTGCTACGGTATCCAAGTCATGATTGAGTAGGTTAATCCAACGGACACAGTGCACTGTTGATGGATGTACTAAGTGCAGGACTGTCAGTTGTAAATATCTTTAGCCACAAGCGCACCATATATTGATTATTCTCGAATTCCTGCTAAACTTAATTTATCAGTGGAGAAATTATACCAACGGCTAATGTACTCTGTTAATGGCTGTACTGAGTACTGTTTCCTTAACTGTTACTGTCTCGAAATATAACGGATCTGCCTTTTCGCATTCTAGAATTTCTGCGGAACCCAAATCATCATTGTACAGGTTAATCCAACTGCAAGAGTGCACTAATGACGGACGTAATAAGTACAGAACTGTCAGTTGCAAAAATCTCTAGCCATAACCGTATCACATATTGATAATTCTAGAATGGCTGCTGATTTTAAATTATTAGTGAAGAAATATGTCCATAGGCTAATGCACTTTGATGATGGCCGTAGTCAGTACCGTTTCTTCCGTTGTTAATATCTAGAGATGTAACGGATCACCCCTGTGTCATTCAAGAAATTGAAATTCAGAGTACGGTACTTAGGACATCCGTCAACAGAGCACAGTGGCCCTGGCGTTAACCACTTTATTGATGATGTTGCTTTTATCGCACTTCTAGAATGACAAACGACGGATCGATTAGCTCTCGGGATATTGGCAACTGTCAACACAATACCAAGTACTGGCCTCACAACTGTTCTCCTGCCGTTGTACTAATCTGTTCAGTGACGGCTTATATTCCACACTATTTCTAGAATTATCGACGTATACCTCAACTACGGCTAGAGATATATACAATTCCCAGTATTCTAGGGCAGTTCTAGGTTATAATGGACTGACTCATTATCTCTCGAGGCATTAACGATTGACGAAATGATACTTAGTGCAGCCATCACCACAGCCTGTGCTATAACCTATGCTTCTTTTTTCATTTTAGGATCGCTACACAGCCTAAGTCATCATTGAGAAGTTTAATGCAACGGATACAGTACTCTATTAGTGGATGTACCAGCTGCCATACTGTGAATTGTTACTATCCCTAACGATAACAGATTTATGCATAGGTCATTCCAGATATACTGTGTAACTTAAATCATGAATGCACCGGTCAGTCCAACGGCTACTGTGCTCTATTCGTGGATGTACAGGCTACCGAAATTGGAACTGCTAATAACCCTATTCACAACCTTAAGTTTCATTGATAACTCTAGAAGTAGTGTGGAATATAGATCACCAGTGAGCATATTAATCCAACGGCACCATCACTGTGACGATGGCTGCACATAGTACTGAGTGGTCAGTTGTTAGTTCCTCGAGCAATAGGGCATTCGACATTTCTCAATCTAGAATTGCTACGGTATCCAAGTCATGATTGAGTAGGTTAATCCAACGGACACAGTGCACTGTTGATGGATGTACTAAGTGCAGGACTGTCAGTTGTAAATATCTTTAGCCACAAGCGCACCATATATTGATTATTCTCGAATTCCTGCTAAACTTAATTTATCAGTGGAGAAATTATACCAACGGCTAATGTACTCTGTTAATGGCTGTACTGAGTACTGTTTCCTTAACTGTTACTGTCTCGAAATATAACGGATCTGCCTTTTCGCATTCTAGAATTTCTGCGGAACCCAAATCATCATTGTACAGGTTAATCCAACTGCAAGAGTGCACTAATGACGGACGTAATAAGTACAGAACTGTCAGTTGCAAAAATCTCTAGCCATAACCGTATCACATATTGATAATTCTAGAATGGCTGCTGATTTTAAATTATTAGTGAAGAAATATGTCCATAGGCTAATGCACTTTGATGATGGCCGTAGTCAGTACCGTTTCTTCCGTTGTTAATATCTAGAGATGTAACGGATCACCCCTGTGTCATTCAAGAAATTGAAATTCAGAGTACGGTACTTAGGACATCCGTCAACAGAGCACAGTGGCCCTGGCGTTAACCACTTTATTGATGATGTTGCTTTTATCGCACTTCTAGAATGACAAACGACGGATCGATTAGCTCTCGGGATATTGGCAACTGTCAACACAATACCAAGTACTGGCCTCACAACTGTTCTCCTGCCGTTGTACTAATCTGTTCAGTGACGGCTTATATTCCACACTATTTCTAGAATTATCGACGTATACCTCAACTACGGCTAGAGATATATACAATTCCCAGTATTCTAGGGCAGTTCTAGGTTATAATGGACTGACTCATTATCTCTCGAGGCATTAACGATTGACGAAATGATACTTAGTGCAGCCATCACCACAGCCCTTCTGCCGTTGGACTAATTCCTTCACTGAAAATAAGAATTTAGCAACATTACTGGAATAATCAATGCGTAGTACGGTTATGGCTACAGATACTTACATTTGGCAGTTTGGTACTAAGTACGCCGATCAACGCAGCACTGTAGCCGTTAAATTAACCTGCACAATGATGATGTAGGTACTATTGCAATTCCAGAATGACAAAAGACAGATCCGCTATATCTCGTGAAACTAACAATTTACAAATCAGAGCTGAGTACAGCCATCATCAATGTACTGCAGCCGCTGGATTAATCTGTACAGTTATGACTAAGATTCCACAGTATTTCTAGAATAGTCAATTTTTACATCAGTTATGGACAGAGGTACTTACCATTCCCAGTACGGTAGCTGATACGTCCATCAATAGAGTGCCGCAGCCATCGGTGTAACCTGTCCAGTGGTAATTTATATTCTATGGCATTTCGGAAATGTCAAAAGACAGTACCGTTACGGCTCGAGTCATTAACAAGTGACGAGAGAGTACTAAGTACATCCATCATCAGTGAACTTATGCCGCTGGACTAATTTCTTCATTAATAACCTCAATTCTTCAGCAATTCTAGAATAACTAATATGTAGTCCGGTTACGGATAGAGATATTTACAACTGAAAGTAGGGTACTTATCTCCTCAGTCAACAGAGCGCTGCAGGAGATGGAATAAGAATTACACTGATTATATGTTCTATATAGAAATCCGAGAATGACAAAGGCAGATCCGTTATAGCTCGAGGTGCGAACAATTGACGTAACAGTACTGAGTACAGCGATCATCACATTACTGCAGCCTTTGGATTAATCTGTCCACTGATTACTTGTTTTCCACAGTAGCTCTAGATTAATCTGTGTTTTCATCAGTAATGGCTTCTGATATTTACAGTACCCTCTACGGCTACTGGTGCATCAACTGATAAAGTGCAGTAGTCGTTGTATCAATCTGATGTGTGATGGACTAAATTAAAAGGCATGTTTATGTTTTTGGATGTATAATACGGTTACGTCTAGAAACATTCAGAGTTGGCAGTGCCGTTCTCAGTAAGTCCCTCAGCAGTGATCTATAACCGTAGGATTAACCTGCTCAATGATAATTTGGACTCTGTAGGAGTTACAGAATGAGAAAGAAAGAAAATCCGTCCTTGCACAAGATATTAGCAACTGACCACTCAGTACTATGTGCAGCCATCATCACGGTACTGAAGCCGCTGTAATAATTTGTTCAGGGATAGTTCAGATTCCATTGTAATCCTAGAGTGACACAGGACTGACCCATTATCGCTGGAGATATTAACAATTGAGGAAACAGTATTATGAGCTGCCGTCGTCACAGAACTGTAGGCGTTCGATTAATTCCTTCACTGATAAATTATATTTAGCAGCCACGCTTGAATAATCAATACAACGTACGATCATGGCAAGAGACGCGTACATCTGACAGTACGGTACACAGTACATACATCATCAGCGCACTGTAGCGGTTGGATTAGCCTGTTCAATGATGATTTGTATTCTGTAGCAAACCTACAATGAGAAAAGACAGTAGCATTATAGCCGGAGGCATAAACAACGGACACCTGAGTGCAATGAATAGCCATTATAGCAGTCCTCTAGCCGTTGTATTAATTCGTTCACTGATGATATATTCTGCGCAATTGTTATAGAATAACCATTGTATACATCAGTTAGAGATGAAGATATTCACAAACACCTGTGCGGTTGCTGGAGCATCCACCAATACAGAATTGTAGCCGTTAAATTGATATGTTCAGTGCCGGTTTAAGTTCAACGGTATTTTAATCACTGTACACGACAGCTATGGCTAGAGATATTTACCATTGCCAGTTCTGTAGTTGGTACATCCGCCAGTAGAGCATTTTAGCTATTGGAAGTGCCTGATCAGTGATGTTATATACACTATTGCAATTCAAGAGTGACAAAGTAATGACGCAACATTCCTTGTGACATTAGCAATTAACGACACTGATTACAGCCGTCACCAAAGTAGTACAGCCGCTGGATTAATCGTCTCACTCACGACTTAAGTTCCACAGTAGTTCTATTATAATCAATGAGTAAGTCATTTATGTGCAGAGGTATTTACAACTCCCAATACGATAGTCGGTACGTCCACCAATAGACCAGCTTAGCCATTGGATTAAACTGTTCAGTGATGTTACATATCCTATTGCAGTTCTAGAATGACGAAGGTCTAAAACAATATCGCACGAGATATTAACAACTGACGAAAGTGTTCTGACTACAGCCATCATCGCAGGACCTTAGCCATTGGAACAGTTTGTCCACTGATCATTTAAGTTTAACTGCAGTTCTGGAGGAAACAATGTAGAGTACGGTTATTGCTACAGATACTTACAATTGGCAGTACGGCACTCAGTACATTCATCAACAGAACACTGTAGAAGTTGAATTATACTTATCAATGATCGTGTAGAATCTATACCAGGTCTACAATGATAGGAGGCAGATCCGTCTTGGCTCGCGATTTTAAGAATTGTCATAGCAGTACTGTGTACGGCCGTCATAACAGTACTGCAGATCTTGAATTAATCTATTTCCTTATGACTTAAATTCACCAGCAGCTCTAGGATAATCAACTTATCATTCGGTTGCGGCCACATATATCTACAATTGACAGTACGGCGCTTAGTACGCCAGTCATCAGAGCACTGTTGTAGTAGAGAATACCTGTCAGTGACGATGCATATTCAAATGCATATTCAAAGTCTAGAGTGGCATAAGACAGATCCGTTACAGCTCATGATATAGTGAATGCCCATAGCGGCGCTGAGTACGGCCATCATCACATTACTGCAGACGTTGGGTTAATTCGTTCCCGGATAGTAAGGATACTACTGCAATTTCAGGATGACAAAGGACTGATCCATTATCGCTGGAGGCATTAACTATTGACGATACAGTACTGGGGCAGCCACCGTCACAGTACTATATACATTGGACTAATTTGTACACTGATATTAAGAGCTCAACAGAAATTGTAAAGTAATGAATATATAATACGGTCATGGCTAGAGACATTTTATTATGACAGTACGGCCCTCTCTACATCCACCAATAGAGCGCTGTAACATTTGGATTCTCTGTTAAGTGATGATTTAAGTCCTTTACAATTCTAGAACGCCAAACGGCTGACGCGATATCGCTCGAGACATTAACAATTGACATGACAGTACTGTGTGCTGCAATCACAACACGACATTAGCAATTGGACAAATTTGTTCACTAGGAATTTTAGTTTAATGCAACTCTAGATAGTCAACATATGGCACAGTTATGGCTACAGATATTTACATTGGCGGTTCGGTACATAGAACATGTAAAGACGCAGCACTGTTGCCGAGCAAATAACCCGATCTACGATGATATAGATTCTATGTCACTTCTTGTACGACAAAGGAGAGATCCGTAGTACCTGGAGATAATAGTAATTGGCACAACAGTTCTGAATACAACCACCATCACAGTACTGCAGGTGCTGTATCAATCTGTTTTCCGATGACATAAATTCAGCAGTAGTGCTAGAACGATCAATGTATACATCAGTTATGGATGGAGATATATACAAATCCCGGTTGGGTATTATTTGCGCCCACCAATAGAGCTCTGTAGACGCTGGATTAATCTTCTGAGTCATGATTTAATTTCCGCGGGGGATCCGGAATAATCACTGCACACAGGAGTTATGGCTAGAGTCATTTACATCTCCTAGTCCGGTAGCGAGTACGTCCACCAATCGCGAAATGTAGCCGCTGGAGTAATCTGAACAGCGATGGTTTATGTACCAAGGTAACTCTAGAATAATGAATGTGTACATCAGTTATGTATAGAGACATTTACAACCCCCAGTGCGATAGTCGTTACGCTCAAAGATAGAGCACTGTAGACACCGGATTAAGATATTCGGTGATGATTTGGATTCTATTGCAAATCTAGATTGGCAAAGGACGGACCCGTTATCGCTCCAAATATTATCAAGTGACGAAACAGTGCGGAGTACATCCTTCATCGCACTACTATTGCCGTTGGAGTAATTTGTTCAACAGTGTCGTGAATTCCAATAGAAGCCTAGAGTAGCCAATGTGGTGATTGTGGTCACATAGATTTCTGCGTATATATGTTTTGGGACGAGTGGAGCAGGTCTGCGCGGTATCCTAACGTTTAATATGTTCTGGTTATTATTGTTGTGGTAGTTGTCATAGTATGTTCAGTATAAGGGTGAAAAGTGCTTGTGCGGACGCATATATGTGTGCGACTGGTATGACTAAGAGACATGAAAACCAGTTAGTGCTTGGAGGACAGAAAACAAAAAAAACAAGTAGTGTGTACGAGAGTCGTGTGTAGCATATGTCGTAGAGAGGATCGAGACTATTTTCACTAATTCAACTATAACCTGTGTTCTGTCGTTAGAAGCTTAAATTGATACCATTATTATTTTATTCACCGATAACAATTGGTAGCAGTGCGTGGTTTCAATTGATAACACAATAAAATAACGCTTTAGGAACTTCGAGGGTGGCTTACGCGTTGAAAATCGCAAATGATGAACCGCCCGACGATTCAAATTATTTTATATTGAAAGAATAAGTGGAAGGAATTCTACGATCGAAACGATTAAGGAGGAAAGTTATTGGGGTAAAATCATTGACTAAGCCGGTGAGGGGATAATTAAATTATGAAGAGAAACTAAAAAATTGTACGAGCGGGATGACAATAACCACGCTGCTACGGCAACTGATATTAACACAATGTGTAAGGCGTAATTATTAGGATACAATAGAATAAATGGTTCCGAAAAGTTATAGTTAGCTATCGAGGAAGATATGGCACCGGACGCGGAAAAATTCAGGGCGCGATCTCTTAATGAACTATCTAATGATGTGTCGAAAGAATAGGCCGTTGAAACGTTCCTGAACTTGGCAGAAACTTTGAAAAATCATGTACTCAACTTGGAAGGTATGTTGAATGCTATGAATTTTAAATGTATATATTACGAGGATTTCTACCCAAGTATGTACGAAACGTGATGGTACTATAATCGCAGGGGAATATATCTGTTTGTGACAAAAATGTCGCTTCAAAACAGCGAGATATTGGAACAGCAAGGGGGAAAGCAGGAAAGTCTAATAGAGGATACGAAACATGGAGGAAAGTGAAAAAGAGAAATACAGCGGACGGTAGTTGCTCCAAATGCGGGACCAAAGGACACACGGCGCCTGGTTGTAATCGAAGTAAAAAATGTTTCAACCGAAAGCACTTCAAGCACATAGCAGCAAATTGTCGCGAAAGTGGGTGAAACGGAACGCCATTCAGAAGAGGGATGGGAGGAAATTTTTATGGTGGTTATCGTGAAGATTGGGACAATACCGTGGAAGAGTAGATTCCTCGTTAAGCACGAGTGAAGGTGCAGTAATGAGCATTAGTGAAATTTCAAAGTGAGGCAAATTATACGAGGTGAGTGAGAAAAATGAAAATGAAATAAACGAATGTGTGGGTAACAATTATATTATATGGCTGCTGGATTCCAGATCTGCTAGCCATATGTCTAATGAGGAATTAATTTGTGACAAATATGTTGAAGAAGGACGAAGAAATCATATGGCAGACAATGAAGGAGAGATGTTAACCTCGAAGGGACTCTGAAATGTCACTTTCAAACACGCTTTTCGCAATTATAACTTGAAATTAAGAAATGCATTGCACGTACCAGAACTGAATTGCAATTTACTCTCTGGGGCGAAGATAACAGACCACATCTACGATGCAGATTTCAATGTATATGGAGCAATAGTATACAACTAACTAGGTGGAATTCTTGTGACATCGGTAAAAGAAGAAGACGCGTATTATGTGCTGAAATCAATAAACCTTGAGAGGACTGCGGCATTATAAACGGTGAATGAGGTGTGTGACAAAAGATTAGGACATGCAAATAAAGAAGTCGTGGAAGAAATGAGATGAAAATGTCTTTCATTAGGGATGGATAGTCCATGCGAGGAGGTACGCGAGCCATGTCTGTAAGGAAAAGCATGCAAAGAGCCGCATCCGCGACATAATGCTATATAGACAAGGATTATTTTAGAGCTGCAGCCTACGGATTTGGTAGGTCCAATCAAACCACCGTTCTATAGAAAGAAAAATAACGTATTAATTGTCGTCGATGATTGTTCGCGAATGACGTTCAGAGAGCTTCTGAGGGATAAAATTGAAGCTGCTGAAGAAATAAAAAGAATAGTAAAATCAAAGGAGAATCAAATGGAACTACGATTGTGGAGGGTTAGGTCAGAAAATGTTGGGGAATATCTAGGAAAGTCATTAAGGCGCCGGTGTGATTTAAAGGGAATGTTTGAAGAATTGAGTCTTCCCGTGACACCTGATTGTAACGGAATTGCAGAAAGAGCGAGAAGGGCGATGATCGAAGAAGCCAGGGCGATAATAGTAGATTCAGAATTAAGTCTCATTTTTAGGTTGAAGCAGCGAATTCAGCGGTATGCATTCGGAATCGGAGTGAATCGCGGGAACATGATATACACCATGAGAGATTTGGTACATAAAACAGCCTAACATAAAGCACATGCGACGATTTGCGTGTGTCGCGTATTTAATATGCGAAGGACAACGTAAGAAGAAATTTGAAGTAAAGATATTAAAAGGAATATTTGTGGGATAAAACGAAATCAATGCACACCGGATACACATACCAGAAACAAGAAATATAGAGTTCGACTGTGACGTGAGACTTGATGATGAAATGAGCGGATCGCACATGCCTCCGTACGAAGAGGGTAACGGTGAAAATAATGAAAATCTGATTCCTGTTAATTTTGATGTAGGAATAGCTGAAGGCGTTAACGAGGCTACTCAAGAAAGCTTTGAAGGCGAAAGACAATTAAGAATTGGAATGAATGACAATGAAAATGTCAGTGACGAAAAGGGGAGCTGTTATAGTGGTACCGAAACTGAAATTGACAACGCTGAAGGCACGAGGGTAGAGGAAAGTAATGAAAATCAGTAAATAACTATTGAAGAATTATTATCGAGAACCAGAAGAAGGATGGAAGGCCGAAGAGTCTGGCAAAGGAAGCATTAAGGTAAAAGAATTTCTTAGAAAACGTGAGCAAAGAATGTTGTATGATCAAATGGACGCTAGAAGACTTTCAAGGATTAAAAGTCAAAAAGCAATGGGAAGTGATGAAGAAAAATTTAATACTACCATAACAGAGGCACGAAAATAATCAGATTGGGATCAAAGGGTAGAAGCAATATGGATTCAAACAAAGACATCTATATTTACATGTAGTCAATCGACCGAAAAGTAAAAAGGTGATTACGTTTAATCGGATTTTTAGCATAAAAGAAAATTAAGAAGCTTTAGAAAGGAGATACAAAGCACGATTAGTGGCATTTGGTTGTGCTCAAGGATCTGGACCTGTATACGAAGAGACTTTCTCACCGGCAATTAGAATGGAGGCGTTGCGATAGATATTGAGGATATGTGCAGAACGTAAAAGCAAAATCAAGAGTTATGACGTAAATACTGCACTTATGCATGGAAATTTGGACGAAGAATTGCACATGGAGATGACTGATGGTATTAAAAAGAAAAAGGGACAAGTCTGTAAATAAGAGGAGGGTATCTATGGGCTGAAGAAAGCAAGTAGGTGCTGGAATAAATATTTAACTGATACTTTGTTACAGATTGGCTTAAAACAGTGTGTACATGTCCCACGTCTATTGTTGATAAGGGAAGGAAACAATTCTCTATCCTGTGGCACACACGAAGACGATATGGCCGTAGTCATCAGTGCAGACCTATTTGAAGAAAAATATATTAATATATTAAAAATTCATATCGATTTAAAGAAATCTGGTTTAAGGAAACCATTATTGGGCACAGAATTAAACTACAAATATAAAAAATTGTTCATTGGAGAAGAAAATTATATGAAACGCTTATTGAGTGCATATGGAATGAGTGATTGTAATGCTGGAGGTACGCCTATTGATGCAAATTAGAAATAGAGCGAAGATGATGGCAGCCCGATGAGCCATGAAAAAAATTATCAAGATCTGCTAGGAAGATTAATGTACCTAAGCGTACCAACGAGACCCGGTATTTCTTTGAACTAAGTTGTTTATCACAATTTATCAAAAATCAAAGGACATTGCTCCTGAACGCATTGAAGAGAGGTCTCCGATATTTGAAAGGAACAATAAATTATCAAAT